>NW_016809683.1:2222606-2282227 GCF_001698545.2 Rhinopithecus bieti
TTTTTTTTTTTTTTGAGACGGAGTTTCGTTCTGGTTTTTTTTTGAGACAGTCTCATTCTGTTGCCCAGGCTGGAGTGCAGTGGCGCGATCTCAGTTCACTGCAACCTCTACCGCCCAGGTTCAAGCAATTCTCCTGCCTCAGCCTCCCAAGTAGCTGGGATTACAGGCACCTGCCACCGTGCCTGGCTAATTTTTTTAGTTTTAGTAGAGACAAGCTTTCACCATGTTGGCCATGCTGGTCTTGAACTACCGACTGCGTGATCCACCCGCCTCAGCCTCCCAAAGTGCTGGGATTACAGGTGTGAGCCACTGTGCCCAGCCAAGGTGTTTCTTTATAGGACTAGTACCTGAGGACTGGGAGTCAGGAGACCTTTGTCCCTAGTCTGACTATTCCACTTCAAGGCTCGTTTTGTTCACTGGTAAAATGAGAACAAAACACATACCTTTCACAGCTGGTGGGAGGATCCTGTGGTGTCCAAACACCAGTCTGCATGGTGGCATCAGAATTACTTGGAGATACTTAACCATGGAATCCAGGGCTCCACACTGAGACATCCTAACTCTGGAGACCTGGAATGGGGCTCTAGAATTGTTGTTTTTTTTTTCTTTTGAGACAGAGTCTCGTTCTGTTGCCCAGGCTGGAGTGCAGTGGTGCGATCTCGGCTCACTGCAAGCTCCGCCTCCCGGGTTCACGTCATTCTCCTGCCTCAGCCTCCCGAATAGCTGGGACTACAGGCGCCTGCTACCACATCTGGCTAATTTTTTGTATGTATGTATGTATGTATGTATGTATGTATTTATTTATTAAAAAAAATTTTTTTTTGAGACGGAGTCTTGCTCTGTCGCCCAGGCTGGAGTGCAGTGGTGTGATCTTGGTTTACTGCAACCTCCACCTCCTGGGTTGAAGCAATTCTCCTGCCTCAGCCTCCTGAGTAGCTGGGATTACAGGCGCCCGCCATCAGGCCCAGCTAATTTTTGTACTTTTAGTAGAGACGGGGTTTCACCATGTTGTTCAGGCTGGTCTCAAACCCCTGACCTCGTGAACCACCCACATCTGCCTCCCAAAGTGCTGGGATTACAGGCATGAGCCACTGCTCCCGGCCCAATTTTTTGTATTTTTAGTGGAGACGGGGTTTCACCGTGTTAGCCAGGATGGTTTCGATCTTCTGACCTCGTGATCTGCCCGCCTTGGCCTCCCAAAGTGCTGGGATTACAGGCATGAGCCACTATGCCTGGCCTAGAATCGGTATTTATGAAAAGTACCTTAGGAGATTCCAATGCACACCCAGGTCCAGGAGCACATATGGTCACGTATGCAAAGCATAGGCATTCAAATAGCAGCTGGAGTCGGACGCAGTGGCCCACAACTGTAATCCCAACACTTTTGGGAGGCTGAGACAGGTGGATTCCTTGAGGCCAGGAGTTCGATACCAGCCTGGCTAACATGGTGAAAACCTGTCTCTACTAAAACCACAAAATTAGCTGGGAGTGGTGGCGCATGCCTGTAATCCCAGCTACTCCGGAGGCTGAGGCAGGAGAATCACTTGAATCTGGGAGGCTGAAGTTGCAGTGAGCCAAGATCGCAACATTGCACTCCAGCCTTGGCAACAGAGCGACTCGTCTCAAAAAAACAAAACAAAAACCAAATAGCAGCTGGGACTCTCCTGCCCTGGGCCCAGTTTCCTCATCTGTGATAGGGACATAGATATTCATTGTACTGACAAAGAAAGGAAGGGAGAGGGGAGGGGGAGAGAGAGAAACTATCTTGAATTCTACCAATAGGAGAATGGCTGAATATTTTTTTCCTATCAATTGTCGAACAAAGCCAGACAATAGTTAAAGTGGTAAGCACAGATTTTAATCAGTAATGATCTTTTCCTTATTGCAATAGCGAAGAGTCCAGTATGAACTGAACTCAGCTTTAATTTGTACAGAGGTATTTTAAAGGGAGGTTGAGGCCGGGCGTGGTGGCTCAAGCCTGTAATCCCAGCACTTTGGGAGGCCGAGACGGGCGGATCACAAGGTCAGGAGATCGAGACCATCCTGGCTAACATGGTGAAACCCCGTCTCTACTAAAATACAAAAAACTAGCCGGGCGAGGTGGCGGTGCCTGTAGTCCCAGCTACTTGGGAGGCTGAGGCAGGAGAATGGCGTGAACCCGGGAGGCGGAGCTTGCAGTGAGCTGAGATCTGGCCACTGCACTCCAGCCTGGGTGACAGAGCGAGACTCTGTCTCAAAAAAAAAAAAAAAGGGAGGTTGACCAGCCTGGGCAATATGGTAAAACCCCATCTCTACAAATGAATAAATAAATTCGCCGGGTGTGGTGGTGAGGTTGAGGTGGGAGGATCACATGAGCCTGGGAGGTCAAGGCTGCAGTGAGCTGTGATCGCACCACTGCACTCCAGCATTGGCAACAGAGACCCTGTCTCAAAAAAAAAAAAAAAAAAAAAGGAAGATTGAGGGAGGAAGGGGTGGGCAAGTGATTAGCAGAGCCAGTGAAGTGAAAAATTACAAAAGGTTAAGTCAGTGTAAATGCATTGAGGCTAGCTGTGTCTGCCAGTTGGCAATGATTAAAGTTAGAATTTTTGCCTCCCACAGAGACTGTGAGACAGAGGTCACATTCTCAGTTGTTGCCTGGAATAAACGGTAAACATTTATCAGAAGCCTTGAGTTTTCTCAGGCAGGCAACTTAGCGGGGGCTGGCTAGAGTCATTTCAGAGGTGTTAGCAGCTGTTAGAAACTGTTAGTGTTTGGCCGGGCGCGGTGGCTCAAGCCTGTAATCCCAGCACTTTGGGAGGCCAAGACGGGCGATCACCGAGTCAGGAATCAAGACCCATCCTGGCTACACGGTGAAACCCCGCTCTACTAAAAACTACAAAAAAAAAAAAAAAACTACGCCGGGCGAGGTGGCAGGCGCCTATAGTCCCCAGCTACTTGGAGGCTGAGCAGGAGAATGGTGTGAACCCAGGAGGCGGAGGCTTGCCAGTGAGCTGAGATCTGGCCCAAGCACTCCAGCCTGGGTGACAGAGCGAGACTGTCTAGAAAAAAAAAAAAAAAAAAATGGCGGGCGCGGTGCTCAAGCGTTATATCCAGCACTTTGGGAGGCGAGACGGCGATCATGAGGCAGCGAGATCGAGACCATCCTGCTAATACGGTGAAACCCGTCTCTACTAAAAAATACAAAAAACAGCCGGGCGAGCGGCGGGCGGTGTCAGCTACTCGGGACGGCTAGAACAGGAGAATGCGTGAACCCGGCGAGGCGGAGCTCATGAGCTGAGACTGGCTCACATGCAACTCCAGCCCTGGGCCCAGAGCAAATGACTCCGTCTCAAAACAAAAAAAAAAAAAAAAAAAAAAAAAAAAAAAAAAAAAAATGAAACTGTTATGTTTAATCTTTTTTCTTTTCTTTTTTTTTGAGACTAAGTCACTCTTGTCACCCGAGACTAGAGTGCAGTGGCATAATCTCGGCTCACTGCAACCTTCGCCTCCCAGATTTAAGCAATTCTCCTGCCTTGGCCTCCCAAGTAGCTGGGATCACAGGCGCCTGCCACCACGCCTGGCTGTTTCGTATTTTTAGTAGAGACGGGGTTTCACCATGTTGGCCAGGCTGGTCTCAAACTCCCACCTCAGCCTCCCAAAATGCTAGGATTACAGGCATGAGCCACCATGCCTGGCCTGTCTTTTTTTCTTTTTAGAGATGAGTCTTGCTCTGTCGCTCCGGCTGAAGTGCAGTGGTGCAATGGAAACTCACTGCAGTCTCAAACTCCTGGGCTCAAGCCATCTTCTCACCTTGGCCTCTTGAGTAGCTAGGACAATAGGTGTGCTCCACCATGCCCAGTTAATTAAAAAACAATTTCAGGCTGAGCACAGTGGCTCATGCCTGTAATTCCAGCACCTTGGGAGGCCGAGGCGGGTGGATCACCTCAGGTCAGGAGTTTGAGGCTGGCCAACATGGTGAAACCCCGTCTCTACTAAAAATACAAATAAAAAAATTAGCCAGGCGTGGTGGCACACACCTGTAAGCCCAGCTACTTGGGAAGCTGAGGCAGGAGAATTGCTTGAACCAGAGAGGCGGAGGTTGTTGTGAGCTGAGATCGTGCCATTGCACTCCAGTCTGGGCAACAGACTGAGACTCTCTGTCTCAAACAAAACAAAACAAAACAAACAATAACAAAAAAGGCCCGGTGTGGCGGCTCACACCTGTAATCCCAGAACTTTAGTATGCCAAGGTGGGCGGATCATGAGGTCAGGAGTTCGAGATCAGCCTGACCAACATGGTAGAACCCCGCATCTAATAAAAACACAAAAATTAGCCGGGCGCGGTAGCTCATGCCTGTAATCCCAGCACTTTGGGAGGCCGAGACAGGCGGATCACGAGGTCAGGAGATCGAGACCATCCTGACTAATACGGTGAAACCCCGTCTCTACTAAAAAAAAAAATACAAAAAACTAACCGGGCGAGGTGGCGGGCGCCTGTAGTCCCAGCTACTCCGGAGGCTGAGGCAGGAGAATGGCGTAAACCCGGGAGGCGGAGCTTGCAGTGAGCTGAGATCCAGCCACTGCACTCCAGCCTGGGCCACAGAGCAAGACTCTGTCTCAAAAAAAAAAAAAAAAAAATTAGCCAGGCGTGCTGGTGCCCACCTGTAGTCCCAGCTGCTCCGGAGGCTGAGGCAGGAGAACTGCTTGAACCTGGGAGGTGGAGGTTGCAGTGAGCGGAGATCATGCCACACTGCACTACAGCCTGGGCGACAGAGTGAGGCTCTGTCTCAAAAAAAAGAAAAAAAAAAAAAATCAACAAATTTCTAGAGAGGCAGGATCTTGCTATGTTGCCCAGGCTGGTCTCAACTCCTGGACTCAAGGGATCCTCTCATCTTGGCCTCCTGAAGTGTTAGGATTACAGGCACGAGCCACAGTGCCTGTAGATCAAGGTTCAGGCTTAGGAGTGAAGGGAGCCCAGAGGAACCTGGCTAGAGTTTGGTTAAGGAGAGTCTTTGTCACTATACTACAAAAAATTAAGCATCTGTTAAACAGAATGAGGTCGGGCCGGGCGCGGTGCCTCACGCCTGTAACTCCAGCACTTTGAGAGGTCAGGGGGAGTGGATCACTTGAGGTCAGGAGTTCGAGACCAGTGTGGACAACATGGTGAAACCCTGTCTCTACTAAAAATACAAAAATCAGCTGGCCGTGGTGCTGGCGTCCGCCTGTAGTCCCAGCTACTTAGGAGGCTGAGGCAGGAGAATCGCTTGAACCGGGGAGGCAGATGATGCAGTGAGCTGAGATTGCGCCACTGCACTCCATCCTGGGCGACAGAGCGAGACTCCGTCTCAATACATAAAGAAACAAATAAAAGCAGTGTGTCAGGCTGCGAGAATGCGGGTCAGGGACGCAGGTGAGTCGCGCGGTAATTGCCGTGTCCCAGTACCAGCTAGAGGACAGGGGTTCCTCTGAGCCTCAGGCCCAGAGAACCGGCCTTAAGACGGGCAAGCGAATACTCCTCAGGGCACAGTCTCCCATCGCAAAATGGGCCCCTGTGATTTGTTTTATGCAACCACCAGAGCCGGCGCCAGAGAAAAAGGCAAGTAAGCAAGATACCCTGGACCCAATTATTTCTGAGCTTCTAGTTTATTCTCCCTATGGCTATGAAAGGGGTCATTTTTTTTTTCACAAGATTTTAAAAGAAGGCTTAAGAAAAGCACGCAAGCCCGGCCCGGTAGTTCAGGCCAGTAATCCCAGTGCTTTGGGACGCCAAGGCGGGCAGGTCACTTGAGAGCAGGTGTTCGAGACCTGGGCAAGATGGTGAGTCTCCATCTTTATGCAATATTTTAAGAAAATCACGTGCGCCTGTGGTCCCAGCTACACAGGAGGCTGAGGCGGAAGAATCGCTTGAGCCCAAAGGTTCAGGCTACAGTGAGCCGTGATCGCGCCATCCTCGGCGATACTCCATCCTCGGCGATACTCCATCCTCGGCGACAGAGCGACACCATGCCTTAGGAAAAAAAACTAAGAAAATAAAAAAGAAAGCACATAAAGTTACCCTCCGTGCTCCGGCCCCTCCGCCATCTTTGCGTCCGCCCAGTCCAGCGCCGCCGCTTCCTCCCAGCCAGAAGTTTCGCGCCAAATTGTTCCGCACACAAAATGGAGTCCGGAAGGAGGCAGGTCATGCACCTTGCAGCCAATCATCTTCGGCAGCCAGTCCGGAAGGCGGGTCTGGAGGGCTCAGAACCCTCCAATCGCTGGCCGCGGGTCTCCGGCGAACCAATGGGAGCGCAGCGGCTGTGGCTTCCGAACGCCGCCTCTAGTTTTTCCCGCGAAACTCGGCGGCTGAGCGTGGAGTTTCTTCTCTGCCCTGGTTTGTGAAGTGCAGAAAACCAGAGGTGAGGCCAGTGGGACTGGGACTGGGGGCCAGCAGGCATCAGGGTTTCGGGGCGTAGTTGGAGTGGGACAGGGGTTTCTCGGGAACTGTGGTTGGAGTCTCGGAGCGCAGCCGGGGTCCCCCCGGCTCCGGACTCCGGGCAGGGACCCAGGCGTCGGAGGGGAGGAGGTGCCAGGCGTTGTCCCCAGCTTGTTCTGGCCGTTTGTTCCCACGCCAGGCGCAGTGATGTCGGGATTCGACGATCCTGGCATTTTCTACAGCGACAGTTTCGGGGGCGACGCCGCGGCCGACGAGGGGCAGGCCCGCAAATCGCAGCTGCAGAGGCGCTTCAAGGAGTTCCTGCGGCAGTACCGAGTGGGCACCGACCGCACGGGCTTCACCTTCAAATACAGGTGCGGCTCTTGCGGGGCCGGGGCTCGCAGTTGCAGTGTGGCCACACACACGCCTCCACCAGCCTGCTAGAGTCCTGGACAGTCCGAGCACAGATGGATGGGCCCAGACGGGGGGAAGAGCCGGTCCTGGGTCACAGGGCTCATCCCGGCAGCCTCACCCCTTGGTATAAGGCTTTGTGTATTTTACTTTATTATTTATTTATTTATTTACATTTATTTATTTATTTAGAGACAGAGCCTCGTTTTTTCGCCAGGCTGGAGTGCAGTGGCGCGATCCCGGCTCACTGCTCCCGGTTCACTGCAACCTCTGCTTCCCGGGTTCAAGCACTTCTCGTGTCTCAGCCTCCGGAGTAGCTGGGACTACAGGCGCCCGCCACCACCACGCTCGGAAAATTTTTTGTAATTTTAGTAGAGACGGAGTTTAGCCATGTTGGCCATTCTGGTCTCGAACTCCTGACCTCAAGTGAGCCACCCGCCTTTGTCTCCCAAAGTGCTGGGATTACAGGCGTGAGCCAGCGTACCGGGCCTGCTTTGTGTTTTTTTTTTTTTTTTTTTTGAGACGGAGCCTTGCTCTGCCGCCCAGGCTGGAGTGCAGTGGCCGGCTCTCAGCTCACTGCAAGCTCCGCCTCCCAGGTTCACGCCATTCTCCTGTCTCAGCCTCCCAAGTAGCTGGGCCTACAGGCGCCCGCCACCTCGCCCGGTTAGTTTTTTGTATTTTTTTTTTTAGTAGAGACGGGGTTTCACCGTATTAGTCAGGATGGTCTCGATCTCCTGACCTCGTGATCCGCCCGTCTCGGCCTCCCAAAGTGCTGGGATTACAGGCTTGAGCCACCGCGCCTGGCCTGCTTTGTGTATTTTATCTATACCTGGAGTTAACTTCTGGGTGAGTCACCTGTTGAGTGGACCACCAGCAACCAGCTAGTGCCACTTGGACCATGTGGTTCTTTATCCAGATCTTGTTCCTGTTCATCTGCTTCCTGTCATCCTTCCATGTCACGTCTGAGACTTTACAGACTCAAGTTCCCTGTAGGTGTCAAAGGTAAAGATGGCAGTTAGGATTCACTTCACTTCACTCATTCATTTATTTATACCAGTCTTGCACCTTCATTGTTCGAGACCCTACTTCCTGCCAGATACTGTTCTGGGTGCTGGGCTGCAGCACTGAAACTGGACCTGGCTCCTGCTTCTAGTTGATTGTACGACCTGTGACATCATGAGAATCCTCACAGGCCCAGCCTCTATCCCTGAGACGTTAAAATGCAGAGAACATGCGGTTGCAGGCTCAGCATTGGGCCGTTATTAGCTGAGTGACTTCCAGGTGTCAGTGTCTCTGGGCCTTACCAGGCCAGAAATGGGCAAAGCCATTCCTGCCTTCACTTATTCATGGAGCAGCTGATACCGCCCACCTGTGTGTCAGGCACTGAAATACAAAGATGAAAAGACATGCTTCTTGTCCTAGAGAAGCTCGTAAGTCAGGGGAGTGAGTCGTGAAGACCATCAGATGAATTCCACGGTGGGCATTTCCTCCACAGAGGAAGGTGAAAGGACTTATGGAAGTTTTCCGGGGGCGCTGAAGTTTGAGGTGACCTGTGAGCTAAGAGCAGAGTTGCAGGTGTAGAAAGCATTCTGTCTAGGTAGGAGCAATTGCTTGTATAGAGGTCTGGGGTGTCCTCACAGCAAGCGGCTTTCAGTGCCAGCCTGGCTATTTTACTGGCTCCTGGACATAAGGGAGACGGGGCTCAGGCCTGTGATACTGCGAGGCTGGGGAGCAGCCTGTGCGTTGGTCAGTGGTCCCGAAATGTGTTCTTGCAACAGTAGTCTTATGGGATGCTCTGCTAAGCATCTGGGTCGGACACAGTGGCTCTTGCTTGTCATCACAACACTTTGGGAGGCCGAGGCCAGTGGATCATTTGAGCCCAGGAGTTCAAGACCTGGCTAGGTAACATAGTGAAACCCAGTCTGTTTAAAAAAAACCAAAAAACAGAGTCTGACTAGACGTTGATAAGGCAGATGTGTTTTCTGCTGAGTTGGCGCCTCCAGTTTTTTTTTATTGTTTTGGGTTTTTTTTTTGAGATAGAGTCCCGCTCTGTCACCCAGGCTTGAGTACAGTGACATGATCTTGGCTCACTGCAACCTTTGCCTCCTGGGTTCAAGTGATTCTCCTGCCTAAGTCCCTGGAGTAGCTGGGATTTTAGGCTCCCACCACCACACCCAGCTAGTTTTTTAAAAGTATTTTTACGGTGGCTCAAGCCCGTAATCCCAGCACTTTGGGAGGCTGATACGGGTGGATCACGAGGTCAGGAGATGGAGACCATCCTGGCTAACACGGTGAAACCCCGGCTCAACTAAAAAAAATACAAAAAAACTAGCCTAGCCAGGTGAGGTGGCGGGCGCCTGTAGTCCCAGCTACTTGGGAGGCTGAGGCAGGAGAATGGCATGAACCTGGGAGGCGGAGCTTACAGTGAGCCGAGATCACACCACTGCACTCCAGCACTGGGCGACAAAGCGGAGGACTCCATCGCAAAAAAAAAAAAAAAAGTATTTTTAGTGGGTTTGCGGGTTTCTCATGTTGGCGAGGCTGGCCCACCTTTTTTGATTTTTTTTTTTTTTTTTTTTTTTGGAGTCTGTCACCCAGGCTGGAGTGCCCTGGCAAGATCTCTGGTCACTGCAGCCTCCACCTTGGGTTCAGGCGATTCTCATGCGTCAGTAAGTGGGACTACAGGCTTACGCTACCATGCCCGGCTAATCTTTGTATTTTTAGTAGAGACTGGGTTTTGCCATGTTGCCCAGGCTGGTGTTGAATTCCTGGCCTCAAGTAATCCACCCTCCTCAGCCTCCCAAAGTGTTGGGATTACAGGCGTGAGCCACTGCCCCGGGCCCCAAGTTTGAGGTGTGTGCATTGTCAGTCTCCAAGAGTAAGTTAAAAGCTCGGCGGAGTCCTTCAGTGACAGAACTGGTTTGTTTTGTGCATGCTGGCCTGAGTGTTGAAACATCCTTTGACTATCTTGTGGACCCCTTCCATGGAGCTTTCTTTAGGGCATGCCTGTGCCAGCAGTCAGTAGCCTCTGCAGGGTTAAATAATGGATCTGGAATTAGATGTGTGTTTGGGAAGAGGAATGGTGAGGTCATGCTGGCTGTGGTGTGGGTAGATTCAGGAGCGCAGGCAAACCTCAACCAGTGTTGGTTTCCTCTTCTTTGCACCCTTCCTGCCCCACCCTGCTACGTGGCCACTCCAGGGATGAACTCAAGCGGCATTACAACCTGGGGGAGTACTGGATTGAGGTGGAGATGGAGGATCTGGCCAGCTTTGATGAGGACCTGGCCGACTACTTGTACAAGCAGCCAGCCGAGCACCTGCAGCTGGTGAGTGGGAACCCATCCCTGAGCTCCCCAGGGCTGCTCTGCCCCAGTTACTAACAACCTGTGCTCTTCCCTTTCTCCAGCTTGAGGAAGCTGCCAAGGAGGTAGCTGATGAGGTGACCCGGCCCCGGCCTTCAGGGGAGGAGGTGCTCCAGGACATCCAGGTCATGCTCAAGTCGGACGCCAGCCCTTCCAGCATTCGTAGCCTGAAGGTGGGTCGAGGGGCAGTGGCTGCTGCGTGGTGCAGAGGGCTTTGGATGCAGGCAGACCAGAGTGCCAGCTGTGTGACCTTGAGCGAGGCACTTGACCTTTCTGAACCTGTCTCCTCCTGGAGACAAAAGGAACTTTTCTTGTTTTTTTTTTTGTGTGTTTCATTATGAAAAATTACACACCCAAAAGCAGAGAGTAGTATAATGAACCCCATATAGCTTCACCTAGATTTAATAATTAATATTTTGCATTGTTTCCTATTTTGTCCTTTTTATTTTTTGCTAAAGAATTTTAAAGTCAGGTCATGCACGGTGGCTCATGCCTCTAATCTTAGCACTTTGGGAGGCCGAGGGAGGAAGATTGCTTGATACCAGGAGTTTGAGACCCTGGCTCTCCAAAAAAATAACAGAAAGCAACAAAGCTAGGTATGGAGGCATATGCCTATAGTCCAAGCCACTTGGGAGGCTGAAGTGGGAGGATCAAGGGGCCCAGGAGTTTGAGGTTACAGTGAGCTCTGATTGTGCCTCTCGGCACTTCAGCCTGCGTGACAGAGCAAGACCCTGTCTCTAAAAATAAAAAATAAATTACAGACATGATGCTTTATCCTGAAAAAAAAAAAAAAGTTTTCTTTCATACTCTCAATACCATCATCAGCACCTCAGCTGAAACATCAAAGATCACTTAGTATCGTTGAATATGCGGTCTAGGTTCAGATTGATCTAATTACCTCACATGCCTCTTACAGCTCGTTGTGTCTCAGCCAGGACCAGGCATTGTATTGGATTGTTGTTTAAGTCTCTTTTAATCCAGAACAGCTTCCTTTACTCTGGGTGTAAGTTCTTTCACAGATACATTATTGATTTGCTGAAGAAGCAGGGGCCATTATCCTGTAGAATGTGCTGCCTTTTGGATTTATCTGAAAGCCTCCTTGGGGTGGTTAAAACATGCTCCTTCCCCCTCTATGATTTTTGGAACCTGGAAGTTAGATGCAAAGGCCTGACTGTGTTTTGATTTCACATACTGGGCAAGAATGCTTGTGGATGATACTGGATCCCTCATTGCATCCCACCATCCACTATGCTGAGACTGACCAGGTGCTAGGTTGAGGTGGTGATGGCCACTTCACTGTAATGATGCAGGCATGGAGCCTTGAATTACGCCTCCCCAGCCTCGCTTCTGCTTCCCACAGCCTCTTCCTGGTTTCTCTGAGAGCCCCAGCCAAACTTCTGTTCATGTCGGGTTCTCTTGTTCAGCCCGAGGAGGGCGTTGAGAAATGGAGACAAGGTGGAGAGAGACTGTCCCAGTCCTGTACACTAGTGGCTCAGGGGCTTTGTGACCATAGGAAGGAGCAGATTGGCTGAGAATTTATGTTTTACTTTTTATTATGGATAATTCAAACATTAGAATATAAAGAGAATAGTATAATGAATCCTCTTGTTCTCATCACCCAGCTTAATAATTATCAATTAGAGGCCAAAATTTTTTTTTTTTTTTTTGAGGTGGAGTTTTTGCTCTTGTTGCCCAGGCTGGAGTGCAGTGGCACAATCTCGGCTCACTGCGCCCTCCGCCTCCTGGGTTTAAGCGATTCTCCTGCCTCAGCCTCCCAAGTGCCTGGAATTACAGGCACACATCACCATGCCCGGCTAATTTTTAGTAGAGACGGGGTTTCACCATGTTGGCCAGGCTGGTCTTGAACTCCTGACCTCAGGTGATCCATAGAGGCCAAATCTTGTTTCATCTGTGGCCCTGGAGTTCTTTTGAAATAAGTCCCATACATCACATAATTTGATCTGAAACTATTTTGCCATGTATCTCTAAAAGATGAATCTCTTTTTTTTTTTTTTTTTTTTTTCTGAGATGGAGTCTCACTCTCGCCCAGGATGGAGTGCAGTGGCACGATCTCAGCTCACTGTAACCTCCACCTCCCTGGTTCAAGTGATTCTCTGGCCTCAGCCTCCCGAGTAGCTGGGATTACAGGCATATGCCACCACACCTGGCTAATTCTTGTATTTTTAGTAGAGACGGTGGTTTCACCAGGTTGACCAGGCTGGTCTTGAACTCCTGACCTCAGGTGATCCGTCTGCCTTGGCCTCCCAAAGTGTTGGTATTACAGACATGAGCCACTGCGCCTCGCCTTTGAAGAATCATGTTTTAAAGCATAGCTACAATAACATCACACTTAAAAATGATTATTACGACCGGGCGCAGTGCTTGTGCCTGTAATCCCAGCACTTTGGGAGGCTGAGGCGGGTGGATTGCCTGAGGTCAAGAGTTCAAGACCAGCCTGGCCAACATAGTGAAATCCCGTCTCTACTAAAAATACAAAAAATTAGCTGGGCGTGGTGGCAGGCACCTGTAATCCCAGCTACTTGGGAAGCTGAGACAGGAGAATCACTTGAACCCGGGAGGTGGAGGTTGCAGTGAGCTGAGATGCTGCCATCGCACTCCAGCCTGGGCGACAGAGCAAGACTCCGTCTCAAAAAAAAAAACCATTACTGCCTTAGTGTCCAGTGTGGGAATAGTCATTAAGATGGGGAAACAGGCTCAAGGAGACGTGACTCAGAGAGAAGGCCCCGCAGCAGCTTTTGACAGTACTTGAACGTGGGCCCATGCCTCCCAGGTTTGTTCTCTGTGTTGTACTCTACAGGTCCAGGGATGTTGCCTCCAGAGCTGGGGTTCAGGTCTCTCTCCCGGCACCTGCCACTCCACTTTGTAGTGAAATGTGCTTTGTGTATCTCTTGCCCCAACCACCCCCCACCGGCCCCCAGTTGTGCCGCGAGGTCTTTAAAAGCGGGAGCTGTGCCTGAGGCTCCTCTGAACCCCCGGATCCAGGTAGCCTGGCACTGGGTGGATGCTCTGGGAGCAGTTTTTGAGCTGAACAGAAAAGCTGTGGCCCTCCCTGCAGCTCTGTGCCCACCTCCTTCAGGCCCTGCCCAGGACATTTACTGGCATATCTCAGGTGTGTCCTGGCTCCCCTTAACCAACAAGCCTCCTGATGGCTCTGTTACAGTCGGACATGATGTCACACCTGGTAAAGATCCCCGGCATCATCATCGCGGCGTCTGCAGTCCGTGCCAAGGCCACCCACATCTCTATCCAGTGCCGCAGCTGCCGCAACACCCTCACCAACATTGCCATGCGTCCTGGCCTGGAGGGCTATGCCCTGCCCAGGAAGTGCAACACGTGAGTGTGTGGCCGAAAAGGACTGTGGGAGGTGACCTGAGTGAAGATCAGAAAGGATGAGAGCACGTAGCAAGCACTACCTGTAGCTGCTTCTAGACACCCACTGGGATGGGCTGGGCAGGGGTGTGCCCTTGGGATTGGCACAGATCTGATACCCTGCAGCTCTGAGACACTCTGAACAGTGTCCCTCTACATTGATGAGTTCTGTCTCACCGGGATACCCAGACAGCCTTGTAGGGCGCCCAGGGTTGGGAGGGAAAAGCAGCCCAGGGGAATGAGTCTACTTGGAATCTTCTGAAGCAAACTATGGTTTGCTCACTAGGCCAGGTCTAGTCTGCTAGTCTCTGTTCCTATGGCCCAGGAACATGATCGTTCATTCAAGTATTGCCCACAGCTCTTCGCACTACAAAGGCAGAGTGTGTGGCCTCTTGGCTTGCAGAACCTGGAATACACACCTGCGTATTCCCGTCCACCTGCGGCAGAGCTGCCTCAATCCATGCTGTTGGCATCTCTCACCTGGAGTGGCATGGCACCTCCTCCCGGATTCCCTGCATCCACCCTCTGCCCCCTCAGTCTGTTTTCCACCCAGCAGCCAGGTGTTCCTTAACACTGTAGGTGGTCCAGTCATGTACTTGTTGTTAGTCAAGTCCTCCATGGCCCCCCACGGTCTGCTCCCGGCTCCCCCAGGCCTCACTGCCCCTCCTCTCTCCAGACCCGGCTGCACTGCCTCCTTCCTGTTCCCAGAATGCACTGACCGCCCCCAGTCTCACTGCCTTTGACCTTGCTGTTTCTTCCACTGGGACTGCTGTGCCCTCCACGGGGAGTGCTGTTCTTCAGGCCGCCATAGTCTGGGTCCTCACTTCTTCAGGCTCCTCTTCACATGTCCCCTCACCAGGGCATCTTGCCCGACCCTTTGTTGTCAGTTTGGTGCACATGCACCTGGTCTCTCCCATACCTGCCTACTTTTTTTACTTTTCTTCACAGCATGTAGCTGTCACTCTGTTATGTGGTTATTTGCTTGTATGTCTTTTCAGCCTCCCTTGATAGGAACTTAGGCTCCACAGGAGCAGGGACGTTTTGTTCACTGCTGTGCCCCCTGCACCTGGAATAGTGCCAGACACATAGTAGGTTTTGCTATGATGTTTGCTTCTTTATATTGCTGTAATATTTATTGAATAATGACATAATTACCTAGGGATACGTAGAGGCTTAAACCCTCAGAATGGTCTAGAAGTGCCTGGAATCTGACTGGAAAAGATCTTGGGATTTGAGTGGGGCTTTAGTAAGAAATTGATGAACTAGCTCTTCTTCACCCATGAGGACACCAAGACCCTGCAAGAAGACCGAGCATGACCTGTCTGCCTCCTCGGCAAGTTAATGGAAGAACCCTGCCTCAGGCAGCTCCCTTGACTCTTAGTCCAGTGCTGAGTCCGCCAGCGTTGCCTTCCTTTAGGGCTTTTCTCCAGCTTATCCTGGAGACCCCATAAATTGCTGCTGGCAACATCTGGCTGGCTCCTGGGATGAATGAGCCCTGCCTTTGGATTCTGTGGGTAGCTCTGGTGACTCTTTTCCCTTCCCCTGTACAGAGATCAGGCTGGGCGCCCCAAGTGCCCACTGGACCCGTACTTCATCATGCCTGACAAATGCAAATGCGTGGACTTCCAGACCCTGAAGCTGCAGGAGCTGCCTGATGCAGTCCCCCACGGGGAGATGCCCAGACACATGCAGCTCTACTGCGACAGGTGAGGCAGACAGGGGCTGGGAGGTGGGCATCTACGAGGGTGGATGTCCCAGCCGTGGCCCTAACCCGAGTGTTGGGAGTGGGTCATCTGGAGCAGGGTGAGTGGGGTGGGAGAAGGTGGCCAGTTGCAGAGCACATGCTCTGTGCCTAATGCTTCCATAAGTTCCTCTCATCTCGTCTTTCCATAATCTGCAGGGGCATGTCAACCCCATTTTGCAGATGAGGAAATATAACTTGGAGAGGTTAAATGACTTCCTGTGTGGAGGAGAGCCAGGATTTCAGCCTATGTCTATTGCTTTCCAAAGTCTGTGTTCTTCCTAGGATGACAGGCCCAGGATTCATAGCTAGATAACCAATAGCTGGGAAAGCCCCTTCCCAGCCTGACACCCCACCTCCTACCCCAGGCTTTCTGTTAAGATTCTGCTGAACAGCCATGGTGGCTCATGCCTGTAATCCCAGCACTTGGAGAGGTTGAGACAGGAGGATTGCTTGAAGCCAGGAGTTCAAGACCAGCCTGGGCAACATAGTGAGACCCTGTATCTTAAAAAAGAAATGTTATTAGTTGGGTATTAGGGCAGACACCTATAATCCCAGCTCTTTGGGAGGCTGAGGTGGGAGAATCACTTGAGTCCAGGAGGTTGAGGTTGTGTGAGCTGTGATTACACCACTCCACTCTAGCCTGGGCAACAGAATGAGACTCTGTCTCAAAAAGGAAACAAGGCTGGGCGCGGTGGCTCAAGCCTGTAATCCCAGCACTTTGGGAGGCCGAGACGGGCGGATCACGAGGTCAGGAGATCGAGACCATCCTGGCTAACATGGTGAAACCCCGTCTCGACTAAAAAAATACAAAAACTAGCCGGGCAAGGTGGTGGGTGCCTGTAGTCCCAGCTACTCGGGAGGCTGAGGCAGGAGAATGGCGTAAACCCGGGAGGCGGAGGTTGCAGTGAGCTGAGATCCGGCCACTGCACTCCAGTCTGGGCGACAGAGCGAGACTCCGTCTCAAAAAAAAAAAAAGGAAACAAAAAAAGATTCTACTGAGGAGGAGAGGATGCTGAGCCTGGGCCCCCCATAGTAACCTGGGTGGAAGGTTTTGAGATCTTTGATTAGGGCTCTAACCTGGGCTTGCATATCCTGAAATTGCAGGCAGATGTTCTGAGGAGAGCGGAGCCATAGCTTCTATTAACTTCATTAGTGGCAACAGAGTGTGTAGGAGTCAGGCTCTTGCTCTCTTGGGCATTATGTGACTTTGTCAAGCTTCAGTTGCCTCATCAGTAAAATGGGGATAAGGACAGTCCTTAATCTCTCAGAGGGCTGCTTGAAAATGCATGTTGGCCGAGCGTGGTGGCTCAAGCCTGTAATCCCAGCACTTTGGGAGGCCGAGACGGGTGGATCACGAGGTCAGGAGATCGAGACCATCCTGGCTAACATGGTGAAACCTCGTCTCTACTAAAAAATGCAAAAAACTAGCCGGGCGCGGTGGCGGCGTCTGTAGTCCCAGCTACTTGGGAGGCTGAGGCAGGAGAATGGCGTGAACCCGGGAGGTGGAGTTTGCAGTGAACTGATAACCGACCACTGCACTCCAGCCTGGGCAACAGAGCGAGACTCCGTCTCAAAAAAAAAAAAAAAAAAGGAAAATGCATGTCAAGTGTTTAGCACAATTCCTTCATGCAGATTATGTCCTCAGGATGTGTGATTTTCCAAGCAGTTCATGAATCCTGAAAACTTACGAAGTGGGTATGGGAAGAGGGGAGTTGAGGCTCATGGAATGACGGTGTCTTTTCTGGAGCTGTGACACCTGATGATATAAAACACTTCTATGTCTGCTGCCTCACCTGACTCTACAACATCAGAGGCAGGTCACTTGATCACCCCCCTAGGCTCAGAGAGGTACAGTGACTTCTTTGAGGTCACACAGCTACTCAGGGTCCCTCCACACCACACTGGCTCTGACTAGGGGCCTTCAAGACTTCCCTGTTTCAACATCTCACTTTTGAAAGAGGAAATGAAAACCCAGAGGCAAAATGAGTTCATAGAGCCGTGAAGAGGCAAAAAGGGCAAGTGGCTCCTCAAGGAGGCTGGAGGGCATGAAGAGGAAGTCTTGCCCTGAGGCTAAAGGGCACCACACAGCTAGCTGACAGCAGACACGTGGAGATGGGGCTTTTGGAGGGCCCTGTGGGCTGGCACTAAGCCTCCTTCTAAACCAGCGTACAAATGAGTTAGCAAGTTCAGCGAGAGTCAGGCCACCACCTGCCTTTCTGTTTGACTGTCACTGTCGGCAACACCATCCTCCAAGCAGCTGAGCATGGGCTGGGGAGTGATGAGGGGAGAGAGGCCATTCTCTGGGCTCCGTGGGGATGGAGCCAGCTCAGCGTGTGCCTGTGGCGTAAACACTGAGGTGGACCCTGAGCGTCCTGGGGATGGGTGGAGTCAGAGACTTGCTCTCCAAGTAGGAATCTCACCTTTTCTCCTTTCTCCTCTCCCCTCCTCTCAGGTACCTGTGTGACAAGGTCGTCCCTGGGAACAGGGTTACCATCATGGGCATCTACTCCATCAAGAAGTTTGGCC
The DNA here is from genome assembly GCF_001698545.2 of Rhinopithecus bieti. Lineage (NCBI taxonomy): Eukaryota > Metazoa > Chordata > Mammalia > Primates > Cercopithecidae > Rhinopithecus > Rhinopithecus bieti. Next base: position 2,240,431 of record NW_016809683.1, read on the forward strand.
TGACCTCCAGCAGGGGCCGTGACAGGGTGGGTGTGGGTATCCGAAGCTCCTACATCCGTGTCCTGGGCATCCAGGTGGACACAGATGGCTCTGGTGAGTTGGCTTTGGGGTCCTGGCTTAGCCCTGCCAAAAGGCTGTGCTTGCATAGTTCTGGTGACAGGCAGCCCGCTACTTCATGAGTAGCCCAGGATATCCTTGTGTTGCTCATATCATTAAAACGTTCATTTTTATATTGAGTGATCCCCGGAACTTCCACATGTTGGTCCTACCTGTGGCTCCTGGGCTGAGGGTGTTTGCCTACTTGCAGGATTAAGGCAGAAGTACTCAGGTCAAATCACTGGGGAATTACTGAATGCCCCGTCTTCACTTCTGTGACAGGAGATGCAAGAGAAGTGAAATGTAGGGTTCCAGGCGGGCAGGCACTTAGCGTCTAGTTGGAGAAATAAGAAAACAGTGAGACCCCTGGGGACATGTGGGTAAAGTGGCAGCAGATGTGGATCATGCAGTTCCAAGGAGGTGCTAAAGGAGAAGGAGGAGGTGGGGGCTGGACCTTGGGGAAAGTTTTCTGGAAGGAGGTTAATCTGAGCTGGGCTTTGAAGAGTGGTGGGTGTGGAAGAACTTACAGGTGGGAGGGGATGGCAGGAGCAGGTGAAGACCCCAGCCTGGGCAAGATATTGAGTGGCTGGAGGGCCGAGTGGGAGTCCAGGGGATGAGGGGCCAGGCGGTGTAAGAGGCCTTGAGTGCCCAGATAGGGACCTCCTGCTTACATCCAAGGGCAGCAGGGGCCACGTTGAGGGTTTTCAGGTTTGTTTCAGTCCTCTGGCTGCAGTGAGTTGATTTGCAGGAGTGGCTTCCCCAGGGCTCAGTCCATGGCCCACCCCACATTTACACAAACTACCTAGTTTATTACAGCTTTAAAACCACTGACAGGCAAGTAGCTCTCACATTTCCGTTTCTAGCCTGGGCTTCTCCCCATGTTCCAGACTAATAACCAACTGCTGATTTGACATGTTCACTTAGCTATCTGAAAGGCGTCTTGAACTTTCCATGGCTGAAGCTAAGCTGCCCTTTCCCCACCCTCAGACTGGCTCCTCTCAGTCTTCCCATCTCCACCCTTTCAGTTGCTCAGACAAAAACCCCCAAGTCATCCTTGGTGCTCTTTTCTCTCATGCCCAACACACATCTAATCACTCAGGAACTCTGGCCGGCTCCACCTTTAAAACATGTCCAGGATCTGACCACTTCACCACCTGCTCTGAGCCTTTGTCAGTCCTCCCTGGATCACCGTTAATCCTCCCCAGTGTCCATCTCCACCTTGCCCCTACCTTCTGTGTTCTGCAGCAGCCAGTGAGCGATGCTGTCATGACCAAGACACTATATCACTCCTCAGCTGAAAGGGGAGACTTTCCAGTGATTTCCAAGGTCCTATGCCATCTGGCCCTCTGTTTCCTCACAACCCCCTGCCCACTTGCCCTCACCTTTTGGACCCTGGAACACACCAGGCCCACTCTTGAGGGCTTGAGAGCTGGGATCTCTATTTACTCAGACAGGTTGTGCTGTCCTGGCCTTAAGGGCTCTGCCCTCTGGGAGGTCCCTGAGCTGGTGCCAGGATGGGCAGTGGGCTAGAAGCTCCCTTGTACTCACTCAAGCGCCTGCTTTGCCTATCCAGGCCGCAGCTTTGCTGGGGCCGTGAGCCCGCAGGAGGAGGAGGAGTTCCGTCGCCTGGCCGCCCTCCCCAATGTCTATGAGGTCATCTCCAAGAGCATTGCCCCCTCCATCTTTGGGGGCACGGACATGAAGAAGGCCATTGCCTGCCTGCTCTTTGGGGGCTCCCGAAAGAGGTAGGGGGCTTGAGTTCCCTTGGGTTTGGGGAGGCAGCTGGTGACGGGGCTCATGGTAGGATAATTGCTGGAAAATCAGGACTGGACACTCTTGTGTTTTCTGGGCCCCTCAGTCTGCCAGGCACCTTTGCCAGCCCCCAAGCTTGCCATCAGCTGGCTAGTGGCTGATCTGCGCACCTGTCTCTGCGATGCCCTGACCCTGGCAAGGGGGAGGACTGGGGACCTGGCAAATGTAGTGGGAGAGCACTGAGCTTGGGGTCATGCAGGTACCAGGTCTTAAATCTTAAATCTCAACCCTGAACTTGGCGGTCATGCCAGCTACAGGTCTTAAATCTTCAACCCCTGAGACTTGCGGGTCATGCAGCGTACCAGGTCATTAAATCCAGCCCATCAAAAGCCTTGGGCGGTCATGCAGGTACCTGGAGCTGCAAGAGCCTCACTTTTTTTTGAACCCAGTTTTCCAATAAACTGGAACAGGGTGGGAGGAAAAACTGGGACTCTTTTTTTTTTTTTTTTTTTTTTTAGACGGAGTCTCGCTTCTGTCACCCAGGGCTGGGGAGTGCAGTGGGCCCGGATCTCAGCTCACTGCAAGGCTCCGCGCCTCCCGGAGTCCTGCCATTCTCCTGCCTCAGGCCTCCTCGGAGTGCTGGGACTACAGGGGCGCCCACCACCTCAACCCGGCTCATTCTTTTGTAATGGGTTAGTAAGATGGGGGTTTCACCGCTGTTTAGCCAGCGATGGGTCTCGCATCTCCTGCACCTCGCTTATCCGCCCGCTCTCGGGCCTCCAAAGTGCTGGGATTACAGGCTTGAGCCACCGCGCCTGGCGAGAAAACTGACTCTTAAAGAACATTATGTATCCTTTGGAAACTATAAAATCAGAGTTATGGACAGTAGCAGGGATAGTATTAGCAGCTGCCATTTACTGTATTCCTCCTATGCATAGGCATTCTTCTACATGCTTTATGTGTCTGCAGCCCAGTCAGTCCTCACAGTAACCTGTTGAGAACGCAGCTGTTGTGCCCATTTTGTGGATGAGGGAACTGAGGCATAGAGAGCTAAAGGGACTTGCTTCTCAGCACATGCAGGGGAACCAGGAGCCTGCTGTCATGGTGCTTGTTCTGCCGTACCGTGCACAGCCCACAGGCAGCTCCCTGTCCTTTTCTTTCCAGCTGGGAGGAATGTTACTCAGGTGCTGGGTGTATCCGAACACAGCCTTAAGAGCCATTTCCTTTAACCCTCCTATTCTGGGAGGTAAGCTCTGTCCTCATTGCTAGGCAAGACCTAGCATGGTTTGGGAGCTACAGAGCTGGGTAGGAACATGGATCTCAGGCCACAGCCCCTACCTTGCTGCCAACTCTGAGGCCCATGATAGTTGGGGTGACACTGCCAGCCCACCAGTCTGGTGACTGCATGTCACATGCGATGCCCTCATGGATTCTCACCTTGTCCATCTACCCTTCCTCCCCCAGGCTCCCTGATGGACTTACTCGCCGAGGAGACATCAACCTGCTGATGCTAGGGGACCCTGGGACAGCCAAGTCCCAGCTTCTGAAGTTTGTGGAGAAGTGTTCTCCCATTGGGGTGAGTGGTCTGGGATACCTTCTCCACCTTGGTTTGCAGGGAGGAAGGCTGCAGGGCAGGGCCTCTGGGCCCCCAGGACACCTATGGTGGGCTGCTTACCCAGAATCTCTTCCTCATTTCTCTTGGCTATGGTCAGGATGGCTGAGGAGATGGGAGGAAGAAAGGAGCCAACAGGTGTGTGTAGGTTTGGGGCAGAGGGTGAGTACACTGGACTGAGAGTCAGGATGGGGTTTGGGTCTCACCCTGGCCAGTGATTGGCTGTGGGCTTTGAGTAAGTCACCCAGTCTCCCTGAGCGCCAGTTCATCCATTTGCTAAATAATGATATTGTTACCAGTAATAGCTAAAATCTGGCTGGGCATGGTGGTTCATGCCTGTAATACCAGCACTTTGGGAGGCCAAGATGGGCAGATTGCTTGAGCTCAGGAGTTTGAAACCAGCCTGGACAACATGGTGAAACTCCGTTTTTTCCAAAAATACAAAATAACTAGCCAGGCATGGTATGCACCTGTGGTCCCAGCTGCTTGGGAGGCTGAGGTGGGAGGATCACTTAAGTCCAGGATGGGGAGATTGCAGTGAGCCAAGATTGTGCCACTGCACTCCAATCTGGGTGATAGAGTGAGACCATGTTTCAAAAATAATAATAATAATAGCTAAAATGAAGGGCCAGGCACTGCTTGAAATACTTTGCATATATTTACTTAGTCTTCATGTCAACTGCGGTAGGTACTATTACCCCTGTCTTATGGGTGGAAAACTCAGGTGCAGAATGGGTAAGTGTCTTGCCCCAGGTCTCACTGCTGGTAGCACTAGCACAGGATGTGATTGAACCCATGTCTGATGAGCTGGGTCCTCAGCTGTACTGTTGAATGGGACTGTGGGGATCAGAGCCAGAGAGGGTCTGACTGTCATGATCTGAGTGGCGGGGTTGTATAGGGCAAGATGGTGGTCTTTGGATAGATAGGAAGTGTGCCAGATTGGCCACACTGGCACTGTCCAGTAGAAATATGTGAACTGCAAATGCGGCCCATGTATGTCTTCTCAAATTGTCTAGTAGCCACATTAAAAAGTAGCTGGGTGCAGTGGTGTGCATGCCTGCAGTTCCAGCTACTTGGGAGGCTGAGGTGGGAGGATCACTTGAGCCCAGGAGTTTGAGACTAGCTTGGGCAACATAGCAAGACCCCTTTTCAATTTAAAAGGAAGAAGGGGAAAGAGGAAAGGAAAAACAGGTGAAGTTACTCTGTTTAAGTTGCTATATCTAAAATCTCATTTCAACATGTTTGATATGTAGATTATTGAGATACTTTACATTCTTAAGAGCTCTGAGTCTTAAACCGTGAGTATTTTGCACTTAAGAACAACTCGGGACTTTCCCAATTTCAGGGGCTCTATGGCAGTATGTGGCATGTAGGTCTATATAGAGACGACAAGGGACTCACGATGGGGGCAGCCTTTTCCTGGGAGTCGGGAGTCCTCATCCTAGCCCTGAGGCTAACCCCTCTTCTCTGGGCCTCAGTTTGCTCATCTGTGAGCCGGGCCCCACAAGACTGTGTCACAGGGCTGTGGTGAGGCTCAGGTGAACCATGGATGTGACGCTTTCAGCGGGGAGAACATCTGGGCACACCGAGGCCCAGGGCAGCCTCACCTTCCAGAGGGAGACGCACTGAGTTGGAGCCTTGAGTCCTATTCTGTACTCTGCAGCCAGCTTTGATGTGTGACCTTAGGCAAATAACAACCTCAGTGGGTCTTTTTGACTTACTGGGGTCAAAGCATGGAGTTGTTATTGGGCCCTGACACCTCCCCACTGCCCCAGGTATACACGTCTGGGAAAGGCAGCAGTGCAGCCGGACTGACAGCCTCAGTGATGAGGGACCCTTCGTCTCGGAATTTCATCATGGAGGGTGGAGCCATGGTCCTGGCTGATGGTGGGGTCGTCTGTATTGACGAGTTTGACAAGGTGAGTCTAATGAGATGGGTAGTAGCCAAATGGTGGGTGGCACAGAGTATGTGACCTCCTGTGCTCAGCCAGCAGAAATCACCTCTGACTTGAGAGACATGTTTTCAATCCCTGGGCCTCTCACTCTAGGGTAACTGTGGGAAGTTGCTTAACCTCTCCAAGCCTCAATTCCCATATCTGGAGAGTGGGGAGATGAAAGGCAAGCCCATACAGTTGTTACTGTGATCAGAGGTGACCTGGTTGCTGCCATTGGCCTTGCATGGAGCTGGCATTCAGGAGTAGGGGCTGCCGTTAGTTTTCCTGTTGCCACTGCTCCCTGCTCCCTCACTTGAGTAGGTCTGATGACATTTCTCTCTTCCACTTAGATGCGAGAAGATGACCGTGTGGCAATCCACGAAGCCATGGAGCAGCAGACCATCTCTATCGCCAAGGTAAGTGGCCCTCCATGGAGAGCCCAGCCTGCAGCAGCCTAGCCTGCAGCAGCCCAGCCTGGCCCATCTGTCCTCAGGCTGCGCTGATTGGCCGGGACCAAGTTCTCTTTGCCCAGGCCTGGAATTGTGTGTGTGTGTGTGTGTGTGTGTGTGTGTGTGTGTGTGTGTGTAAGCATGTAAGAAGGCATCTTTGCCATCTCCTCCCCCTTCTCGTCGTCTGTTACCTCTCAGGCCGGGATCACCACCACCCTGAACTCGCGCTGCTCCGTCCTGGCTGCTGCCAACTCAGTGTTCGGCCGCTGGGATGAGACGAAGGGGGAGGACAACATTGACTTCATGCCCACCATCTTGTCGCGTTTCGATATGATCTTCATTGTCAAGGATGAGCACAATGAGGAGAGGGATGTGGTGCGTCCAGGGGCAGGGCTGGTGGCCATGGGGCCTGCCTCCAAGCAGGCTTGTGATTGTGTGGGAAGGAGAATGGAGAACAAGGGCCTTGGTTGGTGAAGTCCTGACTGTCAGGCTGTGAAATTGGGGAGCACATGAGAGGGCGGTTTTTGTGGACTGCAGAGGATTGAAGTAGGGGTCTGGAGTCCTGTGGCCTGGCTCTGCCTCTGTTGTGAGTGGTAAGCTGTGTGATTTGGGCTAAATCAGTTTCTCCCTGGGCCTCAGTCCCTTATATGTGAAACAGAGGAGTTGACATTGGGTTATGAGTAATAAAACCTCAGTTCTGGTTAGTAAATTTTTCAAAGAAAAGGACATAGTGGTTTATAGAATTGATAAGTCCAGCGGCTTAAGGCCCAGGTAGATCTGGATTCTCAAACAACTGTCTCTGCCTTTCTGCTCTGCTTCCCTTGGTGGAATCTTTGTACTTGGGCAGCTGTTCCTCTTGTGGTGGCAAAGACAAAATATGATTTTGTCCTATTAGCTTATAACTTAACAGCCCCCAGGAAAGAGGAGGCCCCCTCTTTTCCAGTACTTCTAGCAAAAGTCCCAGGGTAGACTCCCACTGGTATGGGTAGATCTAGTATCCATCCTTGAAGCAGATACATGCCCCAGGTTGGAGTGGACAAGCTGTACCCACCCCTTTATGGACCAGGACACAGAAGCAAGGAGTATTAACTTCTCTCTAAAGGAGAATCCAGATGCGCCCATCAGAATTCTGGCTCCTTGATGCCAGGGCCCCATCAACTCTTTCTGGCTGTTCCACCTCAGTGTTGGGACTCAGGCTTGGGAGGGCCTGTGGGATGGTTCAGTATCCCCTCTGCTCCCCAGATGCTGGCCAAGCATGTCATCACTCTGCACGTGAGCGCACTGACACAGACACAGGCTGTGGAGGGCGAGATCGACCTGGCCAAGCTGAAGAAGTTTATTGCCTACTGCCGAGCGTGAGTCCTGGACGCGGGCCCACGGGGGTGAGGTTGCCCAGCTTCCCTGGGTGGGAGAACCCATTCCCCTGTCCAGCTCCTCATGAAGAACAGCACAGATGTTGCTGTTCTGAGGTCCTCAGCTCTACTGAATGTGCTCTGCTCCCTTCTCACCTTGCACAGCTCACTGGCTCTTGGCTTCAGTTTTCCCATCTCCACACCAAGCAGGTGGGATGTAGATGGTCTCGAAGACCTCCTCGAGTCTGACCTGCCGGGAGGCAGTGAAGTGTAGACACGGTAGACATGGGCTCCGGGTCATACCCGCCTTCACTGTGTGACTTTGGGCAAGTTGGTTGGCCTCTCTGAGCCTTGATTTCCTCAGGCCGATGTTTGCTAATAAGTGCTTGGCATAGTCCTGCCCTGGGTAAATACTCAGTGAGTGGCAGCTGCAACTTGATTGTTCTCACAGATTTTCAATAATAATAATTATATACATAGTACCGGCCAGTTGCAGTGACTCATGCTGTACTCCCAGCACTTTGGGAGGCCAAGGCAGGTGAATCACTTGAGATCAGGAGTGCGAGACCAGCCTGGCCAACATGGCGAAACCCCGTGTCTACTAAACATACAAAAATTAGCCGGGTGTGGTGGTATACACCTATAGTCCTAACTACTCGGGAGGCTGAGGCAAGAGAACTGCTTGAACCCAGGAGGCAGAGGTTGCAGTGAGCTGGGATCGTGCCATTGCGTTTCAGCCTGGGCAACAGAGTGAGATTCTGTCTCAAAAAAATATATATATATATGTGTGTGTACACACACACACACACACACACTCACACACTACTTTCTTTGTGCCAGGCATTCTGAACTATTATTCCGTACTTTCTATATGAATAAATTATAACCCTCCCCCAAAACCTACCTGGTTAGGTGTGCTATTACTCCCTTCCCTTTGTGGATGGGGAAGCTGAGGCAAAAGAAGTTAAGTAACTTGTCCAAGGTCACATGCCAGAGGTCGTGGAGCCAGGATGTGAACCCAGCTGCTGGCCTCCAGAGGCTGTGCTCTTGACCACAGTGCTTAGATTCTTGGCGTACAGCGCTTTGGTGATCTTTTGAAGAAGCTAGAACCCAGGGGTCGAGGGCTCTTTGAGTGCACTCTCAGTGGGAGCCTGGTGGGTCCCTGATTCAGCACCTCTGACACAGGGAGTGGACAGTTCCTGGGTCTTCACCCAAGTCTGAGCTCTGTGTGGCCCAGTCTTGAGAGGCTTGTGCCCACAGCTGTGAGTCAGGGAGCCCTGGATGCTAATCTTCCCTCTGCACTAAGTCCCCAGGTAGCCTTGGGGAGTTCCCTGCTTCCCTCTGGGCCTCAAGTCTCCACGTCCTTAGGATGGTCAAGCTAAGGCTTTCCCTATATTAGTGATTGTCATTTGGCCTGGGGGCTAGAGGGGAGGGGATGGGGTAGGGTAGATGCTGATCAGACTTCCCCACACCTACCCTCCCAGGAAAGTCCGAGGTGCTCCCAGCCCCTGGACTGCAGTCACTGCCAAGCCTCCTGTGGGTGTCATCAGGTGTTGTCGTGTCTTCAGATGTGTTGGGTGGAGGAGTTTGAGACTGCTGCAAAGCCCACCACTTAGTGGGCCTCCATGCCGCTGTGATTGTGCCATTGTTAATTACATGTATGGGGGACCTTGTGGCAAGACACCACACAATGTCTAACAACGGGGAAGAGGTGGTTTTCACCCTGCACACGTGCCTGGCTTTTCTTCACCTGTTTTCTAAGAGAGGCACCCATATTTCTCCACAGTGTTGATCTTTGTGGCAGCTGCCCACAGCCAGATTTCACTTAAATCTCTTCCGATTGTTGTCCCCCAGCCCATGTGAGTGGGCAGTTGTGGTGTGGTGGGAAGGTGCATGTCTGGAAGCCAGCAGAGGGCTGGGGGAAAGGGTAGGTGCCCTAAGAGTCCCTGCTGGCCTCACAGCAGCCTCTCCCCCTCGTCCTCCAGGAGGTGTGGCCCCCGGCTGTCAGCAGAGGCTGCAGAGAAACTAAAGAACCGCTACATCATCATGCGTAGTGGGGCCCGTCAGCATGAGAGGGACAGTGACCGCCGCTCTAGCATCCCCATCACTGTGCGGTGAGCAGGCGGGCAGGGCGGGGCCGGGGCATATGGGGCTTGCTTTACACAGCAGGATGTGCCTGGCAACCAGGGGCAGTGGTCCCGGCTTTTCACTTGGCATAGGCCCACAGTAGCTCTGGGCAGGAAGAGTCCCTTTGGAGCATAAGCTATGGCCTCCTTGATCTCATTGATGATCTTGATTTAAGGCTGGGCAAACCTGGATCCCTCTTGTCTGAATTTGGCCTGGCTTTTCTCCCATTGTAGGAAGCCTGAAGGGAGGGAAGGACCCAGGCCTAGGAGTCAAGAGTCTTGGGTCGCAGCCTCTGGCCCACTGTGTGACTGTAGGGAAATTACGTTGCTTCACTGACCCTCAGTGCTTTTAGCTCCTAACTCTGTTCATTCTTGTGACTTTGTAGACAGTACAGTGGGTAAGAGTTGGGATTTACCTGGCTTGAATCCTGTCTCCAGCACTGACTGGTTGGAAATGGATTTGGCTATAAGTAATGGTAAATCCAAATAAAGTAGCTTAAAGAAATAGGAAGGTGATTTCTCTCTTCTGTAGCACTGTCTGGAGGAAGATGGTATGGGACTAGTGTGAGGACTCCTCAAGTTCCCCCTTACTCTTAGTCCAAGTTGGCTGCTGGAACTTTAGCCATCACTTCCAGGCAGCAGGAGAGGAAGGAAAGAGAGGTTCCCTTTTTAAGGGCACTTCATGAATTCCCACACAATGCTTGGGCTTACAACTTATTGGCCATAGTATGGTCACACAAATACAACCTGGTACAAAAGATGTCTGGATGTGTCTTAGTGGATTTTTGTGTGCCAGTCTAAAAACTGGGTTTCCAAGCTAGGTGCAATGGCCTACATTGTGATCCTAGCACTTTGGGAGGCTAAGGCAGGAGGATTGCTTGAGGCCAGGAGTTTGAGACCAGCTTGGGCAACATAGCAAGATTCCCGTTTCTACAACAAATAAAAAATTAGCCAGGCATTGTGGTGTGTGCCTGTAGACCCAGCTACTCAGGTGGCTGAGGCAGAAGGATCACTGGATCCTAGGAGTTCAAGGCTGCAGTGAGCTATGATCATGCCACTACACTCCAGCCTGGACAACAGAGCGAGACCCTGTCTCAAAAAATAAATTGCAGTGCTATGACTAAGATCAAAAGGGAGATGGATTATAGGGACACCTACCAGTCTCCACCACAGTCTTAACACTTTGGGCAAGCACCTCCCTGGTAACAGGGTGGCTGGGGAGGAAGGGAATAGCGGACCAAGGCTACCCTGAGCACACTGTTGCCCCCACAGGCAGCTGGAGGCCATTGTGCGCATCGCGGAATCCCTCAGCAAGATGAAGCTGCAGCCCTTCACCACAGAGGCAGATGTGGAGGAGGCCCTGCGTCTCTTCCAAGTGTCCACGTTGGATGCTGCCTTGTCCGGTACCCTGTCAGGTGAGCAGATGCAGGGGACATGGTCTCAGTTGATCTGGGTTCCCTGGCTCGGAGCTCTGTGGGCAGAGCTCTGGCATGCTGGAGGCCTGCAGTGTGTGTCTTGCTTCTCTGAGTTTCTTTTTGCGGTAAGACCCCTCTCCTTTCTCCCCACTGCTGTTTCCCCCAAGATGGGAAGAAGCAGCTTCTCTCCAGATCCTTGAACACAATCCTCTTGACCCAGGTCGTTGATGATAATGACCCTTCTCACTGGCTAAGAACAACAGTTGACGCTCTGCTTCCTTGGGCTTGTCAGCATTTTCAGTGCTTCCAGAGCTATTTCTTGCATTTTTCCTTACAGCTGCCTCCTGGAAGTGAGGTGAACAGTCAGTCCTTCCCATGTTAGAAATGAGACAGCTGACACTGGAAGGGGCCTTTACCTGGTGCCCAAGATCACAGTCGCTTGGCTAGAATGCAAGTCTCCTGACCCCTAGGCCAGCGCTTTCCACACCATAAGCCATACTGTCTGGTTTAGGTCAGCCTTTCAACAGACTGTCCCAGGCACCAATGATGAGCCAGGCCATGCTGGGGAAAATCTGTTCCTTCACCCAGCGGAGACTTCATTAGCATTACTGTTTGCCAGACACTGTTGTAGGTGTTGGGAGTATAAGAGCAGTCCATCACAAGGTCCCCGCCCTCCTGGGCTCTCATTCTCATTCTAACTGGGGAGAGATAGTAGGGAAACCAATGCCAGTGTAGGTAGTGAAAAGGGCAGTGAGGGAGATGATGGCAGGGCCAGGTGTGTTGGAAAAGGAGGGCGTCCTCTCCTTTCCCACGGAGTGAGTGGGCATGGCCTCTGCAAGGAGGTGATGCCAGGCAGGGAGCTGCATGAAGTGGACAGGGTGGCTCCTTGTGGGAAGAGCTGCTCAGGTGGAGGCAGCGCTAAGTGTCAGTTTCCCCAGGAGGGAGCAGGTTTGGTGCATTTGAGTGGGGAGGCACTGAGTGAAGAATGGGGTGGGTGGGGTCTGTTCCTCCTGTCCCCCTTGGTGAAGACTCAGCCTCTGCCCTGGAGACACTTCCTGTCACGAGACATTTGCTAATGGAGGCCTCTGGGATGCTGCAGGCACAGAGGGCAGGAGTGATATGGAGTGGTGATGATTTGAGTTGGGTCTTGCGGGCTATGTAGGAGTTTGCCTCACAGACTCCGCTCTCAATGACTTCTTGACCATGAGCCCACCATCTCTTTAGCTGAAATACCAAGGCCTCTGCAGCAGTAATGGAAAGTCACGAGCCTCCTGGTTGCCGAGGGCTCCTCAGAGCACCTCGTAGGTGTGTCCAGGGCAGCCTGGCTTCCCTCCTGGGTCACTGATGGGCCCTTCCAACTCTCTCTCTCTAACCTGCTCCAGCAACAAAAGGAGTCCTGTTGTGACCTCCAAGGACCCGCAAGACTTGGTCCCTAGTGACACTCTGGCCATGTCTCTGCTGCACTGGGCCCTGGGCTGCTTTTTTTTTTTTTGAGACACAGTCTGGCTCTGTCGCCCGGGCTGGAGTGCAGTGGCGCATCTCCGCTCACTGCAAGCTCCGCCTCCCGGGTTCACGCCATTCTCCTGCCTCAGCCTCCTGCGTAGCTGGGACTATAGGTGCCCGCCACCATGCCCAGCTAATTTTTTGTATTTTTTTAGTAGAGATGGGGTTTCACCGTGTTAGCCAGGATGGTCTTGATCTCCTGACCTTGTGATCCACCCGCCTTAGCCCCCCAAAGTGCTGGGATTACAGGTGTGAGCCACCGCGCCTGGCCACTGGGCTGTTTTTTGAATGAGACAGGTGTGTTCCTGCCTCTGCCTTTGTGCTCGGCAGGAGTGTCCCCACATGTGTGCCGTGTCCTGTCAGTCAGGCCTGCACCACCCTGGCACACTTGGTGCCCTTTTCTGATATATTCTTCGAGGCCTGGCTCAGGCTATTCTTCCTTGGGCTAGAGGTTGTCTCTCTCCAAGAACTCCCATTGTCCCAGCCCCTCTGACCCCGGCTGCTTCACTTCTCAACGCCTGCAGGGGTGGAGGGCTTCACCAGCCAGGAGGACCAGGAGATGCTGAGCCGCATCGAGAAGCAGCTCAAGCGCCGCTTTGCCATTGGCTCCCAGGTGTCTGAGCACAGCATCATCAAGGACTTCACCAAGCAGGTGAGCCTGCCTTGGAGTGGGGGTGCAGGTTCCCACCCACTCAGCACTGGTGTCTTACTCAGCAGACAGGCCCTGAATGGGGGTAGGATGGACAACTGTCCCTTTCTCAGATCTTTTCTAGTCATCATTCCTTCCCTAGGAACATCTTCATCAGGAGCAGGAGTGGGGGTATTTTTTCTCTCCCATGAAGGGCAGGGGGGAAGAGAGATGGTTGGATTCTGGTGAAACCCCATACAAGTTCCCCGCAGCCCTTCCTGTCTGTTCCTTTCCCCGTTGGCTGGCGTTTCATGGAGTGGGAAGGGGCAGAGCCATGAGGGTGAGCTTTCTAGCCCACTGAGGAGGGTGCTGTTGGCCCCATAGAGAGAAGATGGGATTTTCCAGATGCTCTGGAGAACCTGTCACCTTTAAAATCCCAGGAGCAATCCTAGTTTCCGGTCTCTGCTCCTTGACATCATCTCATTTTGATTGAGGGCGGTTATATGTAATGGGTGGTATTGGGCTTTTCTATAGGTGAGCAGACTGAGGCTTAGAGAAAGGCTTAGAGCTTCAGTTCTAGAGTCAGATGGACTTAAGTCCCAGCTCTACCACTTAATTGCTGTAACCTTGAGCAAGTAGCTTAGCGTCTGTGTGCCTCAGTGTCTGGTATACAGTAGGCACTCAGGAAGTGTGGGCCCTTCTTTAGTTCAAAGGAGCCTGAGTACAAAGTTCCCAGTGAGCCTGGGGATGTCTGGACTCTGATGGGGTCCCCTCAGGCAGCACGCGCCTTCAGCCAGCCATGTGCTCTCACAGAAATACCCGGAGCACGCCATCCACAAGGTGCTGCAGCTCATGCTGCGGCGCGGCGAGATCCAGCATCGCATGCAGCGCAAGGTTCTCTACCGCCTCAAGTGAGTCGCGCCGCCTCCCTGGACTCATGGACTCGCCCACGCCTCTCACCCCTCCTGCCGCTGCCTGCCATTGAGAATGTTGCTGGGACCTCTACCTCCCCACTGCAGTCCTCGAACTTCCCAGGCACCCTCCTTTCTGCCCCAGAGGAAGGAGCTGTAGTGTCCTGCTGCCTCTGGGCGACCACCTTTAGCGCAGTTCTGGCAAGTGTGCTTTTCGCATCTGTTAATAATAAAGCCACGGTGTGTTCGGGTATCTGTGGGTTTGTGCACTCGGTGACCTGTCACCTCCATCGGGCCCTCATGGCAGGGTAAGTATGGGGGAACAGAGCCAGACAGACCTGGGTGTCTGACTTGGATCTGCCACTCAGACTTCCGGGCAAGTCACGTGACTTTAGTGCTCCGGTTTCTTCATCTGTTTAAGGGGGCTCCTAAAGCCACTCCCTTGATGCTGGGATTCCAGTGAGACCAGGGAGTGGGGAAGTGCTTCTCAAAGTGTGTGAGTCTGATCCGCCTCACCTGTTCCCTTTGCAACTTACTGGGGGACTGTGAGCCGTGGTGCGGCGGTCAGACTGCTTGGATTCATTGACTCTCTCCATGCCTTAGTTTCCTCATCTGTAAGCAGGCTGACACTAGAACTGGCTTAGAGAAGGTGCAGAGCTTCAGTTCTAGAGTCAGATGGACTTAAGTCTGTGTGCTGCCCAAGGGGACCCCAACAGAGCCCAGACATCCCCAGGCTCACTGGGGACTTTGTACTCAGGGTTGTGCTTAGGGTCAGTGAGCAGCTGTTAGTGAGGGGAGTGTAGTGGCCCACCAGGCAGGAACTAGGACTCCAGCCAGTTCTTTCCTGGTGGGCCACGTGTAACTGTATGGCCTTGGGTGAGACATTTCACTTTTCTGTGCCTGAGTTTCTCAGTGAACTGGAGATAGGGGGATTCCTCACCCTGAGTTGTGAGGATTGAATGACAGAAAGCACTAGTGACAGCAATGTTGGAGGAAGGAGTGTTGCCAAGTGCCTTGGTCGCTTTGCCTAATTTCAGAAAGTCACTCTGACTTGGTATGTTTTGTTTTTTTTAAAAAAGCTAGGATTCATAAAATTAAATAGAAATCAGTGAAGTAAAATATTTGATATTTAAAATACACATTTAGAAATATAAAGTGTCAAGCAAAACATGAATTCGGAAATCTGTGAAACTTTCTAATTACTAGATAAGGTATTTAAAAGTAATTGGCATGTAAAAATGACACGAACTTGAAGAAAGATTCTCTGATTTTTCTAAAAATACAAGAAAGCTTGGTGCATCCGCGTGGTCATTGTTGAATCACAAGTGTATTTTTGTGCAGAAGATTCCTGCAGCTCAAAGCCCTTTCTGACTCCATAGTGTTCTGGGAAATGGAGAGATGAGAGCAACTAAATCAGCTTTCCTCTGACTCACTCGTGTTGAAAGCCCGTTTCTTTTTGGATAATGTTGAGAGTGTCTGGAACAGCTTTTGTTTTCTTGGCGGGGTGGCAACCTTACTGGGTGCGCTGTAGGTTTTGCGTCCAAGGCCGCATCTCCGGTTCCTGCCAGCCTTTCATCTTGCTCAGGTGGGAACTTGTGTGCATCTCAGGCCCAAGGTCCTCCTGTCCTGGTTGTTCGTGGAGTGTGGGACTCGCATGAGATACACCCTGCAGCGGCAACTTTGCTGATGGCCTTTTCTCCCCCGCTGTGGTGGGTGGTGCTGCTGTGGTCACCTCTGTTTTACAGGTGGAGAAACTGAGGCTCAGAGAGGCAGGTGTCACAGTGAGGGAGTGTAGCGTCAGGCTTCACACCTGGTGGCTCTGAGCCCCACTCGTGTCATCTTTTCTGCCACATTCTCTGGGCAGTCCCTGACCCCGGTCTGAGTGGGATGCTGGGCAGAGACAGTCCTGGCCTGGGGGAGGCAGGTGCCCGTTAGGTGGGGGAGGCTGACCCTGGGGTAGGTTCCCAGGGTTAGGTGGCCTGACTGGCAGGCACAGGACTGAGAGGCCAAAGGGGGCCCGACTGGCTTTGCCGTGGTGGGTGGGGGGTTCCTAGGAGGAGCAGTTGTGCTCAGAACATGCCAGTCTCCTTCCAGATTGGGGCAGCAGCATGAAGAGAGGTCCGGGGCCAGGGAAAGTCCTGCTCATTCGGGGAAGCAAAGGCTGAGGGGAGAGCCTGAAGGGAGACCAGCAGAGCCAGCCTCTTGCAAGGGTTGGGAGGCCCGGAGAGGGGAACACTCAGGCTGTGAGTAGTAGTGGGGGCTGGACTTAGGCCTCAGTGACATCTCGGGAGGCGGGGAGTGCCGGGGGAACTGGATTCCCAAGCTGCTGCTGCCACTCAGGGTGGCTGAGCTCTTCCCTCACCTGTGACCTGGCTCCCCTAGGCCTCTCTTCTCAGCTCTGTCCCTACCCTCATCAGCTACAGGCTGCAGCCCAGCGGACATTTCTGTCTGCCGGGCACAGCACTTCACCCCTCAGCCTCCTGTCATCTGTAGAAAGGGCACAGCAGTACAGTAGCCCTTCCATCCTGAGGTGACTGAGAGGGTAGACATCAGAGCAGCCGGATCTGGCCCCAGAGAGGTGCTCCCAGGAAGGTCTGGGTGCCTGTGGTTTTCCCTGCCTCAGCCTCTGCCATCTCAGGTTTCACCTTTTCATGCCTTCGTGTGCGCAGAGGCAGAGCCTCCCCTGCGTTCCCTGCCCCACTCTACTCCTGGGTGCATGGGTCTCTTCTCTTCCCACTATGAGAGCCACTCCACCCCTTCTCCAATTCCGGCTCTGGGAAGGAGAGAGCAGACAAGCTTGCTCGTGATGGAGTCCTTTTACCTGGTTTCTCTCTCCCTTCACGGATACCACCTCTGTGTTGATTTGAGAACTAAGACCGTGTTGCCTGTCCTTAGTCACATATGACTTAATTTACACCCATTGTGGGCCCCTGGTGTCAGGCAGGAAGCCTAAGCAGCTATCACTGAGGAGGAAGCACATGCCAACCACATGATCTTCACCAGACCTGTGAGCTTCCAGCCACCAGATCCGAAGTCACAGAGCACAGGGACTTACAAACCCAGTGTTAGAGAACTTCGCAAAGATTCTATCCAATTTAGGTTTCTCTTTATTGGAAATAAAGATGGCCCACACTTCAATTATGTAATTTAGATAATGCTTATAAAGAGCAGCCTAAAACCCCATTATCTTGCCTATAAGCGACAAAATCACAAACATGTTGAATTTTAAAAATGCAGAAGTTAAGCATTCCAAACACCAGCTCATGGAAGAAGGTTTTATGTTTTTGGGTGTTGGACCTATTTTCATACGTATTTAAACATGAATAAGTCTGTTTGGTGTTTAACAAATGTTTAATTAGGAGTGTCAAGTCTGGATTTTAACACATTATGGTATGACCGAAGAGTACATTAAGATGGTTTTCAATGTGACTCTGGTAATATGTAGATCAAAAACAAGCATTTTTTACTAAAAATATGAGGCAATAAAGCACAGCAGTTAAGAACATGGACTTGGGGCCAGGTGTGGTAGCTCATGCCTGTAATCCCAGCACATTAGGAGGCTGAGGCAGGAGAATCACTTGAGGCCAGGAGTTCGAGACTAGCCTGGGCAACAACATAGTAAGATCCCCATCTGTTTTTTTTTTTTTTTTTTTTTTTTTTTTTTTTTGAGACAAAGTCTTACTCTGTCACCCATGCTGGGCTGGAGTGCACTGGCGCGATCTCACTGCAACCTCCGCCTCCCAGGATCAAGCAATTCTGCCTAAGCATACTGAGTAGCTGGGATTACAGGCATCCGCCACCACACCTGACTAATTTCTTTGTATTTTTAGTAGAGATGGGGTTTCACCATGTTGGCTAGGCTGGTTTCGAACTCCTGACCTCAAGTGATCTGCCTGTTTCGGCCTCCCAAAGTGCTGGGATGACAGGCGTGAGCCACTGCTACCAGCTGAGACCCCCATTTCTACAAAAGGTAAAAAAAAAAATTAGCCAGGTGTGGTGGTGTGCCTGTAGTCCTAGCTACTCAGGAGGATGACGTGGGACGATCGCTTGAGCCCAGTAGTTTGAGGCTGCAATGAATTGTGATTGCACCACTGCACTCCAGCCTGGGTGACAGCGAGACCGTCTCTCAAAAAAGAACATGGACTTGGAGCCAGATGGTCTGAGTTTGAATCCCAGCTCTGCCACTTGAGCCTTAATTTCCTTACCTGTAAACTGAGGCAAATACTAGTGCCTATCTCCTGAAGAGGAGAAGAGAGCAGGGCCAGTGGGTGTTGCAGGCTGTTCCTCAGACCAGATGATCAGTTAGTTACCTCCACTGAGTAATTAAGACATCCTAGCACAATGTTGGTGAAGAAAGTTATTTGGAAACTGAATTCTTTGCAAGAGGCAGTTGATTTTTTTTGACCACCCCTTTTAGTGGGTGGTCAGAGAATTGGCTGTGAGTAGTAGATTGTTAACTAGCACCTTCTCCCAGAATTCTGCAAAAGGCCAATTTGGAGGAGTTGGTGCTATACCCTTTGGATTTAGAGGGTGCTAGTGATGGCAGGTGTGTATTAGTCTGCTAGGGCAGCCACAACAAAATACCACAAACCAGGCAGCTTCAACAACAGAAATTTTTTGTCTCGCTGTTCTGGAGGCTGGAAGTCCAAAATCAAGTAGCCAACAAAGTGGGTTTCTTCTAAGGCCTCTCCGTGGCTGTAGATGGCCGCCTTCTCCATATTCTCACTTAGTTGTCCCTCTGCGCATGTCTGTATCCTAATGTCGTCTTAGGACACCAGCCATTGGATAAGGGCCCACCCTTATGACCCCATTTTAATATACATTACCTCTTGAAAAGTCCTGTATTCAAATATTCACACATTCAGAGGTGCTGGGGGCTAGGGCTTCAACATACTGATTTTGAGGGTCACAGTTGAGCCTCTAGCAGAGGGGTTAGGGCAGAACGGATTGGAGGGACCAGTGACAGTGAGGGAAAACAAAGGAAGTCCCCTTTGCCCACAGAATGAGTTTTCATGGATGCAAGGTAGGAAAGTGCCAGCTAGGTATATCTTAGGTGGTCCCAGCCTTCATCTGTCATCAGGGGCGGAGGAAGAGGGAGGGGCATTTGAGACAGAGGGAACAGCGAAGGCTCAGAAGTCAGAAATGTGTGGCAGCTCAGTCAAGAGAACCAAGGCCCCTCGCTGTGGCATAGGGCACATGTAGGGGATTCGGGAGCGAGCCTGGAGGGGTTGCTGGGGATAGGTTTGATTTTGGAGGCCAGGGGTGTCTGGGTCTTCCCTTTGCCCTAGGCCGCTCCCTGACAGCCCATGTGTAGGTTGTCGATTTCCCTAAAAAAAAGCTTGTCAAATGAATGAAGGAAGGAGTGAATGGTAACAATAGCTCATAGTTATTGACGCTCCCTATGTGCCGAGCACTGTGCTGAGCACCCTGATTCCATCCTTCCCACGACCCTGTGAGTTAGTGGCTTATGACTCCTGTTACAGATGAGGCAACAGCACAGAAGGGGTGGGATAACCCCCAAAGTCACATGGTGGGATCAAACCGAGGGCTCTGCCTCTCATCATGAGCAAATGAGCTGCCTGAAAGAGGTGTGGGTATAAATGGTATCACAGGACAAGGATCTGATGTGTCCACCCTGTGTTACGCCATCACTGGGACCTGAAGATCCCTGGAGCCTTTGCCGGGGTCTCTTCTCAAGCTCCTGCCACTCCCAGGGAGGACTTTGCAGATATCAAGTAGGAGTGTTCAGCCTTATCCTGACACACAGTTGGCCTGGGAGGCCTCTGGGCCTAGGAGGGGCCTCAGAAGGTGAAGGAATGTCTCCTGGTCAATGTGGGGAGTGTGGTGGGGGCTGGCGGGTAATGGTGGCGGATTCATCGCTGGAAGGGGTAGGGTACTCAGAACCTCCCTTCTCAGGGAGCCCTGGTGGCAGGTTGATCCTGCCAGTGGACTGGGCCGGGGGAGGGGTAGGGCTGGGAGACAATGAAGTATTCCCTTGAGGAAGCAGATCAGTAATTGAGAGGACCAGGCTCTCTCAAGGGTGGGTGAGCCCAGACTCAGGTAGGACAGGCAGAGGGAGAAAGGGAGGATGCCTCATTATAAGTCAGTCAGAAGTCTCCTGTGCTGGCACAGAAAACTCCAGCCCAACCCCCTGCCCACATGCTGAGGATTAAAGGAGTTATTTTATTTTATTTTATATGTTTTAAACATATAAAACATATATTTTATAATAATATAAAACATATTATTTTTGGAGATGCAGTCTTGCTCTGTTGCCCGGTCTGGAGTACGGTGGTGCGATCTTGGCTCACCACAACCTCTGTCTCTCAGGTTCAAACCATTCTGCTTCAGCCTTAACCTCCAGAGTAGCTGGGATTACAGGCTCAAACCATCACACCTGGCTAATTTTTGTATTTTTAGTAGAGACAGGGTTTCACCATGATGGCCAGGCTGGTCGCGGACCTCTGACTTCAGGTGATCCGCCTGCCTTGGCCTCCCAAAGTGCTGGGATTACAGGCATGAGCCACCTCGCCTGGTCTATTTTATTATTTTTTTAGAGACGGGGGTCTCACTATGTTGCCCAGGCTGGTCTCAAAGTCCTGGGCTCAAGCTATCCTGCCTCTGCCTCCCAAAGTTCTTAGATTACAGGGGTGAGCCACTGCACCAGCCAGGATTAAAGGAGTTAATAGCGCGAAAGCACTCAACACCGCCTGGCCCAAGGTAAAGGCTTTTTCAGTGTTCTGTATGTAAACTATCTACATATGTACATAGTTTTTTACATATGTTAAAAAAATTTACATATGTAAACCTGCATGCGTTGGCTTGCCCTCACAGAAAGGCTGTGTTGTGAGGTAGTAAGCTCCCTGTTTCTGCGCGTAGTCAAGTAGAGGCAACCCAGCATCTGTTGGTGGACTTGGTCTTCCAGGTCAGGGGGTGGAGACGTCTCCCCGACTCCTACTCAGGGCTCACCACCACCTATTTCATACGTATTATCTTCTGTTTTATTTTCTAGTTGTTTTAGAGACAGGGTCTCTCTGTATTGCCTGGACTGGAATCCTCCAGCTCTGGGTATTCACAGAGTCATAGTGCACTACAGCTTTGAACTCCTGACCTCAAGCGATCCTACCGCCTCGACCTCCCAAGTAGCTGGGACTACAGGTGCATGCCAGTGTTCCCAGCTCTTTTCTTTGACTTTATTTTTTATTGTTTTGTTTTTTGAGACGGAGTTTTGCTCTGTTGCTGGGGCTGGAGTGTAGTATCGCGATCTCAGCTCCCTGCAACTTCTGCATCCCAGGTTCAAGCAATTCTCCTGTCTCAGCCTCCCGAGTAGCTGGGATTTCAGGCATCTGCCACCACACCTGGCTAATTTTTATATTTTTAGTAGAGACAGGGTTTCACCATGTTGGCCAGGCTGGTCTCCATCTCCTGACCTCAGGTGATCCACGTGGCTGCCTCAGCCTCCCAAAGTGCTGGGATGACAGGCATGAGCCACCGCGCCCGGTCAAGTCTTTTCTGTGAACTGCTGGGCCCTAAGGTTGTTATCTCCAAATTACAGATGAGAAATTGAGGCGACAAGACTTTGAGGAGATGACTCAATGTCTCAGAGCCAGAAGTGAAGGATCTGGGGGAGCAACCAAGGGTGGTCTTCTCAGGAGATATTATTGCCTTCAAGATGTCAAGATTGATTGTTTCGGGCCCTGAGATTCTAGGATTCTCTCCTGCCATTCCTCCTCACCCCTCCCGCCTTTGTTTTTTGTTCTTCCTTTTTTTGTTTGTTTGTTTTTTTGAGATGTAGTCTCGCTCTGTCACCCAGGCTGGAGTGCAGTGGCTTAGTGGCTTGCTCTCGGCTCACTGCAACCTCCACCTCCTGGTTCAACCAATTCTCCTGCCTCAGCCTCCCAAGTAGCTGGGACTACGGGCGCGCGCCACTGCAGCCAGCTAATTTTTGTATTTTTAGTAGAAATGGGGTTTCACCATGTTGGCCAGGCTGGTGTCAAACTGGCCTCAGGTGATCCGCCCGCCTCAGCCTCAAAAAGTGCAGGCCTGTGCCACCGCACCCGGCCATTTTTTGTTCGTCCTTAGAGAACCAGCTCAGCCCAGTGCTTCTCAGCCAGTAGGTCTCATTCTGGAGCAAGATTTCTGGGCTCCATGCTTCATAGTTGTGGAATGTATTACCCTCTCCAAATCTCAGTTTCCGTGTCTGTAAAATGGGTCGGGCTTTTCTGATGTTAACACTGAAAGTCTTGCATCCCAGGAACGCCCTCAGCCCTAGGCACACCCGTTGGTCACCCTAAAAATGGGGGAAATGAAAGTCCGTCTGGAAGAGTTGTGGTCAGGCTGAGATGAACAGTGCGCACTGGTACTGAACATGGTACCTTTCGGGGGCCTGCAGAGAATGGGAGAGAAAATTACTGCTCCTTACACAGAGTGATGGAGTCCATGGCTTGAGTGTGATGCCTAATGCCACCGCTGCCAGCTGTGTGCCCTGAGTTCAGTTTATCTTCCTGGGTCTGTTACCCCAGATGTTAAGAGGATGATAATAGTGTGGGCTGAGAGAATATAGGAAGGATACAGTGAGATAACAAGTGAAGAGCTTCACCAGGAAGTGATCACCTGGTGCCTGCTGGGCAGGAGTGCCTGTGGTTAATCATTGTGTGGCTCGAAAGGTGTCAAAAGCTTCTGAACACTTAATGCTGTATTTTGGGCCTGGAGCCCCAAAACCAGCCAGTGGGGACTTTTTTTTTTTTTTTTTTTTTGAGACGGAGTCTTGCTGTCACCCAGGCTGGAGTGCAGTGGTGCAATCTCGGCACACTGCAACCTCTGCCTGCCAGGTTCAAGCAATTCTCCTGCCTCAGCCTCCCAAGTAGCTGGGACTACGGGCATGTGCCACCATGACTGGCTAAGTGTGTGTGTGTGTGTGTGTTTTTACTAGAGATGGGGTTTCACCATGCTGGCCAGGCTGGTCTCGAACTCCTGACCTCCTGATCTGCCCACTTCGACCTCCCAAAGTCCTGGGATTACAGGCCCTTTTTTTTTTTTTTTTTTTAAAGTCATATTTCCATGCAGGACACAGAAGGACCAGTGGGGACTCTTATCTTGTCCTTTTAAAAAAAACCCCGAATAATCAGGAGATTTTTTTGATGAAAGAGGGCACTCCTCTCCAACTCTCCCAGGGGTGTGAGGAGGACAGTGTCCATGAGGGGGCGCCAGAGCACCAGGCCCAGGCCCACAGCCTCCCGCACCCGCCTGGCCTGGCCTGGCCTGCAAGGCCAGCTCTCCAGGCGCTCCCAGGGACCTCCTGGCCTCCTACCCTGGGAATCTGGAAACTCCCTGGCTCAGATTCAGCAGCCCAGACACTGCGTGGAGGATCCTCTGGCTCTAGGCATTCACCACTGGCTTTGTTTGGACAAAGGCTCTGCTGCGTGCCAGACCCTGGGGGAGGCCTGAGTTATTGTTACCATGCTCCAGGGGAAGTGGATATCCTCATCCTGGGTTACACACCAGGAAACTGAGGCACAGAAATGGACGGAGCTGGGGTCCAAACCCAGGGGCGCCCAACCCCGAATCTTTGCCAGCAGTCTCTGAGAATCAGTCTGGATCTCAGAATGATTGTAATAATCTTGGAAGCCTAGAAGCCTAGACTCTTAGAAATATTCAGTTCAAATATACGTGTGTATTATTTTTTGCATGGGTAGCGCATGGGTGAAAAGACAAAATAAAACAGTCCCCCTTCTCTCTGACCGTCCCTAGCCACTCTGGAGGTGACCACAGTGATAGTTTCTCGGGTCTCGTCTCCTCCTGATATAGGACTCATCAAATCTTAGAATTAGATGGGATTTCTGGGTGACTTGGTCTCTGGGATCCATCAGCTTCTAGCACCCAGCCCTCAGGTTCCCACTGACATCCCTGTCAAAGTCAAGCTCACTGGTGAGTTTGAGGATCTTGGCTCCTAGAGCCCCCCAGCTTCAGGCCCAGCTACTCTTTTAGAAGGGTTTGGTGGTGTTTAAGGGGCTGTTCTCTACAACGACCCAGACTTCAGTTCCCTCTGTGCCTCTCCTCCTGCAGGGGGCCCTCTTCCAGCAACACCCCACCTGTTCCTGGTGGTATAATAGAGGACACTCAGCACGGCACCCTCTCACTTTATGCCTGGTGATGAGCCTGATCTCTCGGGTCAGTGCCTACAGAAGGAACGTGGTGGCATTTGTTCTTTCATCCATTTGTGTCATGGAGATAATGACCATACCTACAATAAAGGGTGAGGTGAGCATTAAATGCATGAATGTACATATAGCTCTTAGACTAGTGCCTGTTACATTCTCTATGGGTTTCTATTATTATTGATACTTTTAGTTCATTCAACTAAATTTACCAAGCATTCACAGGTTTCCGGGACACCGGGAATACAGAGAGCAAAGCATGTTTCTTCCTGTTTGGGGGAGAAAGATCCAGAAAGAATGTCAGTGCCAGCATGGAGAGCGTTATGAGAAACAACAAGTGCTCTGTGATATTTCAAGAGACGGGATCCCATGGAGGCCTGGTGTGTGGGTACCGGGGTGGCCTTGTGCTTTGAGATGAAGTCAGAGGGGCTAGCTGGGATTGCAGGTGGCAGGCAGGCATCAGTTACATAAGCCCCTCAGCCTGGGAGCTCAAGTAGTGTGTGACGGTTCTGTTCACAGCCCGCACACAGAACGTGCTCCTTGTCAGTAGAGCAGAGCAAGGAGGAGTAGCACCAGAGAGCTGCTGCATGGAGTCTGGAAGTATCTCCTCCAACTTCCTTCGGGAGGAAGACAAGGGCCCAGACTCTAACACCAGCCCCTGGAGTGAGGTGAATAATTCCCAGTCGCTATCTAGTCCCTGGCCCTGGCCATCTGCTCAGCCCCTTCCACAAGTCCAGCCTGGTCCAGCCTCATCTGGCTCTGTGTCAGGGTGGGAGGCTGGAGGAGAGTGGAGGGGGCAGGGATTGGGGCCAGGCAGCACTGTGTGAGGCTAGAGATGGGAGGTCCTAGAGGGAGACCAGGAAATCAGGCACTCAGGAGAGCTGGGAGGGTGAGGGTTGCTGGGGGCAAGTGTCTCTGGGGGCAGATGAGGGACCCCAAGTGAACCCCCTAGGTTGTCTCTATCCCATCATCCTTGATCCTCTTTGTTTTTTGAGACAGGGTCTCACAATGTTGCTCAGGCTGGAGTGTAGTAGTGTGATCATGGCCCACTGCACCCTCAACCCAATGGGCTCAAGGGATCCTCTCACCTCAGCTCCTAGAGTATCTGGGACTACAGGCATGCACCACCATGCCTAGCTTATTTCTTAAATTTCTTGTAGAAACAGGGTCTTACTATATTGCCCAGGATGGCCTCAAACTCGAGGGCTCAAAGAGATCTTCCTGCCTCCACCTCCCAAGTGTTGAGACTATAGGTGTGAGCCACTGGGCCTGGCCCCTTGATTCCCTTTGCATGATAGAACTTCAGCCCTTGGAGCCCGAGAGGATCCAGGCAGTATCAAGTCACCATCCGTATTATAGATGAGACCATGTATAACATCACCATCTATAACACCACCATCCAGCCTTCAGATGAGATCACAGCCCTGACTGCAACCTCTCTGACCACAGCCCAGAGAGGGCGTGTGGCATGCTCACAAACAGCCTGTTAGGGGCTTCCCCTGGGTCAGAACCCAGACCCCTTGGCTCTTAGTCCAGTGCTCCTCTCCTAACCCAGGCTGCCTTTGGGGACCTTGGAGGGTCTCTCATTTCATTGGGAATGCCTAATGGCATTGGTTGTTACGTGTTGCCATTGTTGGTGTATGTAAGTTGCTCTTCTGTCCTCATATCCCCACTCTGTCCTCTGCCCCTTCTTGGGGGTGGATCCTGCAGGAGAGGGGGAAGCAGCCAAGCAAGGCTTCATTTCTACTTTTCCATCTGCAGGACCCAGGGCTGAGCACATTTGGTGCCACAGGCTGGGAATATTCTCCCCTACCCCACCCTCCCCATCCCTTTTCTTAGAGGCAGTGGGCCGGGGACTGGAGCCTGTGGTGAGGTCCTTCCCCTCAAGCCCTGTGGGCGGCAGCCACTAAATGGCCCCAAGGTCCCTTAGGCTCAAGGGATCCCATGTGGCATCCCTTCCTGTGCTGCAGAGGCTGGGAAACTTAACCACATTTCCAGACCGTCTTGCAGCTAGTGCTTCTGATGGCATGGAAATCCTGCCATTGAAGGCACACGCACAAGACTAGAATTTGGAACTGAGTTTCGTGGGGAGAGAGGCAGGGCACAGAGCATCCGAGCATCCATTTTGCTGTATGGTTGGTAGCAGAATGCAGGCATAATTCTGGAGCTGGCAGTTGTAATGGTGGCTTCCCAATTCCACAGCTTCCCAGTGAAGGCAGGAGCCTTGGCATCTTAGCCCAATTCTGCAGGGTTTTGGGTGGCTTTCCTGGATGCTCAGGCACTTAGTAATAATATGCTTTAAAAAAAAATCTCCTTTTTTTTCCTACTAGCTGGAATGGATTCCGTTGTCTGTCACTGAACCCTGATGATACATCTTCTACACAGTATGTGGGTCAAGGCCCCATGGAAGTCCCAAGTCAGCAACTTGAACTCCCCACCCTCTCTGCCAAGAGAGCAAGAGCTTTTTTCTCTCAGTATCCGTTTATCGGTCCCAGGGGAGCTCTCTGATTGGCTGTTCAGTCATTACCTCCTGGACCAATCACAGTTGCCAGAGAGATGAGATGCCAAGGTCAATTGGTGAGGTCCAGATCATCTCCTACTTTTGTGACCAGGCGGGACAGGGCCCGTCCCCAGAAGTGGGATGAGAAAGCTTGGGCATTCACTACCACAGCCTGTCTGACACCACCTATACCCCACAGGGAGGAACTGTTAGTGAATGCCATGCGGGACACTGCTGTAATGAAACCCTGAGGGCAGGAGAATATGACAAGAGTCCCACAGTTCCTGCTCATGGGTGATCATGCCTGTTCACCACTAATAGCCTGGGAAGGATGCACAACTGTCCCCATCCCTACCCTGACAATGCTTTGGGTGGGAGGGGGAAACTGAGTCCCAGAAGGAACGAGGAGGCAGGGCGCAGTGGCTCACACCTGTAATCCCAGCACTTTGAGAGGCCGAGGTGGGTGGATCGCTTGAGGTCAGGAGTTCAAGACCAGCCTGGCTAACATGGCAAAACCGTGTCTCTACTAAAATACAAAAATTCACTGGGCATGGTGGCAGGTGCCTGTAGTCCCAGTTACTCAGGAGGCTGAGGTAGGATAATTGCTTTGTTTGAACCCGGGAGGTGGAGGTTGCAGTGAGCTGGGATAGCACCATTACAGTCCAGCCTGGGCGACAGAGCAAGACTCCATCTCAAAAAAAAAAAAAAGGAATGAGGAAGAGGTTGGGAGGCAGGGAAGCTGGGAGACTGGGAGGCTGGGAGGCAGGGAGGCTGGCAGGCAGGGAGGGAGATGGGAGTTTGAATCCAGGCCTCCCAATTTGCTGTGCATTGCTGGACCTGGAGGCAGACAGACCTGAGCTGTGTGTGACCCTGGTGAGGACTCCTGTCTCAGAGCCCCAGGGGTCCAGTGTGTAGAGTGACGATGACCATGGCTGTCTCTCAGGGCCACGGTGGGGCCTCGGTGGGACAGCATGTGCATGTGTGAAGACGCCCACCCTGGGGGCTGGTCCTGGTAGGAGGCTCCTCCTGGTGCTGGTGGGACTTGATTCCTCGGGGAGGGGAAGAAGAAGGCAGTGGCCATTGGGCCTTTCAGTGAGGAGGCTTCTGCAGAACAACTTGCCCGTTGCCATGGTGACCAGACTCTCAGGGAGTCAGGCTTATTTTTGAACTTGGTCCACCCAGCAGCAGCTTTGTTCCTGGGTCCTCCTGCTGCAGCCTTTGTCCTGTGGGCCTGTCCCCTGAAGCCGTGGAACAGTGGGTCTGAGTGTGACACAACCCTGGCCAGGAGGGGCAGGCAGAGGGAGGAGGAGACCCAGTGGGCGGCCCCTGCCAGCCTCCCTAACTTGGCCTTGGAGGCGGAGGTCTGGGTTCTAGTCCTGCCTCTGCTGCAGGCCTGCTGGGTGACTTCTTGGGCTTGTCTGCTTGAGAGGGCAAAGGAGAGGGTATTTTTTGCTGTGCTTCCCACAGTTGAATGAAAATGGAAGGAAATGGCTGGGCACGGTGGCTCACTCCTGTAATCCCAGCACTTTGGGAGGCCGAGGGGGACGGATCACCTGAGGTCGGGAGTTCGAGACCAGTCTGACCAACATGGAGAAACTTCATCTCTACTAAAAATACAAAAATTAGCTGGGCATGGTGGCGCATGCCTGTAATCCCACCTATTTGGGAGGCTGAGGCAGGAGAATCACGAATCTGGGAAGCGGAGGTTGCGGTGAGCCGAGATTGCGCCACTGCACTCCAGCCTGGCACAAGAGCAAAACTCCATCTCTAAAAAAAAAAAAAAAAAAAAAAAAAAAAATGGAGGGAAAATGACTAGCCCCTATGGGGTCCCCCAGATGGTGTCTGGGACCCTGCCTCCCCGGCCTGGATCCAGCTCTTTTTTTTTTTTTTTTTGAGACGGAGTCTTGCTCTGTCGCCCAGGCTGGAGTGCAGTGGCACGATCCGATCTCAGCTCACTGCAAGCTCCGCCTCCTGGGTTCACACCATTCTCCTGCCTCAGCCTCCCAAGCAGCTGGGATTACAGGCGCCCACCACACGCCCGGCTAATTTTTTGTATTTTTAGTAGAGACGGGGTTTCACCGTGTTAGCCAGGATGGTCCCAATCTCCTGACCTCATGATCCGCCCGCCTCGGCCTCCCCAAAGTGCTGGGATTACAGGCGTGAGCCACCGCGCCCAGCGGATCCAGCTCTTAACAGCCTCCCCACCCGCAGACCACGTGGCCCCGAAGGCTTCAGGCTCCTGCTTCCCTGACCTGCAGCTTCCAGGCCTTGCCACTGCCTCCACACGCTGTCTGTCATATGTGACAGCATCCAGACTCGGAGTTCAGCCCCTTCCTCGGTTTCCACCAAAGCCCTCTCTTAACATGCAAGGCTTTATTGAAAGCTGGGCAGAAGGGGCACCTGGGGGCTTCACGTTTTCTATGAGGGGACCCTGCTGTTTCTACTCGTTTGCCAACGGCCACTGCACCCTGGACATCTCATGGGCTGGGGCTCCTGGCCTTTTTCCATCTCCCTGGCTTCGTGCCCTCTCCTCCTCAATTCTCCCCTCTACTCTTGTGCAGAGCTGCTCAGCTCTCCCCAGCCCTGGCTGTCTGTCCCTGCATCACCTTCCCATGTCCAAACCCACTGGGGCAGGGCCACAGGCCATTCTGGGTCAGGACCCTGTCCTAGGAAGGCAGCCTGGCTGTAATCCCTACCCGAGTTTCCTTGCCTTTCCCAGCTTCCAGAGGCTGCCACAGTCCTTAGCTCAGGGCCTCTAAGCCCATCTTCAAAGCCAGCAGCATATCCCATTCCACGCTCCTCCGATTCTCCCTCCCACCCTCTGGACCCGTCACCATCTCTCCTTTCTCTGGCTCTGCCTCCTGCCTCCTCCTTTAATGACTGTGATTATATTGGGCTCATCCTGATAATCCCCAAATAATCTCCCCATCTTAATTGGATCTCATCTGCACCTCTGCCATGGAAGGCGCCATGTTCACAGGTTTCAGGGATTTGTCCATGAACATCTTTTGGGGCCACTACTCTGCTCCCGACAGGAGGCATCAGTGGGCTCTGTTTGTTTTCCATTGGGTTTGCCATGGGAACATTAGAGATTGGACAGTGGCAGGAGGGTGAGGTGAGGGTACGTGTCCTTGGTCCCCCTTCTCACGGGGTCCTAGCTCCTGCCCTGGCCTTTGGGCCCCACTTTCACAGCTCTGGAAACTGCATCCTCCTCTGGGCAGCCATGGAGGTGGCTTTTGCTTTTCAGCCTGGGAACCACACCCTCCCTCTCAGCACTCCTCAGCCCAGCCCTGCACCTTCCTCGCCATTCCTCATTAAACTGCCACTCGTTCGATTGCCACATGAGGGTGAGGCGAGCAAGGCGCCCAAGGTGCAAAAAAAAAAATCTGTCACCCAGGCTGGAGTGCAGTGGCATGATCTCAGCTCACTGCAACTTCTGCCTCCCAGGTTCAAGCGATTCTCCTACCTCACCCTCCCTAGTAGCTGGGGTTACAGATGTGCACCACCACGCCTGGCTAATTTTAAAAAATTTTTTAGTAGAGACAGGGTTTTGCCATGTTGGCTAGACTGGTCTCAAACTCCTGGCCTCAAGCAATCCTCCCACCTCGGCCTCCTAAAGTGCTGGGATTACAGACATGAGCCACCATGTCTGGCCCCAACGTGCAAAATTTGTGCTCAGGGCCACACCAGTGCTGTGCCTACCTCACCCTGGTCTGGCCTGTGAATCTTTTCCTGCCCGAACCTGCTCACACCCTCGAGCTGTGCCTTCTGCCTGGACTTCTTCCTCACCTTTCCACCTCTCCAAATGCAGCCTGCTCGGACCACCTTCTGGTAACAGCTCCTCTGCTTCCAGCCCTGAGCCGCCTGCACAGTGGGGGCCCACAGGGGATGCTCTTGTCTGTCCAGTCTGCCAGGTCCTTGCACTTGTTCATGGCTCTGCCTCCCCTACTGCTTGTGAATTCCTCCTTCAGGATGGCGCCCCTTGAGCCCAGTGCAGGCCTTGGAGGAAGCCATGGGCGGTAGAGTTGGAGGGTAAGGAGCCAGAACACGTGGTTTGAACCCCTGCTCTGCCGTTACTGGGTCTGTGATCTTGGGCAATTTACTTAGCCTCTCTATGCCTCAGTTTCCTCATCTGTAAAATGGGAGCAGGGATAGTTCCTGCCTCTTGTCATGGCGTTGCTGATTAAATGAGATGATGCTACAAAGGAAGAGTCTGGTGCCTGGCAGACGGTAAAGCCTCAATCCATGTTAGCATCGGTGCTGTGGTCGAGAGAGAGAGAGAGAGAAAGAGAGAGAGAGAGAGGAGGAAACAGAGAAGGGAGAGAAGAGAAAACAGAAGAGAGAGAAGAAAGGGGAGGAGGGAGAGAGGGAGAGAGGCAATGGGGAGGAATTGATGAGTAGGAGAGGTGGGGAGAGGGGGCATGAGACTGGGGAGTGAAGGCTGCCAGGTAACTCAAGGGGGAAGCAGAGAGAGAGAGAGCAGAGGGCATCGAGTGAGATCTGCTCTATCACCAGGTGCTGTCTGCAGCCAACTGCTCTCAGCAGCTGCCCCTGCTGGAACTGGGGCTGATGGAGGGGCAGGGCTGGGAACCCCATCTGGGCCCATCCTGGATCCCTCCTGGGCTGTCGTGGCCCAGAGCTTGGCGAGGAGCCCCCATGGCCTGTGACTTGTGGTTGAGTTGGGGATTTGGGGATCCTTCCTGTGGGGTCTGTGTGCGTGGTGGGCAGGGGTAGGGGAAGCTGCCCTGCTGGCCCGGGTCTGGGAGTATGCTGGAGACAGGCAGGTAATGGCCATCATAATAATGATGATGTTTATGGCAGTGTTGAGCATCATCATCCAAAATGAGGCAGAGGCTGGGCACAGAGGCTCACGCCTATAATCCCAGCACTTTGGGAGGAGGAAGTGGGAGGACTGCTTGAGGCCAGGCATTTGAGATCAGCCTGGACAATGTAGCAAGACCCTGTCTATACAAAAAAAATTAGAAAATGAAGCAGATGCAGCAAAGTTGCCCACCCATGTCCCCCTTTCCTTCTTCCTGTCTAAATAAAGAGTGCCAGTTATGTCCATGCAGCCCAGTGAACACACTCACCTCCCAGACTCCTCTGTGACCAGAGTGACCCCGTGACCTGCTTCTGGCCAATGAGATGGAGGTGGAAGCTTACCGGGTGGACATTCTATTTGGAAATCAAGAGCTGGACTGTCTGGAAAGAGCATAGACTGTGGGGTCACACCAGCCTGGGTTTGCTCCCCAGCTTTGCCATTTCCTAGCCGTGGGAACTTCCTGAGTCTCAGTTGTTTCACCTGTGAAATTGGAATAAGTGTGACCTCACAGGTGGATGCACCTGAGGGCAGCTGCGCCTGACATGGACCCTGGCATGTTTCAGAGTCCTAGTGGGCTTTCTGGGCCATTAAGGGAAAGTGTAACCTGTGTTAGATGCATTTGACTGTGTGTTTTTTTTTTTTTTACTTTTTTTTTGAGATGGAATCTCATTCTGTTGCCCAGACTGGAGTGCAATGGCTCGATCTTGGCTCACTACAACCTCTACCTCCCGGGTTCAAGTGATTCTCCTGTCTCAGCCTCCTGAGTAGCCAGAATTATAGGCATGCACCACCACACCCAGCTAATTTTTCTTTTTTTTTTTTTTTTGAGACAGAGTCTCACTTTGTCACCCAGGCTGCAGTGCAGTGGCGCAATCTCAGCTCACTGCAAGCTCTGCCTCCTGGGTTCATGCCATTCTCGTGCCTCAGCCTCCCAAGTAGCTGGGACTACAGGCACCCACCACCACGCCCGGCTAATTTTTTGTATTTTTAGTAGAGACAGGGTGTCGCCATGGTGGCCAGGATGGTCTTGATCTCCTGACCTCAGGTGATCGGCCCTCGTTGGCCTCCCAAAATGTTGGGATTACAGGCATGAGCCACCACATTCAGCCCTACATTGGACTATGCTTTGAGGATGTTTTAGCATTTGGTCCAATTCAGTTGAGTAGATAACTTTTACTGATACCCGATACTCAGAAAATTGGAGTGACCTCCCAGATGGCACTTCTCAGTCGGGTCATACTGCAACCTGTGCTCTTTGAGGTCAGCAATACTGCATCTGGTTTATCTCCACATCTTCCTGCTTAGCCCAGTGCTTGACAGATAGTGGGCATTTGCACCCATATTTACAGAGTGAGTGGACTGGTCTGTATCTGTTTAGCAAATGCTTCTCTGTGCCAGGCTCTGTACTGAGCGCTGGAACAAATCATCCCGATAAAAAACTCAGCATCATGATGGATGAGGCTCTGTGCGTTCTCCTCTGGTGGGTATATCCGAATTTAACAGGAAGCAACGTCTTAAGCAAAAGGAACAGATCAGCCCTAATAAGGGTATGTCAGGGTGCTGCCGGGAGAAGTGTCCTTGCCATGATGCCATGAAAGTGGGTCATTAGAACAAGGCCCCAGCTGGAACATTCTAGCACTGGGATTCCCCACAGAGAAAGCCAAGTGTCCAGGTGTAAATGAAAGGGAAGCCCTGTCTCCTGACTCTAGCAGTGTGTCTCACACCAGCCATACATAAGACTTTGTCTAGTACCCCCTTTGCTGTACCTCCAGCACCCAGAGCTGCTGGGCAGCCTGGAAGTGAGTGAGCGAGTGGACGAGCAGATGACTCAGAGTCCAGCTCACAGTCTTGTGGGTGAGGCAGACAAGAAACGAGCAAGCAGAATGCCCCCAATGAGCACTACGGCATGTGGAGAGGAACGCCCAGGGCGCCTGCAGGAGGGAGTAGCTGCCCATCTGCAGTGGGAGGGAGGAGTGAGGAATGGAAGCCTCCCTGAACTCTGGCCGCAGAATTTTCCAGATTGGCTTCTCCTCTAGTCCTGGCCTTACTGCACCCCCCTACCTTCATATTTCTCTCACCTCGGTTCCCTGAGCATCCTCATCACCCAAATCCTTTCTGAGAGTCTTTTCTGAAGGTGGGGTTTGTTCTAGAGATTCTAGTTCCTTCCGCAGAGACAAGTCCTCTGGTCACCAGTGTCCTGCCCCAACTCCCTAGGTGGGTCATGAGGCGCCTGCATGAGCCAAGCCCTCTGGGAGCCTCAGCACCACCCGTACCATAAGGCATCAGCCTGCTCTGCCCCCTGACTCAGGGCCGTGGTCCGCGCTTCACTAGGAGGACAGAACCAGCTCAGGGACGGCAGCTAGAAGACCAGGGGTTCAGCCCCAAGGCTGGTCCTTCCTGGCTGCGGGTGTGCAGCATCAGCCTCGGGCTTCCTGGCTCTGGGTGGGAAACCCGGGTCCCTCTCTGTGTTGCTGTGAGGATTCAACATGAAGTTGTGTGGGAAAGTGCTTTGTAAACTGCCAAGGGTGGAACAGATGGGAGTGTTACTCTCCACACTCCTTCCCCGGCGGGTTTGGGGGTTCCCAGCCCGCATGAGTGTTTTGCTGCCTGCACAAGAGCCCCTTGTTGCTCCTGGGTTTGAGCGACACATGGCTTAGCGATTGCCTGAGATTCTGTCTATAAGGAGTCCTGTCATTCCTGGGAGAAGGGTGTGGGCGGCTTCTACATGGGCTCGTGAACTCTTTTTTGGTTGTTTTTATTTTATTTATTTATTTATTTATTATTTATTTTTGAGACAGAGTCGTATTCTGCCCAGGCTGGAGTGCAGCGGCAAAGTCTTGGCTCACTGCGGCCTCTGCCTCCAGGGTGCAAGGGATTCTCCTGCCTCAGCCTCCCGAGTAGCTGGAACTACGCGCACACATCACCGTGCCCATGCTCTATTTTTTTTTTTTTTTTTTTTTTTTTTTTTTTGAGGTAGAGTCTCACTCTGTCGCAGGGGCTGGAGTGCAGTGGCCGGATCTCAGCTCACTGCAAGCTCCGCCTCCCGGGTTTACGCCATTCTCTTGCCTCAGCCTCCCGAGTAGCTGGGACTACAGGCGCCCGCCACTTCGCCCGGCTAGTTTTGTATTTTAGTAGAGATGGGGTTTCACCGTGTTAGCCAGGATGGTCTCGATCTCCTGACCTCGTGATCCGCCCGTCTCGGCCTCCCAAAGTGCTGGGATTACAGGCTTGAGCCACCGCGCCCGGCCCATGCTCTATTTTTAGTAGAGACGGGGTGTCACCATGTTGGCCAGGTTGGTGTCGGACTCCTGACCTCAAGTGATCGGCCTGTCTCAGCCTCCCGAAGTGCTGGGATTACAGGTGTGAGCCACTGCACCCGGCCAGCTCATTAACCCTTAAGGAGGAAACGATGCACAGCCTTCAGGCTGGGGCAAGCAAGGAGAGGGACTGGGAGAGACCGGGTAGCACTGTGCTCTTGCGAAGCCCCCTTACACCCTTAGCCCCCTCAGTCTTCACAGATCCTGCCTCCCCAAGTCCACCCAGGGAAATGGGACCCCTGGGGCCTGGCATTGTGCACAAAAAAATCCAGGGGAATGACCCAGCAGGTTTGATAAAACTACAGGAAGCAACAGTGCCCTTTCCCCGGTTTCTCCCCAGGTGGGGAACTGTCCCCTCCTCCCACACATGCGGTGTCTCATGTCTGCTGATGTTTACTCTGAAAATGAGACTGGAAACAAGGGCTTGGGGGAGGAGTCAGCTTGAGGACCCCAGGGCCAGACTCTCTATGCCTCAGTTTCCTCTTCTAGAAAATAAGAATGATCGAAGCGCCTGCCTCATACACTGGTCGTGAGGATCGAATGAAGAGAGGCTGTGCGGAGAGCCTGGCCTATGGGAAGGTGAAGCTGGCCTTAGCTGTGTCTTCGTCTCTGCTCATTCTGGGGTCCCAGCCTCCTTCGTCTCCCTCTGGACCGTGGCGGGAGCTTCCCCACTGGCCCCCTCTGCAGAGTCCTCCCCACCATCATCCCTTCCCTCTTCCAGCAGCCAGAGTCATCTTCCCAACCACATGCCAGACCCTCCACTCCTGCTGAAGGCCCCACAAAACATCGTGTCTGTTCCTTCACTCACTCAGCACACATCTGAAGTTCCGCAGTGCCCTAGGCCGGGCGTCAGACCCCGAGGATGCAACGGGGAATGAGACAGACAAGGGTCCTGGCTCTCCAGGAGCGTGCGTCCAGCCTGGTGTGGGAGGAGACAGCAGTGAGGAGACAGAGGGAACCAGAGGGAGGTGTTAAGTGCTGGGCATCGGTCATCTATTATAATGATGCCACAAACAAACACCCCCCAGGTTTAGTGGCTTCAAACAACACTCATTATTCTCACTCTGAAGGCTGTCTGTTGGGTGGGGATCCACAGACGGAGCGACTAGACTGGGCTTAAGCTCCAGGGCTGCTTCCTGGGCCTCTCATCCATGGACCACTGGGCCACCTGGGACTTGTTTGTCCCGAGGTGGTGGCAGATGGGCAAGAAGTGAATGGGGACCTGCAATGCCCAGCACTGGGACACTCTCACTTCTGCCCACATTCTGTTGGCCAAAGGAAGCCTCATGGTCAAGTGCAGCATCGGTGTAGTGGGAAAGGACACCCTGCCTCTGGTGGGAGATGAGGCAAAACCATGGGAGGAAAGGGGGATTTTCAGCGGGGCGGGTTGAAGAACTAGGAGCAGGAAAGCAACGCTTACGGGCTCTGCAGGAAACTGAGGGTACGGAGATGAGGACTTGCTGAGGCGTCCGCTTCTCAGGGCTGGTCAGGGTTGGCTTCTCCAAGCCACTGTCACTCAGGCCTAGAACTGAAGGAGGAGGAGAGTCGGCCGTGCAGTCAGGGAAGAACTTTCTCGGCAAGTGCAGAAAGGAAGCAGAAATGAATCGCCGTGTCTTTGGAACCGACAGAGGCCCAGACTCCTTGCCCCTATTGTGTCTGCACTTAAGTCCATGCTGAGTGCCCCAGTTATGGCCTCTCTGTCTCAGCCATGGCCTCTTTGTCCCAGCTGTGGCCCCTCTGTCCCAGCTGTGGCCTCTCTGCCCCAGTCATGGCCTCTTTTTCCCAGTTGTGGCTTCTCTGTCCCAACCGTGGCCTCTTTGTCCCAGCTGTGGCCTCTCTGTCCCAGCTGTGGTCCCTGTGTCCCAGCCGTGGTCTTTCTGCCCCTGCCGTGGCCTCTGTGCCCCTGCCCATGCTGACACGTAGCAGTTCTCCGGCACCTTGCTCTGTCCTGTTACTGGCTTTGGCTGTGCTCTATGCTCTGTCTGGAAAACCCTTCCTCTTTCTTGGGCCAAATCCTGCTCATCCTAAGATTTGTATTTTTATTCTTATTTTTTTTAGAGACAGGGTCTTACTCTCTCCCAGGCTGGAGTTCGGTGACACAATCACTGTTCACTGCAGCCTCAACCTCTTGGGCTCAAGTGATCCTCCTGCCTCAACCACTGGAGTAGCTGGGGCTACAGGTGTGCACCACCATGCCCAGCTAATCAAAAATCTTTTTTTGTAAGGATGGGGTCCTGCTGTGTTGCCCAGGCTGGTCTCGAACTTCTGGCCTCAAGCAATCCTCCTGCCTCAGCCTCCCACAGTACTGGGATGGTTGGGCCTTGGGCTGAGAAGGAGACAGGGAAGGGGCTGTAGGAGCTGTGTGATCCTAGGTGAGCTGTCTGACCTCTCAGATTTGTTCTTCTCATCAACAGAATGGAGATAATGGAATCCACCTCCTGGGACTGTCACGAGAATTAGATGAGGGATTCTGGAAAGAACATGGCCCACGGTTGAGTTCCGGAGAGGCTGCTTCCTCTCTGGGCAACCTTATTCCACCTCTCTGAACTTGAGTTTCCCAATCGGCAGAACAGGGGGAAGGAAAACTGTCTCCTGGGATTGCTGGGATTAAATGAGATAGTGCCTAGAAAGCCCTTGCAGGAAGACCCCTCCAGGGTCACACACCTCTCTCTTTCCCTCCCCTGTTCCTTTCCCTCTCCCCTCCTGGGACAGACTCCAGGGGAGGAAGTGCTGTCTCTAAGTGGGTGAAGACTTGCCCAGACTCTCCCGCCTGACTCCGCCTGGTTTCCACGTTGCCACCCTCTCGCCACCGAATGGCCACCCTTGGGGTTGGCCCTTTCACCCCCACTGGAGAATCCAACCGGAGCTGCAGTCACTGACCAGGCACTTCTGAAGACAGGAGGAGCATCGAATGAGAAGATCCAGCCAACAACCCGGTCCCCACGGCAACATGTTGACACTGGTCCTCTCCACCCGAGGCCTCTTCTGGGGCTCCCCACATCTTCAGAAATGGTTCTACTTTTATGCCCCATTTCTCAATGAGGAAGGATTTAGGAATCCGGATAAAAACCCAGGTCAATCTGACTCCAAAACCAGCACTCT
Source organism: Rhinopithecus bieti (assembly GCF_001698545.2). Taxonomy (NCBI): domain Eukaryota; kingdom Metazoa; phylum Chordata; class Mammalia; order Primates; family Cercopithecidae; genus Rhinopithecus; species Rhinopithecus bieti. The sequence goes on from NW_016809683.1 coordinate 2,278,107, forward strand.
GTCCGCTCACGCTTTTCCATGTCAGAGGGCTGTGTGTGTTGAGGAGGGGTCTACCCACCCCTCCATCCCCTAAGCCTTCAGGAAATAGAGTCCAACACATAACAAGTGCTGAAGTGGTTGTAGATGAGCAAGGGAATGAATGATGGACAAGCAAGTGAATGAATGAATGCACTTGTGGAGGTCTGCTGTCCTCTCTTTCCTGGAAACTCCCTCTCCGTCTTTCCCCCTCCATGCTCTACCCACCACTGCCCCACCCCTCCTCCCCTCTCTGCAGCCACCTTGGGCCAACATCACCTACAGCCCACTTGCAACCTCAGGATGCTTTGATGGAGTTGCCTTGGCAACTGTCAGTTTCCAATTGAAGCAAAAAGTTCCTACCAGGGTTTTCGATGAAGAATGACAGGGGAGAACCAGCGGAGAAGGTTGCCCAGGCAACGGGAACATTTAAGTCAAACTTTGCGGGTCTCAGTGTGGGGAGATTATCCTCAGCAAGGTGCAGAGATTGGCCCCCTTGCCAGGCGGCTCTGCCAACGCAAACTGCACGTTCATGGAGACGGGGGAGGCCCCCGGCCTAACCCCAGCTGGCCAATTGTTTCCGACAATTCTTGATCTGCCATCCCCAGAGTTTTCTGACTCATGACAAGCCCCAGCTTGGCAGTGTCTCCAGGTTGACCAGGTGACTCGAGGGCGCTTTGTGTCCTCATTTATGTCTGTGCTGGACCCAGGGGTTGGATTTGCTCTCAGTTACTGCCTCATTTTGCCCCTCTCCTTGTGAACTCGTCTGTCCTTTGTCCCCCTGCAGAAGCAGACAAGGGCCCTCAGCATATGATGTCGGCGGCTCTGGCACCCGGCTTTGTCAGCAGCAGTTCCTGAGTGGGTAAAAAGGATGAGCCCCTCTCTCTAGAGAGAAGGAAGGGAGGATGAGAGGCGGGGAAGCCCTGAGGCCCGCGGGTGGTAAGGAGAGCAGATGGGATCTGACCTGTCCATAGACAAGGCCGCTTCCAGGGAATCCAGGCCCTTTGGCTTCCACAGGGGACTGAGACTCCCTGGGACAAGATCCCCTTTCAGGTGCCTGATCCTGCAGGGTGATGGGGTGGGAGGGGCTTAGATGCACCTGGGCCCCCACCTGCCCTGTTCTGTCTCAGCCCCTGGCTTCTGCCCTTTTCTCTTCCCTGTCCTGCTCTCCTCATCCATGTGTAAAAACCAGGCACCCAGAAAACGAGCAGGGCTGAGCCTCAGAGTAGGGTTACACATGGTACCTGCCTTTACCTGCAGGGGGCTTGGGCTTCGCTTGACCTAGGCCTCCAAGACTCTGCCCTCCTCCCTGGCCCTCCAGTAGCCCTCAGCTTCATCCAGCCCCCAGGCCTTTGCACCTGTGGAACCCCCCGCCAGGATCACTCCACCCCTTCCCACCCCCATGCTGGCCTTGACCACACCTCTTTTCCCCACTCTCTTTATTGCAGATGTCACACCCTGGAACTGTGTGGTATTTCTGTTGTCCGACCACAGTACAACGTAGGCTCCACGCCACAGGGACTCTGGCTTCCTGGTCGGCCACTTTGTGCCTAGAGCATGGAGCCGGGCGGGTGCCTGGTGGATGTGTGTTGAATAAACAGGTGGGTGGCCGCCTCGCGTTCTTCCATGGTAAAGTGACACTAAGGATCATAGTCACCTTTGGGCTACATGAAATACCACGTGGAAACGCCTGGCAGCGGGCAGGGCAGGGCAGAGCCCTTCGCTTTCTGTACTAGCTGTAAAGTGAGAAAGAAGCCCTGGGCACTGGAAGCCTGGCTTTTCGTCGACTCTGCAGCTCCTGGTTGGCTCTGTGTGTGTGTGTGTGTGTTCAATAATCAACTTGACTCCTCCTCTGGGGTCGTGGTGCCAGTGTGTCCAGTTCTTGTGCAAATAGAACATTTTAAAGCTTGTTCTGCCACTTGCGGAATTTGTCCTCGTTCAGCAAATATTTACGTGCTGTAGAGTTCAGCCCTGAGAGAGAGGGACAGGACCCTGTGTGTCCCGTCTGCCTTGCATGTGGGTCTCACCAGCGGCTTCCTTCATGTCACTCTGGAGCACCTCACCCACTCTGAGAGGAAGGTGCTGCTATCCCCGCTTTGCAGATGAGGAAACTGAGGCTAGGAGGCGTGGAGAGGGCTGCTCAGTGTGAAGCTGAGGGCTGAGATGCTATCTGTGCAGCTCAGGGGCAGGGGGAGGGTGACGGCCTCTTGCTCTCTGGGGAAGGGGCTCTCACTGGCCACTTCCTGCGTGCTGGCTTCTGCCTCTCTGTTCCCCGAAGACCTCAGCCTGCCTGTCCATCCTGACATGACATGGGCCTGCCCTCCCTGCAGACACGCAGCCTCCTTGGGTCCAGGCACAGACACTGGGCCTCACAGAGCCTGGACCTGAGTGCTGTCACCTGTTTAATGTCACAAGTCTGTGTTTCCAGACAGGACAGCAGAGAGACGGAGGGACAGAGATAGAGAGACAGAGACAACAGTGGGCTGAGCAAGCACGTCAGAGACAGAGAGGGAGATGGAGACAAAAGACAGAGAAGGAGACACTGACAGAGTGAATCAGAGAGAAACGCAGAGACAGAGAGAGACAGAGAGACAAAGACAGAGACAGAGGGACAGATACAGAGAGACAGAGATGGGGTAGAGCACCAGAGACAGAAAGAGACAGAGAGGGACAGAGATAGAGACAAATAGAGGCAGAGAGATAAAGAGATGGAGGGATAGATATAGAGAAACAGAGACAGGGCAGAGCATTAGAGACAGAAAGAGACAGGGAGAGAGATAGAGACAAAAGGCAAACAGAGAAGGAGAGAATGACACAGTAAATCAGAGACAGAGAGAGACAGACAGAGACAAAGAGGGACAAATACAGAGAGACAAAAGACAGAGAGAAATAGAAATATATATATATATATAGAGAGAGAGAGAGAGAGAGAGAGAGAGAGAGCGCACGAGGGAGAGGGAGTGGGTCCTGGGAAAGAGGCAGAATCAGAGGCGGATGCAGAGACAGAGATACTTAGGAAGGGGTGTCTGGAGACTCTGGGGGACAAGTCTCCACCTGGCTGCCACCATTCCCCTCTCCTCTTCCCTCCTCAGCTCTCCCTCCTGTCAGGACAAGCAAAAGCATCAGAGACAGAGACAGAGATAGAGACAAAAGACAGACAGAGATGGAGACACTGACAGAGTGAATGAGAGAGAGACGGCAGCACGCGTGAGGTTGGTGCTGGGGAAGGGGTTTCTCCCCTTCCTTCTGCCTCCCTCCTCCTCTCCCCAATGCCTCTCCCTTCACCACCTTCCTGGCTGCCTCTGCTCCCCTTCCAAGCCTGCACGTTCTCCAAGGCTTCACCTTGTCTCCAGGACAGGGTCCTCCTGGAGCTCCTGATGGGTAAATATTTACACCACAAGGGTGTCCTGGGGAATTTCGTCGCCCTCTATTAAACAAACACATGTCATTGAAGAAAAGAGCGTCCGCTGAGCACCTCCCTTCTCCCCTCCCCTCTCTTTTCCTTGGGATGGAGCAGGCGGGGATAGCAGGACCTTTCCAGGGGCTCTGATGGCATGGACAAGCCTGGGTATCAAGGTCTTCATCAGCAAGAGGTTCTTATGACACAGACATGGTACCCCACAATCTGCAGAAGGTGGACACAGTCAGGAGGGCGCCCCCTCCGCCCGGCTTTGAGAACAGACAGCAGAGTCCCGTGAGGGAATCTTGGCTTAGCTTCTTCCCCACTGTGTGATTTTGGACACCTTCCTTGACCTCTCTGAGCCTCTGGCCTTCTGCAGGACAATGCTGGCTTGCAGAGTTGTTGTAGGGTTTGGAGATCATGGATACAAAATGTCTCCACCTAGCCTAGCACGTGGTGAACATCTGGCTTCTCGGCCTCTGCATTGAGGACATTTGGGCTGTTGTAGACTGTTCCCTGTGCGTGCAAAATGAAGAGAAGCACCACTGGCCTCTACCCACTAGCGTCCCTCAGTTGTGACCACCAAACATGTCTCCAGACATTGACAAATGTCCCCGGAGACAAAATTGGCCCTGGTTGAGAACTACTAGAATAATCATAGTTGATAATAATAGATTTTTTTTTTTTTTTTTTTTTTTTTTTTTTT
>NW_016809683.1:2283441-2288600 GCF_001698545.2 Rhinopithecus bieti
TTTTTGTATTTTTTTAGTAGAGACGGGGTTTCACCGTGTTAGCCAGGATGGTCTCGATCTCCTGACCTCGTGATCCGCCCGTCTCGGCCTCCCAAAGTGCTGGGATTACAGGCTTGAGCCACCGCGCCCGGCCCAAAACGAATTTATTATTTTACAATTCTGTAGATGAGAAATCTCACACAGATACAGTTGGGCTAGAATCAAGGTGTCTACAGGGGTGTGGTGCCTCCGGAGCTCTTGAGGAGAATCCATTTTCTTTATTTTATTTTTATGTTTTTTTCTTTTTTCTTTTTTTGTATTTTGAGACAGAGCCTCACTCTGTCATCCAGGCTGGAATACAGTGGCGCTGTCTTGGCTCACTGCAACCTCTGCCTCCTGGGTTCAAGCCATTCTCCTGCCTCAGCCTCCTGAGTAACTGGTTTTACAGGCACGCACCACCAGACCTGGTGAATTTTTGTATTTTTTGTAGAGACTGGGTTTTATCATGTTGGTCAGGCTGGTCTCGAACTCCTGACTTCAAGTAATCTGTCTGCCTCAGCCTCCCAAAGTGCTGGGATTACAGGCGTGAGCCACCGCTCCCGGCTATTTTATTTTTTTTGAGACAGGGTCCTACTACATTGCCCAGGCTGGAGTGCAGTGGCATCAACACAGCTCACTGCAGGCTGGACCTCCCAGACTCAAGTGATCCTCTCACCTCAGCCTCTGAAGTAGCTGGGCCCACAGGCATGTGCCACCACGCCAGGCTAATTTTTGTACTTTTTGTAGAGATGGGGTCTCACTATGTTGCCCAGGCTGGTCTCAAACTTCTGAGCTCAAACGATCCTCCTACCTTGGCCTCCCAAAGTGCTGGGATTCTAGGCATGAGCCACCGTGCCCAGCTGAGAATCCATTTTCTTGTCTTTCCAGCTGCCTGCGCTCCTTGAGTTGTGGCCGCCTGCCATCTTCAGAGCCAGCAATGGCCTGTCAAATCCTTCTCACATCACATCACTCTGACCTCTCTGCCTCCCTCTTCCACTTTTAAAAGCCCTTGTGGTTCCACTGGGCCCAGGGGAATCCACAATACCCTCCCTATTTTAAAGCCAGCTGAGGCCGGGTGCAGTGGCTCAAGCCTGTAATCTCAGCACTTTGGGAGGCTGAGGTGGGTGGATCACGAGGTCAGAGATCAAGACCAGCCTGGCCAACATGGTGAAACCCCGTCTCTACTAGAAATACAAAAAAATTAGCCGGGTGTGGTGGCGGGCACCTGTAGTCCCAGCTACTGGGGAGGCTGAGGCAGGAGAGTAGCGTGCACCCAGGAGGCGGAGCTTGCAGTGAGCCAAGATTGCACCACTGCACTCCAGCCTGGGCCACAGAGCTAGAGTCTGTCTGAAATAAAATAAAGCGGAATAAAAATAAAGCCAGCTGATTAGCAACCTGAATTCCCTCTTTCCCTCTTTCCCAAATTTCTCTTTGCTGTGTAACCTAATATATCCAAAGGCTCCAGGGATTAGGACATGGACTTCTTGGGGAGCCAATGAAACAATTGTGGGCCTGTGCAGCTGGGGAGGCTTCTTAGAGGAGGGGCTGACAGATCAGCCCACTTGGAGAGGAGAGTCTGTGAGCGGGGCAAGGACAGATGGGACTATATAGGTGAGATGGAACCAGATGCTCAGGAAGCCTTTTGTGCCTGGCTAGGAATTTCAGGCTTTATTCTTAGAAGTAATAGGGAGTCATAGCAGGTTCTTGAGCAAAGTTAGGACAGAAACGCAAAACAAGCTTTTTGTGGAAAAAGCACCTTCACAGATGGGTCCAGGTTGGAGCTAAGTGGAGGGAGCCTGGAGGTAGGAAAGCCATTTAGATGAGAGGACTGGGATTAGGGAGAGGTGGGGACAGAGGGAGGGGACAAATGGAGGACCTGGAGGCCTCCTGCTGTCATGGGACAAAGCCAGGACATTGTGGTGACTCAGGCTGGAATCGCCATTCTGCTGCTTCCAGGCTGTGTACATGGGGCTTGCTAAGCTTCAGTTTCTGAGCCTCAGTGTCTTTTTGGAAATAGAGGTAGCGAGGAAGAGAACCCCTTCTGGACAGAAGCAGCCACTCTGTTCTTTTTCCTGCCGCATAACAGCACCCCCTGCTCACGTGGGCACTTGGCATGTTCAGGCAGGTTGACGTCTCCACTCTGCTCCTTCCGCCCAGCATGTCACTGAGTGTGGGTGGGGTGCAGAGATGGGGGTGCAGGTGCTGGCGGGGGCAGGCCACAGAAGATGCTCAGATTATTTTGCAGCATTCCAGGAGCCTGACGGGTGCCTGTCACTGTTGCTGTCTCCAGCCCCCAGGAAGGGAAAGGATCTTCCCCATGCATGGGTCTACTTCACTTTAAGCAAGGATGACTGCCCCGACTTTCAGGAGTTTAAAAATCCGTGTGAATGAGCCTGGCACAGGGGCCCATTTGCATGCATACTGCAGTTTTCCAAGGACTTCCTTGTTCATTATGTCAGCAGGCCCTCACTGGGTTCCCATTGACTGTCGGCCTCCCAGGGTGCAGAAAATCGGATTCAGTTGTACTCAGACTTTTTAGTGAAAGGTCCCCTTGGAGTCTCTCCCAGCCTCATGCAGACAGAGACGAGTATCCTTCCTCACTCAGTGGAGCCCCCAGAAGAGGAGAGGGAGTCCCAGTGGGGTCACACCACCAGGAAGGGACAGGGCAAAGCCCCATGCCCAGGTCTGCACCACACCTGAGGCTGAGCGTCTCTCCACACTCCACATCACACCATCTGGGACCTCAGGCTGGGTAGGAGACAGGAGTCCCTGAGGGTCAAACATCTGGAGAGAAAGAAGAGATGGGAAGACCAAAAGGCTCCCCAGACAGAGCTCAGGCACCTGAGCACTGGCCACCCTGGGCAGGGAGTGGGTTCCTTCCCCAGGCCACTCATGCTTTTCTAGACTCAGCCTCAGCCTGCAGGCCCTGAGAGAATTTCCTTTCTGAGTCCCACAGCCCATGGGATACGCCCACCGGTGGGCGGGGAATACCAGTGCCGGTGCTCTGCTTTGGGGGTCTTAAATGTTTCAGTGGTTTGCACATTGCTTCTCCAATCAAACCCCCACCCTCTGAGGAGGGATTATTGCGACCCCCAGTTCACAGATGGGGAAACTGAGGTTCAGAGGAAGGTTAAGTGAGGTATTCCATACAAAACTGTGCACAGAGCCACATGCCTCAAACTCCTCTCTCATTTCATCCTCACTGCACCGCCTGTGAGGGAGGAATAATTTATCCTCATTTTATGGATGAGCAAAGAGGCTCTGAGAGGTTAAGGAAGGCGCCCAAGCTCCTGCAGCTGGTGGGCCGCAGACCTGGGCAGAGTGCTGTCTGACTGCGGGTCTGAGTTCTGTCCTGCGTTTATCTTCCTTTTCATCTCTGTGTTCCTGCAGCGGGCTCTGCCTGAGATCTCTGGCCACCGGGCTTTCTGCTCCTGCTCATTCTAAGGGAACTCCAGTGGGCTGTGCTCATCCTGTGTTGCCGGATCGTTCAGCCGCTACTTTCTTCCCGAGATCATGCCACTGCACTCCAGCCCGGGCGACAGAGAGACTCAGTCTCAAAAAATAATAATGAAATAAATATAAAATGAAATAAAATAAAATGAGGTGAGTTGCGCATTTTGGGAGGCTGAGGTGGGTGAATCACCTGAGGTCAAGAGTTCAAGATCAGCCTGGCCAACATGGTGAAACTCCATTTCTACTCTAAATACAAAAATTAGCTGGGTGTGGTGGTGCACACGTGTAATCCTAGCTACTTGGGAGGCCAAGGCACAAGAATCACTTGAACTCGGGAGGCAGAGGTTACAGTGAGCCGAGATTGCACTACTGTACTACAGCCTGGGTGACAGGGTTGGACATGGTGGCACGTGCCTGTAGTCCCAGCTACTCGAGAGGCAGAGGCAGGAGAATCCCTTGCACCCTGGAGGCAGAGGCTGCAGTGAGCCGAGATGATGCCACTGCACTGCAGTCTGGACAACAGAGTATGACTCTGTCTCAGGAAAAAAAAAAAAAAAGTTAATGAGCCTGCTGGAGATGGTGGCTCATGCTTGTAATCCCAGCATTGTGGGAGGCTCAGGTGGGAAGGTCACCTGAGGTCAGGAGATCGAGACCAGCCTGGCCAACATGGTGAAACCCCGTCTCTACTAAAAATACAAAAATTAGCCAGGTGTAGTGGCAGGCACCTGTCGTCCCAGCTACCTGGGAGGCTGAGGCAGGAGAATCGCTTGAACTCGGGAGGCGGAGGGTGCGGTAAGCTGAGAATGCACCACTGCACTCCAGCCTGGGCAACAGAGTGAGACTCTGTCTTGAAAAGCAACAACAACAACAACAAAAACAGAGTGAGACTCTATCTCAAAAAAAAAAAAACAAAACAAAACAAAATGAGGTTGGTTGCAACTGCGAGTCCTGAGGCTGCAGAAGGTTAGGAAGGAAGGAAGGGAGGATGGGAAGAAGGAGGAAGGAAAGACAAGAAGACTGAGAAACGTCCTTATATGGTGTCTAGCCTTACAGCTGCTCGGGGAAGGAAGGGCATTAGCCTGGACTTTGTATTTTGAAGAGCTGAAAAGGAGAAGTTGGCACACAGGGTGGGTGCTCTGAAGACGCTGTTGTCTGAAAGCCCAGGTGGATGCGGTGGCTTAGACAACAGGATTTCTTGTCTCACAATTCTGGAGTGTAGGAGTCTGAGATCAAGGTGTTGGCAAAGTTGTTTTCTTCTGAGGCCTCTGCTTTGTCTTATAGATGTTAGTCTTGTCCCTGTGTCCTCACCTGGTTGTCCCTCTGTGTGTGTCTGTGTCCTAATCTCTTCGGAGGACACCAGGCTTATGGGATTAGGGCCCACCTTAAGGACCTCGTTTTACTTTACCACTTTAAAGACCCCATTTCCCACATAAAGTCCTATTTTCAGGTACTGGGGCTTAGGTCTTCAACAGATGAAATTTTGCAGGACACAATTCAGCCCATAACAGCTGAGGCCAGTGTCACCTCCATTTCCCAGGGATCAGGGAACCCTGGGGTTCTTGTAAGACCCATGGACCCAAGAGGAAGGAACTAAAAAATGCTTCCCTCTCTGTCTGTCTTTTCCTTTTCTTTCTTTCTTTCTCCTTCCTTCCTTTCTTTCTTTTTTTTTTTTTTTTTTTTTTTTTTTT
>NW_016809683.1:2288756-2298689 GCF_001698545.2 Rhinopithecus bieti
TTTTTTTGAGACGGAGTCTCGCTCTGTCGCCCAGGCTGGAGTGCAGTGGCCGGATCTCAGCTCACTGCAAGCTCCGCCTCCCGGGTTTACGCCATTCTCCTGCCTCAGCCTCCCGAGTAGCTGGGACTACAGGCGCCCGCCACCTCGCCCGGCTAGTTTTTTGTATTTTTTAGTAGAGACGGGGTTTCACCGTGTTAGCCAGGATGGTCTCGATCTCCTGACCTCGTGATCCGCCCGTCTTGGCCTCCCAAAGTGCTGGGATTACAGGCTTGAGCCACCACGCCCGGCCCTTTCTTTCTTTCTTTTTCAGACAGGGTCTCACTCTGTCACCCAGGTGAGAGTGGGTGGTGCCATCACAGCTCACTGCAGCCTCAGCCTCCTGGGCTCAGGTGATCCTCCCACTTCAGCCTCCCATGTAGCTGGGACCACAGGCATGCACCACCACACCCAGCTAATTTTTGTATTTTTAGTAGAGGTGGGGTTTTGCTATGTTGCTCAGGCTCGTCTCAAACTCCTAGGCTCAAGAGATCCACCCGCCTTGGCCTCCCAAAGTGCTGGGATTACAGGCAAGAACCAACCGTGCCTGACCTGAAAATGCTTCTATCAAGGACTTCCTGCCAATCTTGGGAGTGGGTTGAGCTGAATTTCATCCCATTTGCTTATTACTATTATTATTATTTTTTGAGACGGAGTCTCGCTGTCTCACCCAGGCTGGAGTGCAATGGTGAGATCTCGGCCCACTGCAGCTTCTACCTCCTGGATTCAAGTGATTCTCTTGCCTCGGCCTCCCAAGTAACTGGGACTACAGGCATGTGCCACCACGCTCGGCTAATTTTTATATTTTTTAGTAGAGATGGGGTTTTGCCATGTTGGCCAGGCTTGTCTCGAACTCTTGACCTCAAGTGATCCTCCGCCTCGGCCTCCCAAAGTGCTGGGATTAGAAGCATGAGCCACTGTACCCGGCCCCATTTGCTTCTGATTATAAACATTTAAATTTACTCTTTGGATAGATCATACATGCAGATGGAACAAAATTCACAAGGCCCAAGGGTATCCAGAGAAACATCGTCCTCCTTCCCACACTGCCCACTTCGGGCCCTGACCACTGGCTGCTCTCCCCAGAGACCGTCCATGGGACTAGGTCCTTGGGTCTCTTGTAGAGTTCCTGTCTTACCCACATGTACGTACTTAGATCAGAGTCTCCCAACTCTGGCTGCACGTGAGAATCTCCCGGGGAGTTTTAAAAAGTCCTGATATCCAGGCCCCACTCCACATCAATGGAACCAGAGTCTGTGGGGGCAGGTCCAGGCACTGGGCCACGCCAAAGCCTCCTGCCAATTTGGCTGCACCCGAGCTCAGTGAGGAAGAAGGGAGGACAGAGGATGGGCAACCCTACCTGGGTACCAGACTCTCTCCCACACTCTTGTTTGCTTCTCGTAACATCCCTGCCAGACAGCATGATTGTCACCCCCCATTTCACAGGCAAGGAGGATGAGACTCAGGGGCCACACAGCTGCCAGGTTCCTCCAGCCAGGAGTGGGGCATGGAATCTGAGCCCAGGCCAGCTGCTGCTGACGTCTTCCTTCCTCGGGGCCATGCTGGTGGGAGGATAATAATAAAACCGACCCACAAAGATGTTGTGAGACTGAGATGTGCTAATGGGCTTTGAAAGTCAGCCAAGCGGAGCTCTTACCCACACACAGGCTCATTAAAGTCCTGAGAGGGACGCAGGAAGCAGGTGATTGCCCTATTTGCCTCTCCTTTGATCAAGTCCTCCGTCTGCCTTCAGCTTCTGTTTTGCCTCCCTCTCCTGCCCTCCTTCACTTCTACACCCACCACTTTCTCTGCCTTCCCAGCCCTTTGTTCTGGGCTGTCCTGCCCCCATGACCAACCCCTATTCCCAGTTTCTCCTTCCTTCTGTCTTTATCCTCTGTCAGATCTGGTTCTTTAGTTTGCCACTCTGACCCTGCCTGAGGGGCTCAGGGACTGGCCCATGGATCGTAAGGACCAAAGCCTCCAGCAGAGGATCTGTAGAGGTGATGCTACAAGTTCCCAGCTCTGAGCAGCAGGTGGAGAGAAGGCAAGTGGTCCCCCTGAGGCCCCAGACCCAGCCTTTCCAGGGCATCATTTACCCCATCCATCCACCCACCATCCATCCATCCATCTATCTACCCACCCATCCACCCACCATCCATCCATCCACCCACCCATCCATCCACCTACCCATCCACCCACTATCCATCCATCCATCCATCCATCCACCCACCCATCCACCCATCCATCCATCCATTTGCCTACTCAACTATCTATCCATCCACCCATTCACCCATCCATTGACTTGTCCATCCATCTACCCATCCATCCATCCATCCATCCATCTACCCACCCATCCACTCACCATCCATCCATCCATCCACCCATCCATCCATCCACCCACCCATCCATCCATCCATCCATCCACCTACCCACCCATCTACCCATCCATCCATCCATCCATCCTTCCATTTGACCACTCAACTATCTATCCACCCACCCATCCACCAGAGTCAGCTGCTCATCCATCCATCTACCTATTCATCCACTCATCCATTCATTCATCTGTCTACCCATTCATCCATCTATTCATCCATCCATCCATCTATCTACCCACTCATCCACCCACTATCCATCCATCCATCCATCCATCCATCCATCCATCCATCCATCCCTCCATTCACCTGCTCATCCACCCATCCATTCATCCACCCATTTACCTACTTACTCATCCATCCATCCATTCATTCATCTATCCTCACCTGTGCTGTGTGCCAGGCCCTGGAGACATAGGCATGAATAAGAGAAACACAGGCCTTCTTCTCATCCATCTGGAAGACAACAATTAAATGATTGCTTTAAACAAAATGCTATAGGACAGTGTCCTGCTCTGTGAAGGTAGCCTTTTGTAATATTGCTCTAGGTCAAGAAGAAGACAGACTCTATTTTAGCACACCAAGTTACAAGTGGTAGAACAGCAAGTCTGGCTGTCTTTGGGGAAGTCCACCCTGGGACCAGATCTCGATGTTGGTCTCACCATCTCCCCTTCTCGACCTGCAGGGTCTATAATCTTCCAGTGCTCTCCTCCCCCAACCTTTCAACAGCAGAAGAAATAGAGGGACAGACAGAGGACCAAGAAGGGGCTCCAAGAAGAATGCTTGATCATCATTGCAGAAGGCAAGGCCCAGGGTCTAGCTGTGAGGCCCTGTCCATTGGTTGGGATCAAGTTGACAAGCCAAGAGCATCTGCCCCCTGTGTATGGTGGGAAGCTGTTGCTGAGATCTGGAAGTTGAGTGATTATTATTTTGGATTCTGGCTGTAGGGAGACCATATTGTTTTGTATTTTGTTCCCACCCTCACACAGTAATGATGATGCCAGTCAGGACGATGCTGGTTAACATTTCTGCGGGGGAGGGTTTGCCCTGTACCAGGTGCAGTTGTGTGCCCTGGATACCTATTACCAATTAGAGGCTTACAGCAGCCTGGTGGGATTGCTGCCAGCATCCCTTAAACAGGTGTGGTCCCTGGAGGCACAGGGCAGTGAAGTAACTTCCTAAACTCATTCAGCTGTGGCAAAACCAAGCGAGGTCCTTGTAGCTGGGGTTACACTGGAGGGTCACACTCTTCCATGGACTGCCTCAACTACTCCACTCTGCAACTCAGCTATTAGCAGAATGGTGCCTGGGGTCACAGTGGACCACCAAGGACAGTAACAGGCTCTGAGCACGCTCTTTAGGGAGTGGCATGAGGTAGTGGCAGCCTTCCCTCTTCAGAGGGATAAGAAGATAGTGGCTGAGAGTGGTATCCTGGAGCCAGTCTCCTGGGTTTGAGTCCTAACTCTGCCTTTTACTAGCTGTGTGACTTTGGGCAAGTGACTTACCCTCTCTGTGTGTCATTTTTCTCATCTATAAAATAAGACCACTCATAGTGCCTCCCTCAAGGTTGATGTGAAGATTAATGGGATAATGGCAGTCAGGAGCTTGGCCTCGGTCTTATTTCTGTTATCGGCTGGGGGACTGTGGGCAGGTACTCAGCCTCTCTAGACCCCACTTTCCTCTTACCTGGGATGAAAAGAAGCCCAGCTGGGAGCTCACACGTGACAAAGGCTCAGTGAGGTGAAGAGACCCAAGCCGATGAGAGGGATGTCTGGTTGCAGGGCAAAGGGACCGGGTTCTAGGAGTATTTGGATGCGTGGCTGGGTTGGATGAGGCAATTGACAGTGCACAGGCTGTCCAGGGCAGCCCACTCCCTGGCTGCCTGGGGTGAATGCCAGGGCCTGCAGCTTTCACAGGGGCCATGGCTGGGGCCAGCATCTGTGCGTTCTGGGGCATGGTCTTGCCGCCTCTTCGAACACCAGCTTCAGGTGTTCAACTTCCTGTGGTGCGGTGTCCTCCCTGTGGTCCTGAGTAGCACTGCAGGGCTGTGGCCAGCAGCCCAGGGCTGGTGTTTGGCCTTCTGGGCCTATGAGCGCCCAGGTGATCAGGGCTCCTCTCGGCCTCATCAGTGTATTAGGTCTTTCTCCTTTTATTTTTATTTATTTATTTATTTGAGACAAGGTCTTTCTCTGTTGCCCAGGCTAGAGTGCAGTGGGACCATCGTAGCTCACTGCAGCCTTGAACTCCTGGGCTCAGGTGATCCTAGGACTACAGGTTCGATTAGCTGGGACTACAGACATGTGCCACCACATCTGGCTAGTTTTTTTGTTTGTTTTTGAGACAGAGTCTCACTCTGATGTCCAGGCTGGAGTGTAGTGGCATGATCTCGGCTCACTGCAACCTCTGCCTCCTGGGTTCAAGTGATTCTTCTGCCTCAGCCTCCCAAGTAGCTGGGATTACAGGCACACACCACCATGCCAGGTAAATTTTTGTATTTTTTGTAGAGATGAAGTTTCACCATGTTGGCCAGGCTGGTGAGGTTCAAACTCCCAACCTCAAGTGATCCACCCACCTCAGCCTCCCAAAGTCATGCCTGGCTAATTTTTAAAAAATCTTTTTATAGGGGCAAGTTCTTGCTATGTTTCCCAGGCTGGTCTCAAACTTCTGGGCTCGTGATCCTCCTGTCCCGGCTTCCGAAAGTGCTGGGATTATGGGCATGAGCCATCTGTTTGGCCGCTCTTTTTTTTTTTTTTTTTTTGAGACGGAGTCTCGCTGTGTCGCCCAGGCTGGAGTGCAGTGGCCGGATCTCAGCTCACTGCAAGCTCCGCCTCCCGGGTTCCCGCCATTCTCCCGCCTCAGCCTCCGAGTAGCTGGGACTACAGGCGCCCGCCACCGCGCCCGGCTAGTTTTTTGTATTTTAGTAGAGACGGGGTTTCACCGTGTTAGCCAGGAGGGTCTCGATCTCCTGACCTCGTGATCCGCCCGCCTCGGCCTCCCAAAGTGCTGGGATTACAGGCTTGAGCCACCGCGCCCGGCCTGGCCGCTCTTTCTTTTAAAATTACTTACTGAAAAAAATTTAAAAATTTTTATGGGTACATAGTAGGTGTATATATTTACTGGGTAGATGAGATACTTTCATACAGGCATAAAACATGTAATAATCACATCAGGGTAAATGGAGTACCATTACCTCAAGCATTTATCCTTTGTGTTACAACCAACCAATTATACTCTTAGTTATTTTGAAATGTACAATTAAATTATTATTGACTATAATTACCCTGTTGTGCTATCAAATACTAGATCTTATTCATTCCTTTTTTTCTGAGACTGGGTCTTGCTCTGTCACCTAGGATGGAGTACAGTGCAGTGATCATGGCTCACTGCAGCCTTGACCTCCTGGGCTCAAGCAGTCCTCCCACCTCAGACCCCCAAGTAGCTGGGACTATAGGTGTGCGCCACCACGCTTGGCTAATTTTGTTTATTTTTTATAGAGACAGGGTCTCACTATGTTTCCCAAGCTGGTGTTAAACTCCTGGGTTCACCCATTCCTCCTGCCTCAGCCTCCCAAAGCGTTGCTATTATAGGTGTGAGCCACCATGCCTGACCTTATCCAATATTCTTTCTACTATTTTTTTTGTACCCATTAACCATCCCCACTTTCCCCTGCCCCCCAACTACCCTTCCCAGCCTCTGATAACCATCATTCTAGTTTCTATCTCCATGAACTCAATCGTTTTAATTTTTAGCTCCCACAAATAAGTAAGAACATGTGAACTTTGTCTTTCTGTGTCTGGCTTGCTTCACTTAACAGAATGACGTCCAGTTTCATCCATGTTGTTGCAAATGATCTCATTCCTTTTTTTTTTTTGAGACAGAGTCTTGCTCTGTCGCCAGGCTGGAGTGCAGTGGCATGATCTCAGCTCACTGCAACCTCCGACTCCCTGGTTCAAGCGATTCTCCTGCCTCAGCCTCCCGAGTAACTGGGACTACAGGCACGCGCCACCATGCCCAGCTAATTTTTGTATTTTTAGTAGAGATGGGGTTTCACCATGTTGGCCAGGATGGTCTCTATCTCCTGCCCTTGTGTTCCACCTGCCTCCTAAAGTGCTGGGATTACAGGCGTGAGCCACTGTGCCCAGCCTTTTGCCCATTTTAAAATTGGGTTATTAGGATTTTTTCCTATAGGTTGTTTGAGTTCCTTATCTATTCTGATTATTAATCCCTTGTCAGATGGATAGATTGGGAATATTTTCTCCCCTTCCGTGGGCTGTCGCCTTGCTGATTGTTTCCTTTGCTGTGCAGAAACTTTTTAACTTGATGGGATCCCCCATTTGTCCATTTGTGCTTTGGTTGCCTGTGCTCGTGAGGCATTTTTCAAGAAATCCGCCCAGAACAACGTCCTGGAGAGTTTCCCCCATCTCCTTCTTTTCAAGTCTTATGCTTATTTACTTATTTATATTTATAAATATGACTTTTAGGTTTTTTGGAGGTGTGATTTCCCTCTTTTCAGTGCACAGTTTTACAAGTTTTGACGAAGTCACTCAAACACTGCCACAATGAAGAGACAAAGCAGTTCCATCACCCCCTGAAATTCTCTAATCTCAGCCCCTCAGCGTCCCTGGATGCAAGGCTTAAGAAGTGGACTTTCACCGGGCGCGGTGGCTCGCGCCTGTAATCCTAGCACTTTGGGAGGCCAAGACGGGTGGATCACGAGGTCAGGAGATCGAGACCATCCTGGCTAACATGGTGAAACCCTGTCTCTACTAAAAATACAAAAAAAAAAAAAATTAGCCGGGCGTGGTGGTGGGCGCCTGTAGTCCCAGCTACTCGGGAGGCTGAGGCAGGAGAATGGCGTGAACCCGGGAGGCGGAGCTTGCAGTGAGCTGAGATCGAGCCACTGCACTCCAGCCTGGGCGACAGAGCGAGACTCCGTCTCAAAAAAAAAAAAAGAAGTGGACTTTCTTCCCCCTGGCAGAAGGAGGACGGGGTCGGGCTCCATGTCTGGGGGCTGGAGGCAGGGCGGGACTGTGCCATCTGCCTGCTCCTTCCTCCTGGCTGAGAGCACTGGGAGAGGAGCCTGCAGGCTGAGGACAGACTGTGCTGGGAGCAGGAAGCAAACATCCCAGGCCCTGGAGCCGCTTCTGACCTTTAGAGGCTGCCTTCGTCCTGAACAGCCAACTCTCCAGCTGCCTGCAGGGAATGCCGGGGCCTGCAGTTTTCACGGGAGCCATGGCCTAGGCCAGCATCCATGCAGACATCAGAATGAAACTGCAGAGCCGGGCATGGCCCTGGGGTGCTGGGCAACAATGTGAGCCTCAGGAAACCAGTGTCCTGCCCCACAATGGGCCCTGGAATGGGCCCAGAGAACTCCTTTTTTTTTTTTTTTCCATGAGGAAGGCAGGAGATGATAAGATACCTCCTCATCGTAGTGTGCTTTGATGAGCTCTCCTAGGTTGGTCTGAGACCTCTGTCAGGGGCCTGAACACTGCCAGAGTCATCTTCACGTCTTCAGGGGAAATGTGCTAGTGAATTGGTTGCACCTGCAACAAGCATGTGCTGGACTCTGGGGCCAGAACTCCTTGGGTTCAAATCCTGGGCTTACCACTGAGGCTCTGTGGCTTTGGGAAAATTATTTAGTGTGCCTCAGTTTTCTCATATATAAAATGGCTCTAATAAGACTAATACCTCTCTCAGAGAGTCATAAGGATTAAATGAAAAAAAGCACTTGAAACATGTACAATGTCCCTTGGTAAGTGTTAGCTGCCAGTCATGTTATTTTGTTTTGTTTTATTTGTTTTGTTTTTGTGTGTGTGTGTGTGTGTGTGTTTGTTTGTTTTTTGAGACAGAGTCTCACTTTGTCGCCTAGGCTGGAGTGCAGTGGTGCAATCTCGGCTCACTGCAACCTCTGCCTCCCAGGTTCAAGCGATTCTCTTGCCTCAGCCTCCCGAGTAGCTGGGATTACAGGTGCCTGCCACCACGCCCGGCTAATTTTTTTGTATTTTCAGTAGAGATGGGGTTTCAGCATGTTAGCCAGGTTGGTCTCGATCTCCTGACCTCGGGATCCACCCACCTCGGCTTCCCAAAGTGCTGGGATTACAAGCGTGAGCCACTGCGTTCAGCGTGTTTTGTTTTATTTTTGAGACAGAGTCTCGCTTTGTCACCCTGCCTCCCAGACTCAAGTGATTCTCCAGCCTCAGCCTCCCGAGTAGCTGGGATTATAGGCGCCCGCCACCACACTGGGCTAATTTTTATATTTTTAGTAGAGATGGGATTTCACCATGTTGGCCAGGCTGGTCTCAAACTCCTGACCTCAGGCGATCCACCCACCTCAGCCTCCCAAAGTGCTGGGATTACAGACGTGAGCCACCGTGTGTGGCCCCCATTAATGTTATTTTTATTGTTATTATTATTAAGTGGGAAAAAACTCACATTCTGATTCCAGCGCTGTCACCAACTGGCTGTATGATGCTGGGCAATTCATGTCCCCTCTCTGAGTCTTATGTTCTACGGATACCATTGCTAGACAATTTCAACAATAGAAATAAGAGTGATGTTTATAGAGTTCTCTGCTCCAGTACAGTGCTCTCTCTTTTATATTTTTGTCTTATTGGATTCTCACGAGAAGTCTATATGGTAAGGTTTCATTACCCACATTTTACAGATAAAGAAACTGAGGTTTAGAGAGAATAAATAACCCCCCACGGTCACCTATCTACAGCTGGGGGAGATGGAAGTTGAACCCAGATGGGCCTGAATCCAAGGCTTAGAGGTTCAACACCTGCTGTCTGCTGTTCAGGTGAAGTCAGGGGAACGGACTCAGGGTAGCCCGGTTGGCTGTGTCATCTGCCCGAGGCATGGGTGATAGCACCAGAGGACAGAGCGGGGAGGTCAATGTAAAGGCAGAGGGATGGGCGGGGCCTCTGCCAGCCCTTGACCTCCTGGAGAAGTCAGTGAGGCTGACCTGGGGGCCTCCCCTGGGACGTGTCCCTCATCCTTCCTCTACTCGAGGAGCCCAACAAGATACATGCTTATGCCTGAGGGTCCAGTTGTTAGTGAGACTTCCCTGCATCAGCACCTGTTTTTTAAGCAAGAGAACTGGAGGGGGCCATGCTTAACCCAGAGAAATAAGTCACTAGTGCCATGTCAGTCCACCCCCCTTTATTTTTTTTTGAGACAGAGTCTTGCCCAGGCTGGAGTGCAGTGGCATGATCTCGGCTCACTGCAACCTCCACCTCCCAGGTTCAAGCGATTCTTCTCCGTCAGCCTCCCGAGTAGCTGGGACTACAGGCACGTGCCACCACACCCAGCTAATTTTTGTATTTTTAGTAGAGACGGGGTTTTGCCATATTGGTCAGGCTGGTCTCAAACTCCTGACCTTGTGATCCACCTCCCTCAGCCTCCCAAAGTGCTGGTATTACAGGCATGAGCCACTGCGCCCAGCCATCAGTCCCTTCTTAAAAGCACCGTGGAGGCCGGGCACATTGGCTCACGCCTGTAATCCCAGCACTTTGGGAGGCTGAGG
>NW_016809683.1:2301089-2332381 GCF_001698545.2 Rhinopithecus bieti
CACCCCCCACCAAAAAAAAAAAAAAAAAAAAAAAAACCGGGGGGGGGGGGGTGCGCCTGTAATCCCAGCTACTTGGGAGGCTGAGGCAGGAGAATTGCATGAACCCGGGAGGCGGAGGTTGCAGTGAGCTGAGATCCGGCCACTGCGCTCCAGCCTGGGCGACAGAGCAAGACTCCATCCCCGCCCCCAAAAAAAAAGAAAAAGAAAGAAAAAAAGCACTGTGGCAGCTCCTCATGGCCCCAGGAAGAAGAGCAGAGAGGAGGGGCAAGCGGTTTGCAAACCATCTGGACATTGGTGCCTGGGGAGGAGGCAACAACTCCTGTACTCAGCCCCTCGGCTGTGGAACTAGAAGGGGACACAGCCCCGAGGACAGAGACAAACTGTGGGAGCCTCAGCTTCAGAGTCAACGAAATCTGCGTTTCATCCTGTTTCTGCCACTTCCTGGGTGAGTGACTCTGGGCGAGGGCAGGGCATGTGAGCACTGGGAGAGGTGGTACCTGTGAAGTGTCTGAGCACATAGTAGATGTTCAGTCTGTTTGAGCTCCCCGCTCTTCCTTCCTTCAGACCATGTCTCACATGCTGAGTTGGAAAAGGTCTGGTTGGACTCTTGGTTCCACTACTTATTATTTATGTGGTATTGCACAAATCCTTAAACTATGCCGTGTCTCTACTGATTTAAGTACACCCAGCACCTAATGATGATCATAAGATACATCTTGATTTCAAAGATGTCAAATATCAAAAGATGGTGTATCTCAGCATTGCTAAGCTTTGCTGCCCCAAACTTCACTCCTTTGCTATCCTGAGTGTGTGCTTTTCAGCTTATGGTTTGTTGCCTCATGGTCTCAAGGTGGCTGCCAGGCATCCTGTTCTCTCACCCTCATCCCCATAAGGAAGATAAAAGAGCCTGCCTGGCAGTGGGTAGGTGATAGCCTCCCTTGTGTGGGGAGGACACAAGATCTCTAGAAGTTGCTCAACAGACATACCATTGGCCAGAACTGGGTCACATGACTGCTGCTGTTGCAGAGCAGGCTGGGAAAGGTCTGACAAAGAAGGACAGTCATAAAGGCTTAGAACAATCCTTTTCAGCCCCTGTAGTGGGCACCATGATGTTCTACCCTGAATGGGAGTTCTGCTAGCAGGGACAAAGTGAGTCACCTGTTGAGCAGGCACATCCCAGACTCAGCCACAGATGAGACTTGAAAAACTCAGCCAACTCCGCTTCCCACCAAGGCCTTTGATCTATTTATTTTTCCAGCATCCTTAATAGATGGCCATTCAGCCTCAGCTCAAACCCCTCTAATGGGGGACTCAGAACTTCACAGACAGCCCTCGACCTTTCTAACTGCTGGATTGTTGAAATGCTCTTGCTTAGAGATGGAGCCAAATAGGCCTCTTCCCACCAGTCCTGGCTTTGCCCCTTGGGGTCCCCCAGGTCCAGTCGATTTTCTCTTGCTGGTGGTGCCTGCAGGTTTTGAAGACAGAGCTCACCCACACACCCCCACCCCCACTGCCTTCTCAGTTCCTGAATATCCCAGGCATCATTTTTCTGACATTATTCTTAAAGGCACCAGTCATTTGTCGTGGAGCTTCCTGTATTAGTCTGCTTTCACACTGCTGACAAAAACATACCTGAGACTGGGCAATTTACAAAATAAAGAGGATCAATGGACTTACAGTTCCACATGACTGGGGAGACTTCACAATCACGCCAGAAGGCAAGGAGCAAGTCACGTCTTACATGGATGGTAGTAGGCAAAAAGGGAGAGTTTGTGCAGGGGAACTCCTGTTTTTAAAACCGTCAGATCTCGTGAGACTTATTCACTATCAAGAGAACAGCATGGGAAAGACTCACCCCCATGATTCAATTACCTCCCACCAGGTTCCTCCCACAAGACGCAGGAATTGTGGGATTTACAATTCAAGATGAGATTTGGGTGGGGACATAGCCAAACTGTATCACTTCAAATTAAGCAAATCATTTCAGCTATTCTTTCCTGAGAGTTCACTTTTGTCAGGCATTGTCCTCAGTCCTGGGTAGATTACAAGGAACAAAGTAGACCTTCCTTGCTCTGAGCCCACTGAAGAACCATTTATACATGTATTTCCTCCTTCAGGAAGCTTTCCCTGATTTCTGGATTGGCCTAGGAACTCCTTTTCTGGCTCCCACAGTCCCCACACCCCTCTGTTGTAACACTCGGTGCATTCCTGACCTGACTTTCTCTGTCTCCTATCCTGATCCCCGTGAAGGCAGGGATGCATGTTGGTAATCAAGGTTGTGCTCAGCACAGAGCTGACAAATGGTGGGTGCTCGGTTCTTTCCTCTTTCCTCTATGAACGGGCAGTTACAGAGGTGGTTCTCAGAAGAACTAGGAGGAAGGGCATTTCTGGAGGTAGGGCTCATGCTCATGGCATTAGCCTCTGCTGGGACTGTCTCCATGCTCCTGGCCTCAAGCCGTCTCGCTCCCCAGCTCAGAGCTGCAGGATCAGGAGCCTGGTGAGCCTCTGGTCCCCAGAGTATCACAGCACAGGACAAGCAGCTGACTTTGCAGAAACAGGGAATGCTGGCTCAGCCACATACCGACTGGGTGTCCTTGAGCCAGTGACTTAACCTCTCTGAACCTGTTTCCTTATTTGTAAAATGGAAACATGAACAGTGACCTCACGGGGTGGTTGAAGGAGTTAATACCTGCCAACAACCTGGTGCATAGTGGGTGTGCCGCCACCTTTGGTTCTCATTCCACCTAGTGGGCCTGCGGGCGGGGCCCTGCCAGCCTCTGCTCAAGCTGGAGGATGGTGCTGGGTGATGGGGAGGGGCGGACATCAGGCAGTGTGGAAGACCCGGTGGCTTTGAAGAAGTAGGGCTTGGCATTCCCATGCAGCGAATCCCAGGGGACATGGAAAAATCTGGGAAGTGACGTGTGCCGACACCTAGGACAACTGCCCCAGACCAGAAGGTGAGGTCTCCCAGGCCAGCTGGACATGTGCAGATGGATCAGCCTCTCCACTCCCCATAAACCACACACAGGACAGAGATGAAGCCAAGGTCCAGACAGGTCAGGTGACTTGTCTAAGCTCACACAGCAGCTGGTCCCAGACCTCCAGATTCATGGCCCAGTTTTGCATTCTCTCTCCCTTTGTGTGTGTGTGTGTGTGTGTGTATGTGTGTGTGTTGCTTCCTTCTTACTCAAGAATATCTCCTTAACGGCCTCTCCTTGGAGATGATGAGGACTCGAGCCTCTTCTTTATGCTCCCAGTGACCCACATCTGCCACCTCTGGTCCTTCCCAGCTCGTCTAGCGGAAACCTGGAGAGGGTAAAGAGGCTTGTGGGGGCAGATGCTCCAGAAAGGTGCGTCCTTTATTATTCTTTCATTGTGCTACGTCCTCTCTCTTCCAGACCTTTGCTCATATGGTTCCTGCTAAGCCTGCCAAGCAGGTTGGTGGCCCTTACTCCCCACTGTCTCAGAGACTCCAGGAAAGCAGCTACTGGGCTGCAGAGGGACAGGCCAGTTACTCATCTGTTGCCCTTGCTCAATTGTAAGCATCCTGAGGGCAAGGCCATTCCTGTCATTGGACCATCTTAAGAAGGGCTACCCTGTGTTTAGTACCATTTGCAATAGCCCCCGTGTTCAGCACTATTTGCAATATGGTTACTGTGCGCATTTAGCAGCCGAGAAAACAGAGACTCAGGTCATGAGCTAGTTGAGCTGGGAATGAAAACTAAGCCGGCGCCTGGTGCCCAGTGATCACAACAGTTTGGTGTTCTGATGATGTGCCAAAACTGTGTCATCCCGTCTCCCACACAAGGAGCCAGAGGAAGAGAGAGGTCATGTTTCTTGCTTAAGGTCACACAGGTCATAGGTGACAAAGGCAGATTTCAGACCTGGGGCTGGCTGCAGAGTCCACGTCCTGATCCACGACATTCTCCAGCCCTCTCCCTGCTGCCATCCAACAGCGATGCTGAGGGGGGCTGTGGACAGGCTGGTGGGGAGAGGGGAGTGGGGTTCTCAACCTTACGGGTCCGAGGCAAGGGAAGTGAGTGAAAGGCTGGGCGGGGACTGAGCCCCAGGGTGGGACAGAGCCTCCATCCTGTCCTCGGAGCTCTGGGCAAGTATTTTCCCTCACTTGGTCTCAGCCTGGGCTCCATGAAAGCAAAGGTATTGGGTGAGAAGGGAGGGGAGGAATCTTCCTTTCCACCAGGCCCAGGTCTTATTCTGGACTTTCCTTCTCTTTGAGGTTTTCAAGAACCAGAGTGACAGGGGACTCTGCAAAGAGCACGGAAAGACCACCCCTGCCTGCTCCTGGAGAACCTCCTCTGGTCCTGTGGCCACCTGTGGCCACCATCTGACCTGCAGCCCACCTCTGCCCTGTGATACAGGGGAGTGAGGGAGGGCATGGGCTTGGGAATCAGGAAACCAGGTCTCCAGCCAGCTCTCCTTCCCTGACTGGAGTGGCAGAGCTCAGCGGATGGGGCCGTGGGTTCTGGAGGTGGACAGTCTCACTTTTATTTATTTATTAATTATTATTATTATTATTATTTGAGACAGAGTCTCGCTCTGTCTTTCAGACTGGAGTGTGGTGTCATGATCTCAGCTCACTGCAACCTCCACCTCCTGGGTTCAAGCAATTCTCCTGTCTCAGCCTTCCAAGTAGCTGGGACTACAGGTGCATGCCACCATGCCTGACTAGTTTTTGTATTTTTAGTAGAGATAGGGTTTCGCCATATTGGTCAGTGTGGTCTCGAACTCCTGATCTCAAGTGATCTGCGTCGGCCTCCCAAAGAGCTGGGATTACAGGCATGAGCCACCGTGCCTGGCCGAGTCTCACTTTTAATCCCAGCTCTGCCACTTGGGCTAGTGGACAAGCGTCAGGAGATGCTGCCTGGAGAGGGCGTGGGCAGAGTCAAGAAGAGGGAGTTACAGTCATCTGAATAAAGACAGAGGGGAGGCCGGGCGCGGTGGCTCAAGCCTGTAATCCCAGCACTTTGGGAGGCCAAGACGGGCGGATCATGAGGTCAGGAGATCGAGACCATCCTGGCTAACACGGTGAAACCCCGTCTCTACTAAAAAAAAATACAAAAAACTAGCTGGGCGAGGTGGCGGGTGCCTGTAGTCCCAGCTACTCAGGAGGCTGAGGCAGGAGAATGGCGTGAACCCGGGAGGCGGAGCTTGCAGTGAGCTGAGATGCGGCCACTGCACTCCAGCCTGGGTGACAGAGCCAGACTCCATCTCAAAAAAAAAAAAAAAAAAAGACGGAGGGGAAAAGGGACAGTGCAAGGCTGGCAAGGTCAGTGGGAGGTGGGTGGATGGGGTGGCAGGAGCAGGTCCTGCCGGCCTGTGTGTCCGGACGTCTGACTTTGTCCCATGGGCAGTGGGAGTGACTGCAAGGTTCTATGCAGAGGAGCGGCTGGTCAGATTAGAGTCTAATCCCCACAAACCCCGCCCTATGAGCTTGAACAAGGGGTCTACCTTTCTAGGTGGGAACTCCTCCTCTGCAGGGTGAGGCACCTGGCCTTGGCAGTCCTTAGCTCCCATCTAGTTCTGGTGCTGGGTTAGGATGCAGAACAAGGCATGGGCTCAGCAGAGCCAGCAGTCCCTTTGGGGGTATCTTGTGGGCATGGGAAGGCCCTGGCTCAAATTGCTCCCAGTGCAATTGGTCCCACAGGGCAAGACGTTTCCCTATAGATGTTTAGATGGCCCGGACCTCACCTTGACATGCCTCCTTTGTTCCCAGCCACACTTTGGCGTCACTGGGCCTGTGTCAGTCCTGCAGCCCCACAGCTCTTTTTGGGGAGGGAAGTCCTCGTGAGGTCCTTGTCCGAGTGTGTGGGTCACAGGCCTGGGTTGTGTGAAAGGGCTGCAAAGCATGAGGGAAGCGGGGGAAACCGCTGTGCAGGGGGCAAAACCACTGTGCAGAAGGCAAGGGGAGAGTCTGGGGTAGAGCCAGGTGGGAACGGGCTGGAGGGAGAAGAGCAGGGAAAGGAAGCAGGAGCAGAGGGGAGGCTGGGGGACTGGTGGGCTTTTTTTTTTTTTAACTTCATGAAAATATTCATTTGACAAAAATTACCCTTCTTTTTTTTCCCCTTTCAGAAACCATGTTAGTAGTTCTGTGGACACACTTAATTAAAAATAAGAGGCCAGTTGCAGTGGCTCATGCCTGTAATCCCAGCACTTTGGGAGGCCAAGGTGGGCGGATCACCTGAAGTCAGGAGTTCGAGACCAGCCTGGCCAACATGGTGAAACCCCGTGTCTACTAAAAATACAAAAATTACCTGTGCGTAGTGGTGCGTATCTATAATCCCAGCTACTCAGGAGGTTGAGGCGGGAGAATCACTTGAACCCAGGAGGCAGAGGTTGCAGTGAGCCAAGATCGTGCGTCATTGTACTCCAGCCTGGGACAAGAGTGAAATTCCATCTCAAAAAAAAAAAAAAAAAGAAAAGAAAAGAGAAAAGCCGTGTATATAACACAAGGACGAAGAACACTGGTCAAAATGCACCCATTTGTGAAGAGTGGGTAAGTTTAGACTCCAGAGAATGGGTCTAAGGAGCTTAAGTTGACAATGGTACATGATTTTGTCAACAGGGTGGAAAGCAGCTGTGTATTTAGTTTTCCACTGGATCACTGCGTCCACCTCTGCAAACCACCAGGAGATAGGCTCTTCTAAGCCTCCTCAGATTTCAAAATGCACTGACAGTATCACATTAGTGCTTATTTGGAGCAAGAGTTGCTTCTTTGGCTCCCCTACTGTGCATTCCACAGGTGACTCAGAAAGATGCATTTTTAAATTTTTGTTGTTATTTGGAGTTTTATTATGGAAATTACCGAACATTCCCAAAGGTAGTGAGAGCAGGATAATAAGCCTCCGTGTGCCCACCATGAGCTCCGATGATGATCGACTCGGGGTGGTCGGTTCCATCTCTTCCCCGCTTCATTTCTATCCCAAGTATGACGTCATTTCTCCCATACATCAGAAGGCATTTGAGCACAGAGATGCCTGTCCACCCATTTTCGTTTCCTTGAAACCTTCACATAAGGCTGCTGTGTTCATGAGGCATTCTGTGGGTAGATGGAGGTCAGCCTTGAAGAAGCAACCGATCTCAGCTGGAGGTTGGTGCTGCCCTGGACATCAGGCCCGCAGAAGCAGGTGAGACTGTGGGAACATGAAATGTTGGGGGGCTCTTGCAGTTCCCCGAGCATGGAAGTGGGATTGGGCAGGAGGGAGGGTCTGCTGCACTGTGATGCTATTTAGCCAATGACCTTTAGAATCACAAACCCCTGGACTGTCAGAGAGCTGGCGGGCATCTTAACCATCTCCAGTCCATCCCCTCACTGGACAGAGGAGGAAACTGAGGCCCAGGGAGGGGGGGTGCATCTTGCTCAAGGCCATGCATCAAATCAGTCAGAACCCAAGGACCTGGCTGTTTCCTGCCTCGTGTCCAACCAGCGTTTTCAAGTCCCTGCTGCAGTCAATTGATATCAGGGACCCTATGTCCCTCCCAGAGCTTTGCTGAATACCTGGAAGGGGTCAGGGGACACCAGCCCAAGGAAGGAATATACTGGGAACTTGAGGAAGGCAGGAGAACTTGGCAGCCCAGCTGAGGGATACTCCAGGAGGGTCTTCCCTCAACAGGTAGATCCTTGTCAAACAAACCCCTCATCCAAAGCCAGTGCTGGCTTCACACGCTGTGTTGTCTTCTCTTCCTCTCACACAAACACACACTGTGTTGTTCTTTCCTGAACTTCTCCCTCCTTTCTCCCTCTTTTTTTTTGTTTTGAAATGGAGTCTCACTGTGTCACCCAGGCTGCAGTGCAGTGGTGTGATCTTGGCTCACTGCAACCTCTGCCTCCTGGGTTCAAGTAATTCTCCTGCCTCAGCCTCCTGAGTAGCTGGGATTATAGGCAACTGCCACCAAGTCTGCCTAATTTTTGTATTTTTAGTAGAGATGGGATTTCACCACGTTGGTCAGGCTGGTCTTGAACTCCTGACCTCAGGTGATCCACCTGCCTTAGCTTCCCAAAGTACTGGGATTACAGGTGTGAGCCACTGCACGCAGCCACTCTCTTCCTTCTTTTATCAGCCCACACTCATCTTTCCCCCAGCTGCCCCGCCCCCACCCCCCCACCTTTCTCTCCCCACTTCCCTCCTTCTCCTCTCATAAATTGTCCCTCTGGGCTTTTTGCCAAGGGGCTGAATAAACAGGAAGGAAGGGGCAAATAAATCACCGAGTCGGGAGACAGGCTCTGGGAAGGCTTCTGACTCTGGAGACCGTCACAGAAGAGCTGGCTGGCCTCTGCCTTGGGAGTTGCAGCCAGGCCCGGCGAGGCTGTGTGGAAGGGGTGATAGGAGCAGTGATATGGAGTCAGCAGCAGGCTGGTGCCCAGGCAGGTTGTCATCAACGCTGCGACCCTCAGAGTGAGGCTGAGGAGAAGCCCCGGCGGGGAGTCTAGAGCCCTGGCTGCCAGTTGGGTTCTGCTGTGTGACTGCGCAAATCTCACCCCCTCTCTGAACCTCCATCTCCCCATCTATAACAGGAGGGACCTGAATTAGATCGCTGGGAGTGGTCCTTGTGGCCCTGATGTTGTAGGAGTCTGAGGATTGATCTTTTATACAACTTAGGGGGCTCTGGAGGGAGGGTCTTGCTGAGCTGCTCTGATAGTGGGGACCACGCAGACTCCCGGCTTTCCCACTCTAGATGGCCTTGGCCAGAGCCCCCAGCTACCCTTGAGGTGGGACATCCTGGGGGTGAATGAGGGTAGAAAAAGGCAGCCCCAGTTGGAGGCTCGTGGCTCAGAGCTAAGGCCTCCACCCCACAGCCTCTGCTGGCTCCCCAGGTGAGCTGGGATGCCAAGATCAGAGGCTGGAAACAAAGTTTTGGCTTTTAGCTGGCAGCAGCTGCCAACATCATCTCTCCTTCAAATGACAGGCTGGGGACTTTGGGAAAACAGCCACAATAAGTGTATTAGGAGGGAAAGGAGGGGGAGAGGAAGGAAAGAGAGCAGAGAAGATGGTGAGGTCTGGATCCTGGGGGTACAGCGTGTGTGTGCTCGTGTGCTTCTGTGATCCTCAGTATCTCAGTGTTTCTGTGACTGTGTGTACACGCACGCTGTGTCTCTGTGATTCAATCTCTGTGTGTCCCCGGGGAGACAGTGTGCGTCTCTGTTTTTTTTGTTTTGTTTTGCTTTGAGATGAAGTCTTGCTCTGTCACCCAGGCTGGATGGAGCGCAGTGTTGTGATCTCGGCTCACTGCAACCCTCGCCTCCCGGGTTCAAGCAATTCTCCTGCCTCAGCCTCCTAAGTAGCTGGGA
Source organism: Rhinopithecus bieti (assembly GCF_001698545.2). Lineage (NCBI taxonomy): Eukaryota > Metazoa > Chordata > Mammalia > Primates > Cercopithecidae > Rhinopithecus > Rhinopithecus bieti. The sequence goes on from NW_016809683.1 coordinate 2,310,397, forward strand.
TTACAGGCGCATGCCACCAAGTCCTGGCTAGTTTTTGTATTTTGTAGTAGAGACCGGGTTTTGCCATGTTGGCAGGCTAGTCTCGAACTCCTGACCTCAGGTGATCCGCCCTCCTTGGCCTCCCAAAGTGTGGAGATGACAGGCATGGGCCACTGCACCTGGCCTAGTGTGAGTCTTTGTTTACGGTGATGGGTGGCAGCGCAATGCCTTTAAAATGTTTCCTCCGGCCGGGCGCGGTGGCTCAAGCCTGTAATCCCAGCACTTTGGGAGGCCGAGACGGGCGGATCACGAGGTCAGGAGATCGAGACCATCCTGGCGAACACGGTGAAACCCCGTCTCTACTAAAAAATACAAAAAACTAGCCGGGCGAGATAGCGGGCGCCTGTAGTCCCAAGCTACTCGGGAGGCTGAGGCAGGAGAATGGCGCGAACCCGGGCGGCGGAGCTTGCAGTGAGCTGAGATCCGGCCACTGCACTCCAGCCCGGGCAACAGAGGGAGACTCTGTCTCAAGAAAAAAAAAAAAAATTTTTCCCCCAAGGGGAGAAAAAAAGACCCCTGTGACCATCCAAAGCCTGGGTGAGCTCAGTGGCTGAGCACTGGTCTGGATATTAGGAGACTTGGGTTCCAGCTTTGGATCTGCTACAGGCTCACTTGGCAGCCTTCGGCAAGCCACTGCCTTTCCTTGACTTGAGGAGCCTCAGTGGCAAATAGCAACACGGCCAACTCTTTTTCTTTCTGAGAGAAAAAAAGCTTTAGGCTTTATTAAGCAGAGTGACAGTACAAAGCTTCCACAGCGTGGAAAGGGGCCCAAGCGGGCAGCCAGTGTTAGATTTTTTGATCACCTTTTAAACTCTTTAAGGCGGGAAATATGTGTGGCGGGAAGATGTTACCAGAACGAGAAACAAAGACAATTAATATGTCTCAGATCTTGAGGAAAACCAGAATTGTGACTTCAGTTTGATCTACTTATAACCTTGCAGTGGCATGGCAAAGGAGGCAGAATCTCACAGAATTTTACAAATTGGCAACACAGCCAACCCTTATAGAGCATTTGCTGTGTGCCAGGCCCTGTCCTAAGCACATCGCAGATCAGAGTTATCTAACCCTGGAAGGTTAGCTCCATTTTACAGACGTGGAAACTGAGGCCCGTGCCTAAGAAGCCGTATCTAGTAAGTGGCGGAACTGAGATTCCAACCCAGGCAGCCTGGCTTGGAGTTTGAGCTCTTCATCAAAACGCTGCCCAGCAATCCTGCCGGAGGGTCTTAAGCGCAGAGTGGGGGTGTGGGGGCTGGGATTTAGATTCTGAGAGGTGCTGATGCAGCTCTGTGGACCCTACTGCCTGCCCCGACTGAGAACTGTGGCTCTGCTCAGCCACCGTGACTGGCTGGGGTATGGCTCGGATTCCCTGGGTGTTGGCCAGGCCCGAGTTGATCTCCGAGGGCTCTTGGTGTTCCAGGAAGCTATGGCTTGGTGTCTGAAACATAGTCTGGAGCAATAAATGTCACAGGAGGAAGGATGTGACCGGGCTGCACAAGGAAGAGACAAAGACACTATGAGCCAAATCTCTCTTTCTCTTGGGACCCCAAGAGCTGATTCACCTGGAACATCCTGGAGTCATCAGACACGCCATGCTCTGATGGCAGAGGCTGCCCGCTGCCGTCCAAGACACAGAGCTTATGGGAGGTGGTGGAGTCCCTGCTCCCTGCAAAGCCTGAGGGCTGGTAGAGATGTGAGGATGTTTCAACGTTGCTTTCCAAGATAAGGAACAAGTTCTTTTTCTGTCCTCCCTTCTTTTGTCCTTGGATAGCCTGACTGCGTCAAAGAAGGAGGAGGTGGAGGAGCCAGGGGGCAGCTGGGGTAGGAAGTCCAGCTTGGTGACATTAATGGGAGGACAGAATTGCCTAGCTCTTCTGTTTTTGGACACAGGCACAGTTATGAAATTTTGAGCAACCCCAGGCCTGGGGCTGGTTCCTGGTGGCCCTGGCCCACCCCTGCCTGCTGTGTGAGGTCTGAGAGGTGCATGAGGCCACTTTCCATAAATGGAATTGTCAGTTTATACCCTTGGTACCCAGCGCAGTGCCTGGAAGGTCTTCCTGGATGTCGACTGCAGGAGGAGAAGAGGGTCCACCGGTCACAGTGAGGGTGTTGAGCTGGAGACGAATTACACTCAATCTCATCCTGGGAGGAGACTGTGGTTTGGAGGGGGTGACAGCAAAAATGCAGAGGCTTAAACAGAGGTGAAAGCAGAGGGAGGCAGGAGAGGCCGGGGAGGATTCAGGAAGCCTGTTTCCCACGTGGGAGGCGGAGGGATTTTCTTAAAACAGAAATCAGACCGTGCCACTTCCTGGTAGCGTTGCCCTAAAATAGATTCCATACTCTGTCCTGCTGTGCCATCTGGCTCTGCCTTCTCTCCACCTCCTCTAATGTCATTGTCTCCTCCCTGCTGTCCACTGTCCCGCCACACGGATTTCTTCCAGTTCCTCGAACACGCTAAGCCATGTCCACCCTTGGGGCTCGGCCCAGCTCATTCCTACTTCCTGGACATCGCCCAGCCCCGCACTTTACACTCATTCAGGTCCCTGCTTAAATGTCACCTCTTCAGAGCGGACTTCCTACCCTACTTTGTCTCTCTGCCACTAGATTGTCACCTAAAACTGAGCAGGGGCCATATAGGTCTTCTATAAATATCTGTTGTTAGCAAACATTTATTGAATGACTGTATGAAGGAGATAATGGCTTACCTGGCTTTGGAAGTTTGGGGCTGCTCTACCCAAAGGAGTCATTCTCTATTTCAGCACCCCATCATTTATTTTATTTTATTTTATTTTATTTTATTTTATTTTATTTATTTAAGTCGGAGCCTTGCTCTGTCACCCAGGCTGGAGTGCAGTGGAGTGATCTCAGCTCACTGCAACCTCTGCATCCCAGGTTCAAGTGATTCTCCTTCCTCAGCCTCCTGAGTAGCTAGGATTACAGGTGCCCGCCACCACAAGTGGCTAATTTGGTATCTTTGGTAGACAGGGTTTCACCGTATTGGCCAGGCTGGTCTCCAACTCCTGACTTCAGGTGATCCACCCACCTGGGCCTCCCAAAGTGCTGGGATTATAGGCATGAGACACCACGCCCAGCCAGCACCCCACTGTTTAATGTGTATGTATGAAGCTCATCGCAATTTGTAATCAATTTATTTATTATTTTTGTCTCTCTCCCACTAGATTGTCACCTAAAACTGAGCAGAGGCCATATGGGTGCTCTATAAATATTTGTTTTTAGTCAGCAAACATTTATTGAATGACTGTATGAAGGAGATAATGACTTACCTGGTTTTGGAATTTTGAGTAGAAACAGGGAAAGCAAAGAAGGATGTGCTTAGCTGTAATATCCAAAAACTCAACTATCAGTAGCTAAACTTCTAAGGATATCTATTGTTGACTCAGGAAAATGTCCGGATCTAAGTTGTCCTCATGTTGATTCTGCAGCTTAACAATGTCGTTGGCCTCCCTGCTGCTTTCAATCTTTGCACACTGGCACCCTCAGCATGTTGGCATTTATCCTCACGCTTCGCACCTCATGGTCACAAGATGGCTGCCATAGCTCCAGGCATCACGTCCTCATACAACTGTGTCCAAAATAGGAAGAGAGTGGCCAAGCATGGTGGCTCATGCCTGTAATCCCAGCACTTTGGGAGGCCAAGGTGGGCAGATAGCTTTGAGCTCAGGAGTTCAAGACCAGCTTGGGAAACATGGTGAAACTCTGTCTCTATAACAATACAAAACTTAGCCAGGTGTTGGTGGCTGGTGCCTGTAGTTCTAGCTACTTGGGAGACTCAGGCTGGAGAATCACTTGAACCCTGGGAGTGAGGGTTGCAGTGAGCCGAGATCATGCCACTACGTGACAAAGTGAGACCCTGTCTCAAAAAAAAAAAAACAAAAAAGAAAACAAACAAACAAAACACAGAAAACAAAATAGGATGAGAGGAAAGGGAGCAAAGGAACCTTCTCTTCGTGTGCTTTTCTCTTTCATCAGAGGTGAAAATCTTTACCTGGAAACACGCTGCCACTCCTCATAGCCTCCAGAGATTCTTCTTTATGTTATTATCACTCTGAACTGGCCCACTCAAGACCAATGAGTGAAAAGGGCTAGAAGCTGCCGTGATCACCTTAGGCCAATTGGAATGCGCCTCCCACGTTTTGTGCAATTCAACCCAGGAAGGCGATTAGTGGGGAAGAGGGCAGACAATGCTGAGCGTTCCCCACTGTCTCTTGGGGGCCTCCCACTGTCCTGTGGCATAGGCAGAGCTAGTTTTCTTGGTGTCTGTGGCTTCCCCTCTGCTCCTCCCACCTCCAGTCATTTGAGAGTGAAAGGCTCAGAGAAACTAAGAAACATGCTCAAGGTCATACAGAAAACTAGAAGGGAATAGAACTTAGCCCCTCATCAATCACTACCCTCACCCCAGAACCTGGGGTGCCCCTGGGCATGCAGTCTTGCCCCCACTCCCATCCCTTTTCACCTTTCCATGCTGTTGCTTATTTAACTGGCGTCTCTCCCACAAGACTGTAAGCTCCCTAAGCACAGGGACTTTGCATCTGCCCATGGTCTTTCCCCAGTACCTAGAACAGAGCCTGGCTCTGAGGAAGGAAGGAAGGGGAGGAAAGAAGGGAGGGAGGGATAGAGAGAGAAAGGAAGGAAGGGAGGGAGGGGAGGGGAGAGGATGGAGAGAGGGAGGAAGGAAGGGAGGGAGGGAGAGAGGAAGAAGGAAAAAGGAAAGAGGGAGGAAGGGAGGGAGGGAGAGAGGAAGGAAGGAAAGAAGGGAGGGAGGGTGGGGAGGGGAGGGAAAAAAAAAAAAAAAAAAAAAAAAAGGGAGGAAGGAAGGAGGGGAGGAAGGGAGGGAGGGAGAGAGGAAGGAAGGAAGGGAGGAAAGGAGGCAAGGAGGGAAAGAGGAAGGAAGGAAAGGAGGAAAGGAGGGAGGGAGGGAGAGAGGAAGGAAGGGAGGAAAGGAGGGAGGGAGGGAGGGAGAGAGGGAGGAAGGAAGGAAGGATTCTTAAGTGTATGTAATCCAGGTCTTCCGTACCCATAGTTTAGTAGCCCTGTCAGCAAGCACTTGGGTGGAGTCCTGCAGCCCTTAGCTGGTGCAGGTGGATAGCACTGCTGATACGTTTTACTGACGTGACGCTGCCTTGAGGAAGGGAGTGAGTGAATATGCAGAGCACAGCCAATCCCCACGATGGGTACAGAGGAATTGGTTGTCTTGTGAGACAGTAAACTCTGCTTTCAGAGGTGATAGGCATCTCTTGGGAGTCTTCTAGAGGAGATGCTTGCCATGAGAAGTTAGAATTGAAGACCACTGGAAGACTGATTTTGAGATACGTTGGCTTAAGAGCGCAGTAACAGCATTCGCAGAATTCTCACAACTGCCGTACTTTGACTTTACAGTAGGGGGAAGTGAAACACAGAGAAGGTAAGTAATTTGCCCAAGGTCACACAGCTCATCTGTAGCAAAGACAAGATTGAATCTAGGCATTGAAGTACCCTGCTAACCTTTATTTTTTATTTTTTTATTTTTTTATTTTTTTGAGATGGAGTCTCGCTCTTGTCATCCAGGCCGGAGTGCAATGGGGTGATCTCAGCTCACTGCAACCTCCGCCTCCTGGGTTCAAGCAATTCTGCCTCAGTCTCCCAAGTAGCTGAGATTACAGGTGCCCACCACCACGCCCGATTAATTTTTGCGTTTTTAGTAGAGATGGTGTTTTGCCAGGTTGGGCAGGCTGGTCTCGAACTCCTGAACTCAAGTGATCTGCCCATCTTGGCCTCCCAAAGTGCTGGGATTACAGGCATGAGCCACCGTGCCTGGCCCCACTCACCTTTCTTAACCCTTAGACCACACTGCCTCTTCACATCCCTTAGAGATTCAAGGCTCTGTGATTTGAAGAATTGTGACTTGTAGCACTGTCAGATGTATTTCTCTAAGAATCTATGACTCAGAGCCAACTCTGGGCTTCTAAGATACTCGGATTCTCTGTGATTATGACAGCCCATGATGCTGCCCTGAGTTTTGGAGCACCAGCAAAGTCCTTCTTCTGATCTGCCTTTAGACCTTTAGACTTGCTTTACTTATAATCTATCCGCTTCTTTGGAGGTCTTTGTTCCCTTGGCCCTGACCCTCTGCCTACAAGCCCAGCCACCCATCCTGGAACTGGTTGCTGGCAGCCGGTCAAGTTTCATAACAACGTCATGGTGGGGATGTCGGCATCATGGAGGTTCCGACCAGACTCCAACCAGCACTGCCCCACGGGGAACAGGCCCGGCAGTGACTGATGTGGGGTTGCTGCTCTATGGGTAACAAAATGGATGGGAGGAGAGAGAGTCCCAGAGTAAACAGGGAGGGCTGGGAGATGGCAGGAGCGGCCAGCATGCTGCCGTCTCATTCCTGGCCTTCATCTCCCTGGGCCCAATGGGAGTTCTAGAGCCTTGAAGCAACTGTGGGTTACTAGTGAGAAGCTGCTCCCAGGCCTCCCAGGGAGCAGATGGAAGAGAATAGATGCTAATTGGGAATTTTCTACATGCCAGTGCAGGGCTAGGTCCTTCACGGGCACTGGTCCTCTTAATCCACCCTCCCGTTTCAAGGGCAGCTGTGTCCCACTGCCAGACCCGAAACAGCCTTGGCTTGCATAGGAGGTCAGTTCCCCCCACCTGCCTTCCAAAGGCATCAGCCTCTGGTTCCTGCATCATCCACCTCTCCTCCTTCATGAGATCGTTCCCATGAGCGCAGAGAGGAGATCCGACCTCCCCCAACTGGAGAGAGACACACAAAGAGACAGAGAGGCAGAGACGGACAGAGAGATAGAGAGAGACCTCATGGTTCTCCAAAGACTGCCCAGTTTTTCAGCAGACCTGCTCAGCAGCTCAGTGACCCCCTTTCTTTTTTGTTTGTTTGTTTTTTGAGACAGTTTTGCTCTTGTTGCCCAGGCTGGAGTACAGTGGCGTGACCTCGGCTCACTGCAACCTCTGCCTCCCGGGTTCAAGCGATTCTCCTGCTTCAGCCTCCCAAGTAGCTGGGATCACAGGCATGCACTACCACACCCGGCTAATTTTGTATTTTTAGTAGAGACGGGGTTTCTCCATGTTGGTTAGGCTGGTCTTGAACTCCCGACCTCAGGTGATCCACCCGCCTCGGCCTCCCAAAGTGCTGGAATTACAGGTGTGAGCCACCGTGTCCAGCCAAACGACCCCATTTGTTTCCCTCCTCTTCCCTCTCCAACCCATACCTGTCTGGCTAATGTTTGACGGAGTCACTGGCCACCTTCCTGTTGCTGAATTCTAGCAGAGCTGTTGAGGCAGCACGACACAGATAATCCCTCCTTCTGTCCTCAGACCCTGAACCCTGACTTGGTGGCACTCCTGTCCCCTGGTTTTCTTCCTGCTGTGCAGGTCACTCCCCAGTCTCTCCAGGGCCACCGCTTCTGGCCGCTCTGAGAGTTGACATTTCAGTGGTACAAACCCAGTCCCCTTCTCCTTTGCCCTCTCCCCTCTTTACCTCCACACTCTCTTCCTTGGTGATGTCATGCCTTTAAATCCATGTCTGAGCTGATGCTCCCCACATTCCTAGTGCCAGCCCTCCTGGCTTCCAGCTGCCTCCTTGATACCCCTCCAGATGTCCCGCAGGCACCTCAAACCCAATGTGTGCACCCCAAGACTCTCGCTCTCCCAGTGAATCCACGTGTGTGCCAACCAGAGCCTCTAAACTTGGCAGGAATATGCCTGCCATCCTCAAGTCTCCTCAAGGAGACTCTTTTTCAAGCATCTATCAAGACTATTGAAACTAATAGTAAAAAGGTAATTAAACTCATCCACAAACTCGCAGGGACCTGATGATATTATTCGTCTCAACTAATGAAGGCTTGAAGTGAACCCAGTATCCTGTGGGAGTCCACAAAATCCCTTAAAATTATAAAACATTCTAAAACTGAACTAGAGGACGTACTTAACTATACCACTCATAGAGTCATTCATTCGTTCAGTAACCATTGGGTTCCTGCTGTGTGCCAAGAAGGGGGTCAGGGATAAGTTGGTGAACATAGCTGGCCCTGTGCCTGCCCCTATGGGGGCTTTGCCAGGCAGGAGACAGACAATAACAATCCAGATGGACATATATAAAGCTCCCACTGCCGGGCGTAGTGGCTCACGCCTGTAATCCCAGCAGTTTGGGAGACCAAGGCAGGCAGATCAGGAGGTCAGAAGATTGAGACTACCTGGCTAACACGGTGAAACCTCATCTCTACTAAAAATACAAAAAGTTAGCCAGGTGTGGTGGCACGTGCCTGTAGTCCCAGCTACTTGGGAAGCTGAGGCAGGAGAATCACTTGAACCCGGGAGGCGGAGGTTACAGTGAGCCGAGATCATGCCACTGCACTCCTGCCTGGACGACAGAGCAAGACTCCATCTAAACAAACAAACAAACAACAACAACAACAAAAAACAAAAACTCCCACTAAGGGCTGTGCACTTTTCTAGGTGCTTTACGGTATAAGCCCATTTAACTCTCACAGCAGTGCCTCAAGTGGGTACGTCTATCGACCCATTTTACAGATAAGGAAACTGCAGCATGGAGAAAGGATATAACGGGGCTGAGGCCACACAACTCCTGCCAGGCAAAACCTCTGTAATCCAGGCCGTCTGACTGCAAAGGCCATGCTCTTGGCTGAGCTCTGTCAAGATGCCAACAATGAGATAAATAAAATGTGCAATTGCAAACTGCGATAAGTGCTACGGAAAAAATCTTGGAGTGCTGGAGGAGCAGAGAGGAGGTTCAACGTAGTCCAAAAAGCTAGGGAGGACATCTCTGAGGAAGTGATTTTTGTTGTTGTTGTTGTTGTTGTTGTTGTTGAGACGGAGTCTCGCTCTGTCACCCAGGCTGGAGTGCAGTGGCTGGATCTCAGCTCACTGCAAGCTCCGCCTCCCGGGTTTACGCCATTCTCCTGCCTCAGCCTCCCGAGTAGCTGGGACTACAGGCGCCCACCACCTCGCCCTGCTAGTTTTTTGTATTTTTTTAGTAGAGACGGGGTTTCACTGTGTTCGCCAGGATGGTCTCGATCTCCTGACCTCGTGATCCACCTGTCTCGGCCTCCCAAAGTGCTGGGATTACAGGCTTGAGCCATCGCGCCCGGCCGGAAGTGATGTTTCAGTGAAGACTCAGGATGCGTAGACATAACCCAGGCAAAGAGTTGAGACAAGGGCATCCTAGGGAAAAGAAAGAGGCTGTACAAAGGCCCTGAGGCAGGAAAGTTCAGCACAGAGAGGTCCCTCCTAGCAGTCTAGCAAAAATAAAATGAGGGGCCGGGTGCAGTGGCTCACACCTGAAATTTCAGCACTGTCAGAGGCTGAAGTGGGCGGATCACTTGAGGTCAGGAGTTCGAGACCTGCCTGGCCAACATGGTGAAACCCCGACTCTACTAAAAATACAAAAGATTAGCCAGATGTGGTGGTGGGCTCCTGTAATCCCAGCTACTCAGGAGGCTGAGGCATGAGAATTGCTTGAACCCGGGAGGCGGAGGTTGCATTGAACTGAGATCGCACCACTGCAGCCTGAGTGACAGGGTAAGACACTGGCTCAAAAATAAAATAAAATAAGGAATATGTGCATGGTGGAAAGTAAAGGACATTGGGCGAGGACAGAAGGGTTGATGCCTGGGGGACACAGACAGCTGCTGGCGGGATGGGATTTAGGAGGCTCCTTGAGCCTCTGCCGGCCTCATCATCTCTTCTTCACATTGTGTCATGCGTCCTGAGAGTTCCCCATTACTGCTCTGTCTTCGAGGTTGTGAAAAGCAATTTGTGATGTCCAGTCTCCTGAGGAAAGTCCCACACCTGTGGGAGGTATAAAGCCTGGTTTCCCCTGTGGAAGCTGCTGCTTTGTCACAAGTGAGCCCCAGCTCTGCTCAGTCACCCTGCCCAGCACTGCAGCTCCAGGAGGAGGACCGAGTTGGATTCTTGCTCTCCAGGGGCCCACTGTAAGGGAGAAGCAGACAGGCCAGCGACTGCTGCATGGTGGACCTGGACTGTGGTGCAGACATGGCTGAGACCTAGTGGGGTTTCCAAATTGGGAGTGACCAGCCCCATAGAGAAACGTGGTGGGTGGGGAAGGCTTCCCGGCAGAGGTGATATTTGAACAGGCTCACCAGGTGCAGAGGGAGAAAGGCAGTCCAGGAAGAAGGAGAGAGGAAAGAGAGGAGGGTGAGGGTGACCTGAATCCTTCAGGGACCTGACTCAGCCTCAGGCAGAGGTCCGGGAGGTGGGCTTCTCCCACCTCACAGGAGAAGGCTAGGATCATCATTCCCATTTAACAGATGGGGAAGCAGAGCCTCAGAGAGAGGTTAACTAGTTTTCCTAAGGGCGCCTGAGTGGCAGAGCCTCTGACTCCAGAGGTAGGACTCAGATCCCCCAAGCTACATTGTACCCCAAGTCATTGCCAGTACCCCTGAGAGCTGCACAGGCTTTGACAGGCAGGGAACGAGCACTGACTGCACTGGGGAATGGAAACGTTCTGGTCCCAACGTAGCCACTGGCTCTGCAGGGCTCACGTCCCTCTTAAGGGCTCATGTCCATCTGTCTCTCATCTGCAAACAGACTCCTGCCTCTTCTCCACCACTGGCTGCTGTGAGGCACTGAGGAGTGTCACAGGCAACATATCCTTTGGGCTGGAACCCCTAGCAGTATCTGGAAGGGCAAGTGATGCCAGACAAGGCCAGCTGGAGGAGCTTGGAAGGAGGTGGGGCGGGGCTCTGAGAAGCATCGACCAAGGCTGCCCTCCCTCCCTGCCTCCATCTCCACCCTCCACCACCAGGCCAGTGTAATCAGGGCTATCCATCACCCTCCCTACGGGCTGGGTGCCTGCTGGCGGCAGTACCACTGCCAAGTCGTCCATATTTCATCAGCCTGTGAGAGAGAAGGGAGGGGGCAGAGGAGGGAAGACCGAGCCAAAGGGAACTGGCCCGTCAACCACAGTGGCCACCCACCAGCCAGTCCCTCAACACAGGCTCCGTCAGCTGGTCCAGGCCACAACCAGGCATCCTGTTGGGAGGCTCTAGGGTGTGGGTCAGGCAGATGAGGTGCTGTGGAAATAGTGATAATGGGGACAAGGACCTGCCATTCTTCTGGAGCCCTTGCCTGGTGCCAGGTGCCGTGAAGGCACTTCGTGTGCATTGCATTATCCAATCTCAACTATCCTATGAGTAGGGCTCTGCCAAGCCTCGCATTTTATGGGTGGAGAAGCTGAGGCCCAAGTGATAAGTAGCCCATCTGAGGCTCTGCTCAGATGTGGCCAAGGTAAGATTCAGCTCAGGCACTTGGTTTCTGGCATCCTCACTCCAGCCCCGACTCGTGTTTCCCTGTGTATGTTCAGAACCACGGACTTGCATTCGAATCCCGGGTCTGCCACTTACAGGCTGAACAGCTTGGGCTATGCCATCCCCTTTGAGCCACAGTTTCCCCGTCTGTACAATAGCAGCTTCCCAGGGTGACTGTGAGCCTTGGGTAAATGACTGCTACTCAGAGCCAGCCCGAAAAATATCCTCAAGCCTTGGCTCAGACATCACTGTCTTGGCAAGGCCTGGATAAGGTTGCAGTGGCCCTGCTCCCTGTGCCATCTGCTCTGTCCTGACTTCCAGGTCGGGTATGGCCTCCTCTCCATTCCATTTATCGCCCATCTCTGCGGCAGGGAGGCTGGGGTCCTGCCGATTTTTTCTGAGCAGTCCGGAAGCCTGGAGCAGCCCCGGAGCCTGGAGCAGCCCCAGGGCGAGTGGTTCCCGTGCGTTTTCAGAGGCAATGAATACGTGGATGGATGTTCTATTCTCCCTTTTCAGGGGCCTCTTAGACAGGAGGACTGGGGGGTGAGATTTATCTGTCAGGGCTAGGCAGGGCCAGAGGGGCTGGGAAGGAGGTATTCACGGAAGGGGAAAGAAAACACATTGACTCTGGGCCAGGAGGACGGGCAGGGAATGAACCCAGGCATGGGAGGGATGGACTTCTCCAGGGGTGTGGGGTGCCGTTCCAGGTTTCAGTTCCCCCTGGGTGCAGAGGGTCCATCAACCTGGAACAGCTACGTCCAAAGTGTGTCCCCTCCATCCCCCAGCACACCTGCTGTCCCCTCCTTTCCCAGGGGTCCCAAGGCCTCAGGCTGTCTAGCTAGGGCCCTGTTGCCCCCACACCAGGTCCTCTGCCTGCCTCTGCTCATTCAGCCCGGGTTGGGCACCTACGAGCTTCTCAGTCTGCTGCTGATTTAGAAAGCTCATTCCAGGCCAGGCACAGTGGCTCACCCCTGTAATCCCAGCACTTTGGGAGGCAGAGGCAGGGGGATCACCTGAGGGCAGGAGTTCGAGACCAGCCTGACCAGCATGGAGAAACCCCAACCTATTAAAAATATAAAATTAGCTAGGCATGGTGGTACATGCCTGTAATCCCAGCTACTTGGGAGGCTGAGGTAGGAGAATCACTTGAACCCGGGAGGCGGAGGTTGCGGTCAACCAAGATTGCACCACTGCACTCCAGCCTGGGTAACTAGAGTGAAACTCCATCGGAAAATAAATAAATAAATAAATAAATAAATAAATAAATAAATAAATAAAAAAGACAGGTCGTTCCAATCTGGAGTCATAAATGTCAGAACTTCATGACTCTTGGAGACTCTGACCCCTGAGGAGAGAATGAGCTCAGAAAGGAAAAGTGACCGTTCCAGGTCAAACAGCAAGGTCTGCCAAATCCTGTCCCAGACTCAGTGGAGGGAAAGTCCTGGTACACCCCCCACACCCTCCTTTTCATCATCCCCCACCTCCCATCTTCTAGAAACGCAGCCTGGCTTTCAAGTCCCTGGGCAAGCGAGGTGCCCTCCACCCCTATCCCCGGCCTCTTGCCCTTCCCTGCCCCCAGGCATACTCTGTGCCTGCTTCAGGTGTCATCTCTGCTCCAGGTGTGTTCTCTGCTCCCCCTTCCCCCTGTGCTCCCTGTCTCAAGTGTACTCCCTGTCCTAGCGTGCCCCCTGCCCCAGATGTGCTCCCTGTCCCAGATGTGTCCCCTGCCCCAGGTGTGTCCCCCACCCCAGGTGTGTCCCTGCCCCAGATGTGCTTCCTGCCCTAGATGTGTCCCCTGCCCCAAATGTGCTCCCTGCCCCGATGTGCTTCCTGCCCCAGATGTGCTCCATGTCCCAGATGTGCTCCCTGCCCCAGATGTGTCCCCTGCCCCAGGTGTGTCCCCTGCCCCAGAGGTGCTCCCTGCCCCAGAGGTGCTCCCTGTCTCAAGTGTGCTCCTTGTCCTAGTGTGCTTCCTACCCCAGATGTGTTCCCTGCCCAGAAGTGCTCCCTGCCCCAGATGTGCTCCCTGTCCCAGATGTGTCCCCTGCCCCAGGTGTGTCCTCCACCCCAGGTGTGTCCCTGCCCCAGATGTGCTCCCTGCCCCAGAGGTGCTCCTGTCTCAAGCGTGCTCCTTGTCCTAGTGTGCTCGCCATCCCAGATGTGTTCCCTGCCCAGATGTGCTCCCTGCCCCAGATGTGCTCCCTGCCCCAGAGGTGCTCCCTGCCCCAGAGGTGCTCCCTTCTCAAGCGTGCTCTTTGTCCTAGTGTGCTCCCTACCCCAGATGTGCTCCCTGCCCCAGATGTGCTCCCTGCCCCAGATGTGCTCCCTGCCCCAGATGTGTCCCGTACTCCAGGTGTGCTCCCTGCCTCAGGTGTGCTCCCTGTCTCTGGTGTGCTCCCTGCTCCAGGTGTATTCTCTGCTCCCACCACTGCTCAAAACTCACTCTGGCCCCTGGGTCTTTGCACATGCGATTCCTTTGCCAGGGTAACTGCTCTGCTCTAGCCAACTGTCACACCATTTTTAGGAAGCAGCAGGAGTCCCCACCTCCTCCAGGAGGTCTTTTGAGTCTACCCTGTGGTTGAGTCTGCCAGCCTTGACTCACAGGGTTTCAAGTATTGTGTGTTTCCAGATCTTCTCTGAGTTTCAGGTGATTTGGAGGGGAGGTTACATGGAAGGAGGCCAGGCAATCAATAGGCTTATATTTCTCTGTTCCTCCAAAGTCCTGTGACCTTGGGTCAGCTACTAAGCTGCTCTGAGCCCCAGTTTTGTCCTCATCTAGAAGATGGGGCTGGTGAAGGATTCCATCCTCAGCTAACTCATGGGGCTGAGTGAAAGAGCGGTGTGGGTGGGGCAGGATGGTGCACTTGTGAGGGTTAACCCCTCCTGGGGCTCAGGAGCTGTGGTGAGCATGCATTCTTCATTGTTTTCTTCTTGAGAGTCCTGGGCTAGGTCCCTGGGAGGACTCAGCATGTACTCACAGGGTGGTACTGGGACCATCCCTGTAACTGTCTGTCCCCTACAGACTGCACCCTCTTTGAGGTCAGAGACCAGGTCTTTTTAATCTTCTCATCCTCAGCACAGGGCACAGGGCAGGTACTCTGCTCTTGCTCCTAGAACTAAAGAGCTGGTACAGTTGGCTCTGGGAGCACGCTCTAGCCTAGGATGAAGCCTTAAACGTCGTTTCATCAAAAACCTTGTTATTGTACAGACGGGGAAACTGAGACTCGAAAAGGAGAGGAGCATGCTGAGTATATACTATAGCACCAACTTTGGAGACCGATCTGGGTTTGGATCCAGTTCTTCAACTTCCTGGTAGTGGAACCTTGGGCAAGTCATTTGTTTCTCTTAGCCTCAGTTTTGCTATCTGTAAAATGGGGCCAATCATGAGGGTTGCTTTGGGGGTAAAGTGAGATTGCATCAGGGAAAGAGCATGGACAGTGTCTCACATGCGCCAGGTCTCCCATAAAGGTAAGTTCTTTCCTCTTTGCCCACAGCCTTGCACATTAGTGGCAGATCGGGGTGAGGGAACGGGGAGAACAAGACCACCTGTTTCCCGCTCAGCTTCCTTTCCACCCTCTTTATTGAGAAGTTGACTCGTTTCCCCTCTCAGCTGCCAGCCCAATCAGCCAATACCCGATCCTACCCCCACACACCTTATCTATGGAAGGGAGCTATTGGATCTTCCCAGGAGGTTCTAATCAATGCAACTATAGGTATTTTCTGCCAAGGTCTAGCTCTGGTTTCCTCACCTTCTCCATTACACTGGCACCTGTACCATCTCTCAAGTCCCTTCCAGCTCAGAAACTCTGCTCATTGAAGATCAGGTCACCCTCCTCCCCAACCCACAGACAAATGGTCCCCTTCTTCCCTCGCTCTCAGAAGTACCTCCCCTCCCCACCCTGGACATCCCTGGGAGAAGGAGAAGGCACATTCTAGGGACCACAGCTGGACCAGTCTGCGCCCCAGCAATGGATGGCATCTCACATAGGAGAAGTGATGCGGTAGAGGGGGAGCTGCTCTGCAGGCAGACAGACTGGGGTGTGAACCCCACTTCTGCTCCTCCCCAGCTGCACAGCCAGGCCAGTTACTCTGCCTCCTCTTGAATGGGTACCAGAACCACTACTTGGCACATTTGTGGATGAACGTACCCAGCACAGCACTTTCTTCTCTTTTGGCTACTCGTGTGCTGAGTTTGGCAGCCCCATTCTCCTTTGGGGAGGCCCCATCCTGGCCCAGTCCTCTCTGGCTGCCCTAGGCCCTGTCTATAAAACCACCTCCATGGGCCTTCCTATCCTGTCTCCAAGTTCCTCCGGGGCAGGCCCCCAATGCTATAATTCCCTAGTTACATCACCTCCTTCTACCTGCCCATGTATCTTTCATCACCCCTCTGCCCACCCACCTGTTCACTTGCCGTCCCTCCATCCTTCATCATCATCACTATAGCTCATACTCATGGAGTGTGTATGGATGGGCCAGGCACCATCTACCGTGCTGACAGCAACCCATCTAATTCTCCTTGCAGCCACATAAGAAATATTATCATCATCTCCACTTACAGATGAAAAAACTGAAGCATAGAGATGTTAACTAGCTTGCCTTAGGTCACATAATTAGTAAGAGGGAGAACTAAGATTCAAATCCTCATGAGGTCAGGACATCGAGACCATCCTGGCCAACATGGTGAAACCCCGTCTCTACCAAAAATACTAAAGTTAGCTGGTTGTAGTGGCACGTGCCTGTAATCCCAGCTACTCAGGAGGCTGAGGCAGGAGAATCGCTTGAACCCAGGAGGCGGAGGTTGCAGTGAGCTAACATGGCGCCACTGCACTCCAGCCTGGCAACAGAGCAAGACTGTCTCAAAGAAAAAAAAATAGATTCAAATCTAAGTACACACGGGCTACCACCAACCCATACTGCCCCAGCTCCCTGCCATGCATCTATTTATCTGTCTGATCACCTACCTGTGATCAGACACCTCTTCCCAGGTGGCCATGGATCCATCCACCCATCTACCCACCTATCAGTCACCTCCCCGCATTAGAGCTTCCCTTTTTGGCCACTACATTGCATCCAATTTTGCAATGACCACTGTGGTCACAGCAATGGCCACAGTCCTGCCTTTCTGCATGTCACAGTCCGGTCAGAAAGACCAACATGTATCCAGGCAATGAGAAGCCAGTGTGATACATGTTTTGAAGGTCCCCAGGTGCTGCAGGAGCATGGTGGAGGCACTTGGCCCAGGCTGGGTGCTCAGGTCTGAGTCCTGAAGGGGAGGAGCATCCCCAAAAAGGGAAGAGCAAATGCACCAAGATGGGGCCTGGCCCCAGTGAGATGGTGGCACACAGGGAAACTGTGAGTATTCCCATGGTGGAAGTCAGGATTCCAAAGATGAGGCTGGAGGGGCAGCCAAAGCCAGGGGGTGTGGGATTGTGAATTCAGGCCAGTGTGTGGTAGGCAGTGATGGGAGCCGCTAAAGGGTTTTCAGTGAGGGGGAGTGATGCGGCCACAGGGCATCAATGCGGTCCAGAGTGCTCTGGCCACTGCAGGGAGAAGGTCAAGGCCAGAGGCAGGGAGAGAGGGAAGCAGGCTACTGCAGCGACCCAGCCCCAGTATGAGGAGGCCTGGACTGAGTCCATGACCATGGAGGTGAGTTACAGTGGGTGGATTAGAGGTGTGCTCAAGACATAGCTTCTTTGTGCTTAAGTGATGGAGTGGGCATAGGGGCAGGGAGGTCTCCTCTCTGGACATGGTGCCTCACCTCCTGGAACTTCCCCCAGGGATCACCCTCTGGCTCTCACACTCCCAGGTTTTGCACAGGCTGGATGTCCCTAGCTTTCAGGGCCATGTGAAGATGTTATAACTCTTAGCAGCTTCCAAGCAGGGAAGTGTGTGGTCAGATGTGGCTGTTAGAAATACTAGCTCCAGGCTGGGTGGGGTGGCTCATGCCTGTAATCTCAGCACTTCGGGAGGCCAAGGTGGGCAGATCACGAAGTCAAGAGATTGAGACCATCCTGGCCAACATGGTGAAACCCCATCTCTACTAAAAATACAAAAATTAGCCAGGTGTGGTGGTGCGGGCCTGTAATCCCAGTTACTCGGGAGGCTGAGGCAGGAGAATCACTTGAACCCAGGAGGCGGAGGTTGCAGTGAGTTGAGATCACGCCATTGCACTCCAGCCTGGGTGACAAGAGCGAAACTGTGTCTAAAAAAAAAAAAAAGAAAGAAAGAAAAGAAAAGAAAAGAAATACCAGCTCCAGGGAAGGCTCAGCAGTGGGGAGATGCTCAGGGTCAGGTGGGAGTGGAGTGGGGATATGAGACTGGGTGTTGGGCCTCAGAAGGAGCCAGCCACGGTTTCCTCAGAGGATCCTTCCCAGACCCACTCACCCCCAAAGTATGCCAAGTTTCTCACTAATAATCATCCCACTCTGGAGTTTACCTTCATTTCATGGACTGCAATTTACAGTTTTATATTTATATGCACGGTTATTTGATTAATGTCTATATCTCACTCTAAATTATAAGCTCCATGAACACAGAGACATCATGATGATATCATGATATCACTGGGATACCATTTTATCCCTAGCATCTAGGACAGTCCCTGGCACATAGTAGGTGCTCAATAAATGCTGAAAGAGTGAATGCATGATCCTGGCTGGAGTTTCAGCAGCACTTGGATGATTGAATGTAAGAATAGTGGGAAAGAGGTGCCAATTTGTAGATCTCAGAGGTCAAGTTTAGCAGTTTAGATAGTTGTCCTAACTCCTCAGCACCCACTTTGCGGGATATCCACACAAAAATGATTTTTAGGATTTCTAAAATAGTTAACAGGCTGAAAAAGACCCTCAGGTGTCCCAGAGGAGAGCTGGCAGGGCTCAGGGGTTGCCCATTTTTCTGAATTACTCATCCATCTCGTCCACTGTCTATGGGCACAGGGAATTGACATGCAGCCCTGGCTGTTTGGAAACGGCCTGGATCTCAACCATGTACCAAATAAAAGCTGGAACAAACTGTACCACATTTCCAACCCTGAACGTATCTCCAACGTTTTCTGTAGTAGGTATGATTTTTGGTTTCTGTTAAACTACAAAGTGAAAGAGCTTTCCTCTTGAACTCCTGGTGAGCCAGTTGAAACTACAAGCCTGGCCTGGCAGGGTGGCTCATGCCTGTAATCCCAGCACTTTGGGAGGCTGAGGAGGCCGGATCACCTGAGGTCAAGAATTTGAGACCAACCTGAGTAACATGGGGAAACTCCATCTTTACTAAAAATACAGAAAAAAAAAAAAAAAAAAAAATTAGCGGGGCGTGATGGTGCATGCCTGCAGTCCCAGCTACTCGGGAGGCTGAGGCGGGAGAATCTTTGAACCCGGAAGGTAGAGACTGTAGTGAGCCAAGATCGCACCATTGCACTCCAGCCTGGGCGACAGAGTGAGATGCAGTCTCAAAAAACAAACAAACAAACAAACAAACAAACAAACAATAACTAGAAGCCTGAGTAATGGAGACAGAGCAGATCCAGAGGTGAGCCAGACTGGAATCTACACACCAGCTTCACTATGGGAGGCTTTGGAGCCCCTTCAAAGTCACTTTGCTCTGTGCATCTCAGTTTTCTTATCTGTCAAATGAGGCAATTAATCTCTGCCTATTCAGCTTGCAGCTTTGTGGTGGGGACGTTGCGTGCGAACCTGTATTGAATACTGACCGGCACCAGATAGATTGTAGGAGGTGCGGCTTCACTAGTCAAACCATGTGGTTTTCAAAAACTAGAAAATGGAAGCCTCCATATCTCTTTCCAACCTTTTTATTCCCCGGAGACACCGTCTCCCTGTGTCACCCAGGCTGGAGTGGGTGGCACGATCACTGCTCACTGCAGCCTCGACCTCTGGAGCTCAAGCCATCCTCCCACCTTGGCCTCCCAAGTAACTGGGACCACAGGTGTGTGCCACCCCATCGGGCTAATTATCTTTATTTTTGTAGAGACAGGGTCTCACTATGTTGCCTAGGCTGGTCTAAAACTCCTGGCCTCAAGCCATCCTCCCACCTCAGCCTCCCACGGTATTGGGATTACA
This sequence comes from Rhinopithecus bieti, assembly GCF_001698545.2. Taxonomy (NCBI): domain Eukaryota; kingdom Metazoa; phylum Chordata; class Mammalia; order Primates; family Cercopithecidae; genus Rhinopithecus; species Rhinopithecus bieti. The sequence goes on from NW_016809683.1 coordinate 2,329,808, forward strand.
GGCGTGAGCTACCATGCCCAGCCTTGTCTTTCCAACCTTTGTGGATGCATGTGAATAAATTACTGTTTTTTCTTCTGCTTGGACTTCATTCCCTGCATTTCCCAGTTCACTGAGAGAATTTATTATGCTCCACCTCTTTTTCCATAGGCTACGTCATAAGCCCGTGGCCAATGGGCTGGCTGCCTACGTGTAGAGCACCCGCCGCTTACCCAATCAGCTGCAACTGAGGGTTCACATGACATTCCGGCAGCCAAGCTTTCTAATAGGCTTTAGAAGAGTCCCCGGCAGGTGTTGTTCTGATGTTCATTTTATAAATGAGAAAACTGAGGCACAGAGAGGTAACTTAGCCAATGATATGGAGGCAGTAAAACACATAATTGCGATTCAAACCTTGGGCTTTAAATCGTTTCGTTCCACTGTCTTGCTCGTCTCCGTCTCTCCACGGCTAAGCAAAGTGCCTGGCATAGTAAACACTGTTTGCCAAATGAGAGTTTGAAAATAATAGCACTTACTTTACGGGCTTATTATGAAAATTAAATAAGTTAATATGAGTGAAAGCATCTGGCACAGACCCTGGGGTTGAGAGGTGGTGAATAAATACTGGTTTAATTCATTCATGAATTCATCCTCCTTTATGGCTTGGAGCCATTGCTCCTGGCGAACATGGAAAGAAGGCAAAACCTGTCTTCTCTCTCTGAGCCCGACATTCTGCCGACTCTTGCCTTTAGAAAGCTGGTGCTCTTTCTTTCTCTCTGCTTATGTGGAGAATCTGCAGCACCTCTTTGCCAGGGGCGACTTAATGGTTAAGGTAAGCCCCTCTCTGACCTGCCTCTCCAGACCCATCTGTCTCCTCTCCTACACGAGCCTTCCCTAGCTCCGCACTCACACACCAGCCATGGTGGACTGCCCAGAACTCACCCTGGGTTTTCCCTTTCTTGTGCTTTTGTTCACACCCATTCCTGCTCCCGATAGGCTCCCTGTCCAGCCTTCAAAGCTCAGCTCCAAGGGAACTCTTCCGTAGAGGCTTTTATTCCAGCCAGAAATCATCACTCCCAATCGCTGCCCGCCCTCACTGTTACTTTATCTGCACCCCTCTTAAGGTACTGAGGGTGCCACGGGTTGGCCTAAAAAGCACATGGATGGTGGAGTCTGCATGCGCAGCTCAGCAGATCCACACTGGCTGTGTTTGGGGTGAAGTCATTTCACCAATCCCTGAGCCTACATTTCACATATGGAAGAACTGAGTTAAATAACCCTCACTTTGGCCGGGTGCGGTGGCTCATGCCTGTAATCCTAACACTTTGGGAGGCCGAGGCGGGCGGATCACGAGGTCAAGAGATCGAGACCTTCCTGCTAACACGGTGAAACCGCGTCTCTACTAAAAATACAAACAATTAGACAGGCATGATGGTGCATACCTGTAATCTCAGCTACTCGGGAGGCTGAGGCAGGAGAATCACTTGAACCCAGGAGGCGGAGGTTGCAGTGAGCCAAGATTGTGCCACTGCACTCCAGGAAATTGGCGGGGCGTGGTTCACGTCTGTATTTCCAATTCCAGCACTTTGGGAGGCCGAGGAAGGTGGATCACTTGAGGTCAGGAGTTCGAGACCAGCCTGGCCAACATGACGAAACCCAGCCTCTACTAGAAATACAAAATAAATAAATAAATAAATAATAACTCTCACTTCATAGGGCGGTTGTGAGGATTAAATTAAATTAGAACGAGTAATGAATATTCACTCTTTTGCATTTCCCTAGCCCAATATTGCACTATAGAATGTCAGAACTGAAAGGGACTCCAGGAATATCAATCAGATCCAGTGTTTTCCAAATGTTTAAAAGGCTAAGCAGAACCATTTTTTTTTCAATGGGGTGGAGGTACTGTTCTGTTGGAGACAGGACTTAGAACTCTGCCCATTCAGATCCTCCACCATCCCCTTTCTCAAAGGCTCTTTCTCCCAATAAGACTTTTAGTCTTGTGCTAGCCAGAGTAATTAGGCAAGAAAAAGAAAAAAAGGGCATCAAAATTGGCAAGAAGGAAGTCAAATGTCCTTGTTTGCAGATGACATGACTTTAGATAGAAAACCCTAAGTTGCATCAAAAAACTCTTAGAACTGATAAGCAAATACAGTAAAATTCCAGGATACAAAAGCAGCATATAAACACCAGTAGCGTTTCTATACACCATCCATGAACTAGTCAAAAAACAAATTGAGGAAGCAATCTCACCCTATGATAACTATTAACACAAAAAACCTAAAATACCTAAGAATAAAAGTAACCAAGGAGGTGAAAGATCTTTACAAGGAAAATGAGAAAACACCGATGAAAGAAATTGAAGAGGTCACAAAAAATGGAAAGATGTCACATATTCATGAACTGGAAGAATTAATATTGTGAAAATGGTCATACTACCAAAAGAGATCTACAGATTCAATTGTAATCCTTATCAAAATACCAATGAAGGCCGGGCGCGGTGGCTCACGCCTGTAATCCCAGCACTTTGGGAGGCTGAGGCGGGCGGATCATGAGGTCAGGAGATCGAGACCATCCTGGCTAACACGGTGAAACCCC
>NW_016809683.1:2333021-2337216 GCF_001698545.2 Rhinopithecus bieti
TCACAGAAATATATATAAAAAAAAAAACCTAGAATTCTTATGGGGATCCCAAATAGACAAAGCAATCCTGAGCAAAAAGAATAAGCTGGAATCATCTCACTACCTGACTTCAAAATATACTGCAAAGACATCTTAACCAAAATAACCATGGTACTGGCATAAAAACAGATATATAGATCAATGGAACAGAATGGAAAACCCAGAAATAAATCCATGTATTTATAGCCAACTGATTTTCTTTTTCTTTTTTTTTTTTTTTGAGACGGAGTCTCGCTCTGTCGCCCAGGCTGGAGTGCAGTGGCCGCATCTCAGCTCACTGTAAGCTCCACCTCCCAGGTTTACGCCATTCTCCTGCCTCAGCCTCCCGAGTAGCTGGGACTACAGGCGCCCGCCACCTCGCCCGGCTAGTTTTTTGTATTTTTTAGTAGAGACGGGGTTTCACCGTGTTAGCCAGGATGGTCTCGATCTCCTGACCTCGTGATCCGCCCGTCTCGGCCTCCCAAAGTGCTAGGATTACAGGCTTGAGCCACCGCGCCCGGCCGCCAACTGATTTTCTTGCTTTCGTTTTTGTTTTCTTAGAAATTCTCAGTATGTTTTATTGGTGGCAATGTAAATAGATGATAATCATAAACCAAATTAAATAAATCCACCTCATGAATAAATTCTTTCTTTTTCTGGTTTTTTTTTTTTTTTTTTTTTTTGAGATGGAGTCCCACTTTGTTGCCCAGACTGGAGTGCAGTGTGGTGTGATCTCAGCCCACTGCAACCCCCGCCTCCCGGGTTCAAGTGATTCTCATGCGTCAGCCTCCTGAGTAGCTGGGACTACAGGCACCTGCCACCATGCCCGGCTAATTTTTATATTTTTAGTAGAGATGAGGTTTCACCCTGTTGGCCAGGGTGGTCTTGAACTCCTGACCTCAAATGATCTGCCCGCCTTGGCCTCTCAAAGTGCTGGGATTACAGGCGTGAGCCCCTGTACTCGGTCTTAATGAACAAATTCTTAACTACTATTAATTGCTTATAATATGTCCAGCAGATATGTTTTAAAAGTCAACAATATTAATTCCCTTTGTAGATTGTTTTAAAAAACTATTTTGAGTCAATCTCCTTTAATACTTGAAAGTACAAATATAAATTAAATCAAATCCAAAAGATTGGATCTTATTTAATGGCCGGGCATGGTGGCTCACACCTGTAACATGGTCAGGCATGGTGGCTCACACCTGTAATCCTAGCACTTTGGGAGGCCAAGGCAGGCGGATCATGAGGTTAGGAGTTTGAGACCAGCCTGACCAACATGGGCAAACCCTGTCTCTACTAAAAATACAAAAATTAGCTGGGCATGGTGGCATGCACCTGTAATCCCAGCTACTCAGGAGGCTGAGGCAGGAGAATCACTTGAACCCAGGAGGCAGAGATTGCAGTGACCCGAGATCACGCCATTGCATGCCAGCCTGGGTGACAGAGTGAGACTCCATCTCAAAAAAAAAAAAAAAAAAAAAAAAAAGGTAACACATACAACAAAAACGTCTATAAAACAAAGATAACTTTAAAAGCATTGCTCAGTTTACTTTGTACCATTTTTATACAAAATATTTTAAAACAGTACATATTGTTGGGATCATACATGAAAGTTCACATCCAGACGTCTTTTCTATCAAATTCTCATCCTTTCTTCATAGTCAAAATCTTAATTTTCATTCCTGGCTGGATTGTTCTTCCTTGGCAATTTTTTCTGTTACCCCACTAAAATATTTCTCACAGAAGGAATTGTGACCTTGGTACGGCAAAAAATGATCACTTTGTAGATGTGAATACCATCTGAAGAAAATGGTATTCTCCACAGGGTAATTTTTAAGAGAACTGTACAGCTCCTTGGGAGATTGTCCATGATCTCATAGCTCACACATAGACTGTCCTGGTTCTCAAATTTCTTCACCATTTCCGTTGTGATCAAACATCTTGATGTGTGACTGGAAAATTTCTGCTCACAGTTACTAACGAGTTTCAGGCAAGGATGCCAGGGCACCATCTCTTCAGTGTATTCTGATGTATACACTAGTAACCAATAGACTAGTATTCCACCTAACACAAGGGTCTCAGCTGAGAAGTTTAACAAGTCAAAAACCATATCACTCGGATGATAACTCAAGGAAACAGGAATGTGGCTTTCTGGACATTTTTCTATCTCCGTTGGTATTGCCTTTGGTGAACCTGTTCTTCTCGTAGATTCTCTGATACCATATGGAGGATCAGTAATGATTACACCAAAATGTGTACCTTTTCTCCAGAAAGATTTAGATGCATCTGAAACCAGGACATCATGGTAATACTTCTCTAAACCATATTGACGAAGATTGGCCCTAATGTTTTCATCTGGTCCTCTCCATAGCTGTTTTTTCCTACTGGCTGTTCCCAAGCCTTGAACTGTGTTGTGGTCTACGTCTGTCCCATAAACATATGCACCAAAATGAGCAGATGCTGTCAGGAGGCCACCTAGAAGAACTAGTTGTCAAGAGGAATAGAAAAGCTTTCCTTTGCTTTCTTAGACAGAACCTTATCCATTTGGTTGGAGTGAGTTTCTAGAAGACCCAACTTACAGTCCACTGCTGTTTCAACAAATGGATCAAAGACAATATCATTTTCTTTCCCTTTCCATGGTTAGCCATGATGAATGACAAACCAGCATCCATACTTGTATTTCCAACAAAGTGCCTCTTTTTGACACTGTATGATTCAATAAGCGCTCTCCATCCATCTGAAATCCATCTACCAAAATAAATATTATGTGGCTTCTCAGGAAGGCAGTTTGGGTCCAAACCATAATAATATATGTTGTGGTTTCTTTAAGTTCACTTTTTCTTCAAATGGCAGACATTCAAGTGCATCTGTTCGCTTGATTTTTCCCTTCTTGTGTCAGTGTTTTATTAAAAGTGTGAATCTTTATTTTATATGTAGAGTCTGAACGTAGAAATGGAACCATCTTCTCCAGAGGGTAATTTTTAAGAGAACTGTACCGCTCCTCGGGAGATTGTCCATGATTCCATAGGTCACACATAGACTCTCCATTTCATTAAATTTCTTGCAATATCTTCAGAGGGAATGCTAAGAATTTAAAATGGCGACTTTCCAAGTTTCTTGACTGCTGATGAACTGACCTCCAAAAAATGAAAGCAAAGACTTTATTTCCTGAGGCATTTAAGCTTCAACATCAGACGATTACAATTCAGGGTTTAGCAGGTGCAACTCCAGGTGCTCCTGGATCATGAGCAGCAGATACCTGTTTACGGTGCACAGCAGCACCGTTGTAGTTGCCTACCGTGCACCTTCGTGGCTCGCACGAGTTCCCACCTCTTTCTCCCTCCCAGAGCAGAGTCTCTACTGAGACCAGCCAGCTGATTTGCAACGAAGGCACCAAGAACATTCAGTAGTGAAAAAACAGTCTTTTCAATGAATGCTGCTGGAAAAGCTGGATATACATATACAGAAAAATGAAACTAGACTTTTATCAGTCACCATATAGAAAAATTCAAATCAGAATGGATTAAAGACTTAAATGCAGGACCTGAAACTATAAAACTGCTAGAAGAAAACATTGAGGGAACACTTCGGGAGGACGTTGCTCGGGGCTAAAGGTTTTTTGGCATTGGCAACAAAAGTGAAAATAGATAAATGGGATTACCCCAAGCTAAAAAGCTTCAGTGCTTAAAGGAAGCAATCAACAGAGTGAAGAGACAACCTACAGCATGGGAGAAAATATTTGCAACTATTCATCTGATAAGGAATTAATAAACAGAATATATAAAAGCGGGGTGCAGTGGCTCACACCTGTGATCTCAGTGCTTTGGGAAGCCAAGGGGGGATGGCCTGAGGCCAAGAGTTTGACAGCAGAATATATAAGGAAGGCAGACAATCCAACAGCAAAACAATAACAACAAAGCCAAATCATCTAATTTCAAAATGGGCAAATATCTGAACAGACATTTTTCAAAAGAAGACATATGCATGGCCAATGGGCATATGAGAAAAATGCTTAACATCATTAATCATCAGGAAATGCAAATCAAAACCATAATGAGGTGCGATCTCACCCTCATTAAAATGGCTGTTAGTAAAAAGACAAAATTAACAAATACTGGCAAGGAGACAGAGAAAGAGGAACTCTTTTTTTTTTTTTTTTTTTTGAGACGGAGTC
>NW_016809683.1:2340866-2362431 GCF_001698545.2 Rhinopithecus bieti
GAGACGGAGTCTCGCTCTGTCGCCCAGGCTGGAGTGCAGTGGCGCAATCTCGGCTCACTGCAAGCTCCGCCTCCTGGGTTCATGCCATTCTCCTGCCTCAGCCTCCCGAGTAGCTGGGACTACAGGCGCCCACCACCACGCCCGGCTAATTTTCTGTATTTTTATACAGATGGAGTTTCACCGTGTTAGCCAGGGTGGTCTCAATCTCCTGACCTTGTGATCCGCCTGCCTGGGCCTCCCAAAGTGCTGTGATTACAGGCGTGAGCCACTGCGCCCAGCCGAAAGAGGAACTCTTTATACACTGTTGGGTGGGAAGATAAATTCGTATAGCCATTATAGAAACATTATGGAGGTTCCTCAAAAAACTAAAAATGGAATTGCCGTATGATCCAGAAGTCCTACTACTTGGTGAATATCCAAAGGAAATGAAATCAGTTTGTCAATATATCTGTACACCCACGTTTATTGCAGCACTATTCACAAGAGCCAAGATATGAAATCAAACTAAGTGTTCCTCAATAGAAAAGGTAGTATATATGAACAATGGAATATTATTCAGCCATCAAAAAGAATGAACTTTTGTCATTCCTGGTAACGTGAATGAATTTGGAGGACATGATGTTGAGTGAAATAAGCCAGGCACAGAAAGATAAATACTGCATGTTCTTACTTCTATGTGTTAGCTGAAAAAGTTGATCTTGTAGGAGTAGAGAGTAGAATAATGGTTACTAGAGTCAGGGAGGGTAGGATGGGAGGACAGCCAGAGGTTAGTTAACAGATACAAAAGTGCATCCAGATAGGAGGAATAAGTTCTAGTATTCTACAGCACTGTAGAGCAACTATAACAACTTATTGTATATTTCCAATTGGTCAGAAAGGCAGATTTTGCATGTTTCAAACACAAAGAAATGATAAATGTTTGAGGTGATGCATATGCTAATTATCCTTATTTGATGATTATGTATCATATACATGTATTGAAATATCACACTGTGCTGCATAAATCTGCACAATTATGTGTCAATTAAAAATAATAATAAAAGCAAGAACGATAGCATGTTCTTAAAAAAAAAAAGACTTCCAGCCTTCCCACCCAGATGTTGTCTTTGGGGTTTTTATGATGCACAATTGGGAGACACAGAACTGCAGGGGTTGGGGAAGGGCAGAGAGCATGGGGAGAGTGGACTCCACCTGGGGGAGGAGTTTCCTTTATTGCAGGGACAAAATGAGAGGTGACAAAAGCAGTGTGTGGGAGACAAAAGGGATTTTAAAGAAGTGTGGCTAAAGACTGCATATCCACTTCACAGAGTGAGAAAAACAAGCAAGGAACATGAGGGCTTTTTTTCCAAGTCAAGTCTATCAAGGTGTAATTTACATGCAGTACAATTCCCTTTTGGAGGTGTACAGTTTAGTGAATTTTGATGACCGCCCATAGCCATGTAACCACCGTCACAGTCAAGATACAGAACATTTCCATTACTTTGAAAATTCCCCTATGCCCTTTTACTTAGAAGGATGTTTGCTGTTACCTGTAACAGTGTTGAAGAATCCATCCTCACCCGAGATCAAGTAATAAAGAGAGGACAGAGAGCTGGGTGTAGAGGTGTCCAGGGTACCCTCTCTCTACTCAAGCCAGTAAAAAACAAACCTGCAGTATTCATCTTTATATACACTCACAGATGTAAATACAGAGAGATACAGAGGAGCAAGCCACAAAGCCAATCACATATCAAAGTTACGCCATTAACCTATACAGAGATTTCATAGGTTGTAGTTCCTTTTCCAGCCCCTGCTCCTGGCAACAACTGATTTGCATTAAAGATAATTCAGGCCGGGCGCGGTGGCTTACACCTGTAATCCCAGCACTTTGGGAGGCCGAGGTGGGCGGATCACGAGGTCAGGAGATCGAGACCATCCTGGCTAACATGGTGAAACCCCGCCTCTATTAAAAAAATACAAAAAAATTAGCCGGGCATGGTGGCGTGCACCTGTAGTCCCAGTTACTCTGGAGGCTGAGGCAGGAGAATGGTGTGAATCCAGGAGGCGGAGGTTGCAGTGAGCTGAGATCGTGCCACTGCACTCCAGCGCCGGCGACAGAAAGAGATTCCGTCTCAAAAAAAAAAAAAAAAAAAGATAATTCAATCTGTCTCAATTTAATTTCTGTCCCTATGGTTTTGTCCTTTTTCAGAATGTCACATACATGTAACCATACAGTGATTAGCCTTTTGTGTCTGGCTTCTTTCATTTGAGAGGCATCCATGTTGCTGCATGCATCCATCTTTGCTGCTGTTTATTGCTGAGTAATATACCAGGCACACTGCAATTTGTTTAGACATTTACCAGTTGATGGATGCCCCGGTTGTTTCCGATTTGGGGTTGTTTTGAATAGGGTTGCTATGAACATTCATGTAAAGATCTTCGTGTGGACATACGTTTTCATTTTTCTTGCATAAATACCTGAGTGCAGTTATTAGGCCAGGTGATGTGTCTGTGTATGAGAAACTGACAAACTGGAATTACTTTTGTTGGTGAACTGCGTTTCTTTGACTATGACCCTATTGTGAAACTGAGCCATGTGGCTCACAGCTTTACAAGGGTTGCTTTGTACTCTTGTTGGATGAATTTTAGCTGCATATGTTGTCTCTCCTAAAGGTATTTGCATTTTTTTTTTTTTTTTTTAAGACGGAGACTTGCTCTGACGCCCAGGCTGGAGTGCAGTGGTGCGATCTCGGCTCACTGCAAGCTCCGCCTCCTGGGTTCACCCCATTCTCCTGCCTCAGTAGCTGGGACTACAAGCGCCCACCACCACGCCTGGCTATTTTTTTGTATTTTTAGTAGAGACAGGGTTTCTCCGTGTTAGCCAGGATAGTCTCGATCTCCTGACCTCATGATCCGCCCGCCTCAGCCTCCCAAAGTGCTGGGATTACAGGCGTGAGCCACCACGCCCAGCCAGGTATTTGCATTTTAAACAGAAGTCAACTATTCCGTTCAACAAACACTCCCCCAAACTTCAAGTCATAGAATTGGCTTCATTCTCCATGTGAGAGGTTTCCCATGAGCTAGCAGGTTCTTGTTACTTTAGACAGGGTGCGCTCAGAACATCATGTGGGTACCAATGAACCATATGTGTGCCTGCAACTATAGGTAGATGAATCCCCTGAGTACTCCAACATCCAGGATTCTGCCAGGCAGAGGAAACAGCTTTGGAGGGAAGAGGCTGCCGGAGTGGTCCTCCTCTAACACTGTTCCTTGCTGTTTTTGTTCAGGTCCTGCATTCTTTCTCTAGACTCCACTTCTGTCACCAGTGCAAAGCAAGCATCTTTTAGAGACAAAGGAGCATTGGACAAAAGGTCCCCAGGGAAACCTGTTTCCTGTCTCTCAGACTCAGATTCAGATGAGGGCAGAATCAGATTGGAAGGGGCTATCAAGAGAACTGTTTTACTTCATGAATCTTCCTTCCTTCCTTCCTTCCTTCCTTCCTTCCTTCCTTCCTTCCTTCCTTCTTTCTTTTCTTTTCTTTTCTTTTCTTTTCTTTTCTTTTCTTTTCTTTTCTTTTCTTTTCTTTTTCTTTTTCTTTTTCTTTTTCTTTTTTCAGAGGAAGTCTCACCCTGTTGACCGGGCTGGAGTGGAGTGGCACAATCTCAGCTCACTGCAACCTCCGTCTCCCAGGCTCAAGTGATTCTCGTGCCTCAGTCTCCTGAGTAGCTGGAATTACAATCACCCACCATCACACCCGGCTAATTTTTGTATTTTTCATAGAGACGGGGTTTCACCGTGTTGGTCAGGCTGTTCTCAAACTGCTGACCTCAGGTGATCCGCCCACCTCGGCCTTTCAAAGTGCTGAGGTTACTGGTGTGAACCACTGCACCCGGCTCGTGAATGTCTTTGACTCCATCTGCTTCTCTATACCCCACAGTGTAAGCCTCCCATTGACACAGGAGCTAAAAAGAAATGATTTAGGCAGCTAGTGAGGGTAAGAGAGTCCTCGCTAAGGCCTCCCTTTTAACAAAAAGCAGTCCCCAAATAATTTCTTTTCTAACAAAAAGCAGCGTGTAAAATCGAGTGCAGACATAGATAAGGAAGCTGGAAACTTGCACAGGTGAATGCTGGCAGCCGTGCCAAAAGGAAAAGGCTATCTGGAAGCCAGGTATCTTCAACATGGAGGCTCCATTTTCCCTTTTCTTTGTCATGACATGTACAGAAAGAAACAGGGAACACGGAGCCAGCCAGGTGGAGGACCTATCTGCATAACAAAAGTTTAGGGGCCGGGCGCAGTGGCTCACCCCTGTAATCCCAGCACTTTGGGAGGCCAAGGAGGAAGGATCAGTTGAGGTCAGGAGTTCGAGACCAGCCTGGCCAACATGGCGAAACCCCATCTCTTATGAAAATACAAAAATTAGCCAGGCATGGTGGCATGTGCCTGTAATCCCAGCTACTTGGGAGGCTGAGACAGGAGAATCACTTGAACCCAGGAGGTGGAGGTTGCAGTGAGCTGGGATCACACCATTGCACTCCAGCCTGGGTGACAGAGCAAGACCCTGTCTCAAAAAAAGATTAGGGTGGGGAAGCCAGCTTCTTCCCGAGTTATGTAAATGGAACACCTGGTTTGACCAATCTTCTGGGCCCTGTGTAAATTAGACACTGCCTCCTCAAGCTCATCTATAAAATCCAGTGCATTTCACCATGGAACTGGAACGCCCGCTTGGGAGCTCCTCTTTCTCTGCAGGAAGGAGAACATTTCTCTTTCTTTTGCCTATTTAAACTGCTGCTCTTAACCTTACTCCTTGTGTGCCTTCTGTATTCTTGTCCTTGATTTCCTTGGCTTGAAGCAATGAACCTCAGGTGTGACCGCAGATGATCCTGGTGGGTGCCTCACTGACCTGCTGCCTTCTATTCTCGGTCCATCTTCTGGTCTCCACGTGGCAGCCAGAGGAGCTGCTTTATTTTAAGGTTTTGATTGATTGATTTAAATTGGTAAACACATGATTCAAAATTAGAAAGGTACAAAAGTGTAGGCAGAAAAAGTCTCCTTCCACCTACCCCCAACTTTTTTTAAGAGACAGGGTCTCACTCTATTGCCCAGGCTGGTCTCAAACTTTTGGCCTCAAGCGATCCTCCCACCTTGGCCTCCCAAAGTGCTGGGATTACAGGCCTGAGCCACCGTGCGTGGCTGAGATATATATTTTTAGACACACACACACACACTCACACACAATGATCATGTCATTCCTCTGCTGATAGCCATTCAATGGCTTCCCATTTCACTGAGGATAAAACGCCAAGTCTATAATAAGGTCCTAGGGTCAGGCTCGAGCAGCCCTGACTCCCTGTTTGGGATCTCCTTGCCCCCCAGAGTTGGGACCCTCGGGCCTCCTCTCAGTCTCTCCAGCATGCTGGCTTCACCCACTTCAGGGTTTGCACACACCGCTCCCATTGCCTGGAAGGTTTCTTTCTCCACCTCACCTAGTGAAGCACCCTCATTTTTCAGATCTTGGCCTGAGAACTGCTTCCTCATGCAAGCCTTCCGTGATCCCCATGCCTGGCCAGGTCCTAGGGTCATGGGACCCTGTGATACCATCTCGTACCACCATTTATCGCCATTCTGTTTTGAGAGATTATTTGATCACGGGATTTGAGGAATCCTGCACTAGACTGGCAGTGACAGGGCAGCAGTTCTCCTGCTTTCCTCATCGCCATATCTCCAGGGTCCAGCACAGTTCCATGGAACACAAAGCAGCTAGCGTTGGCCGAGCACTTACCGTGTACCAGGCCCCGTTGTCAGCACTTTACACATAGCACATTCCTGTAATCAACATGAAAGCCTGGAGACAGGTGCAATGATCATCTCCATTTTGCAGACAAGGAAACTGAGGCTCCACTAAGCAAGTCAACTAATATCACTGCTAACTCTGACATTACATGCTGCCTGCAGGAGTTTGGTAAGTATTTGTTGAATGAGTGACTAATAAATAAAAGAGAGAATGAAAAACGGAATGAATGAAACTCTCGTGTAGTAGAGAGAAAAACTGAGACCCCTCAGGAGAGGAGCAACCTGACTAGGTTATTCAACGCGGCAGAGGTGGAGCTGGGAGGGCAGTGCAGGTGCTGCCCGTGGGGCCGGATTCTCCCAGCTGTCCCACCTGGCCTCTCAGCCACACGCCCCTGCTAGCCAGTAGCCCCAGCCCCAGCAACTCAGCCTGGCTCTCACTGCCCTTCCCTCCTCCTCGCCGTGGCTCTCCCACCCTTTCCCTAGAGCTTCCCAAAGCCTGTCCCTGGATGCCTCCTCCCAGAAAATCGGCGGGCCTCTCCCAGATTCCCCCAGCCCCTCCACTTCTGCTCTCAGACACCCTCTAGCATGGACCCACACAGCCAGGGCTGCAGGCGCAGCTCCTGAATGAGGAGACATCTTCACTGCCCCGCCCCCGCCATCTTTTCAGTTCTTCAGGTTGTTCTTGTCTTTTTTTCAATAGAAAGTCCCTGTGTGATGCTGGGAGTTAATTAATTGTATTCTGGCCAATTAACTGTAAGGAAAGTTTTTCCTTCCTTATAGAAGAAAGAGCTTCCCTATAGAAGAGATGGCTACGTAGGGAGACTGCAGCTCTCTCTCTCTCTCTCTNGCTGCATGACAGCAGCGGCGTCTCCTAACAGTGACTCACAAGCCCCCCAAAGCCGCAGTGAGCTGCTTGAACTTTTACTGATGGCAGTGAGGGGCGGAGAGGGTCCGCACTGAGCTCAACTGTGACGGTTTGGAGGTGACTCAGTGAGGATTCAGACAGCCCCGGAGTCTTTTTTTCATTCCTGTTCCCCATTTGTCAGCAATCCTTCATCGTGCCCCAGTTTCAGGGTGTATTTTTAGTGAAAATAAACTTGCACAGCTCAGGATTACACAATTCCTTCAAGAGCTTCAACATCACCTGCTGATGGACCCAGGCTAATGAGTAGGTCACGTGGAGGTGGTCACCCCTCCCCAGCAGTGGGTGTGAGTAGCTGGTGAGGCCCACTGACCCCAAAGTTTAGAAAGGTGGGCTAACGAGGCAAATCATTTAATTTTGCCAGAAAAACAGACAAACACAAATCTCCACGGCCTACAGCCCGGGGCGAGATGAGTGCATTCAGCCTGGGATTCAGAGTCAGGCCTTCGAGGTATCCAGCATCTAGTGAGGAAAACAGAACTGCTTTTTGAAACCTTTTGCCTTCTAAATCCAGGCCTGGAACTGGCTTGTGTTTTGCCGAGCAGGTAAACGGGTTTGATTGGTTTGCAAAAGCGTGTTTGGGAGTGGGGAGCTAGGGTCGTGGGGAGGTTACATCCTCTGCCTAAATAAGGGAAGAGAGTTGAGCATTTCTAGAGGTCATGGAGAAGGCAGAATAATCACAGGCACTGTTGGTGACCTGCCCAGATCCCCATTGCAGGAAAGAAACACCCAGACTCCTCCTACTGGGCGTGTTGGTTGAACCCTTCAATTGAGAACCACCCCAACCAAGAAGCCTCGGAGATCACACTGCCCCATCCTCATTTAATGACTGACCTATACAGGGATCAAAGAGGCCAAGTCCCTGGGCTCAAGGTGGGATAAATCTGTGGTTCCCTCCACAGTCCGGAGCTTCTGGTGGGACCTGGCTGAGGCTAGGCTTCCACTGTCCCCACATTCCTGCCTGGCTTCTCCCCCTGCCCTGTCCTGACTCCCTCACTTCCTTACAAGTCCCTCCTGAGAATACTCCTTCCCTCCATAGATGACCTGCACAGGGACCTCTGTCTCAGATGCTAGTTCCGCAGAAGCCACCTATGACCTAGGGTATGGAAATGAGGAGGAGAGTGAGGCACTTGCGCTGGGTAAGGCCCCTCAAATGGGACCAAACAGCCAATGTCTAAGGTCTTTTAAGCACATGAATATTTAATGTTCTATAATCCATGTGAATTGAACTGTTTTGTATGAACCTTATTAGTTGGGTAGACACGGGCAGGTCTTTCAATCTTCTGCTGTGATGTAAGCTCTTAGCCCATCCCCTGCAATCTTAAGTACAGTCTGTTACACACAGAAATTCCCTGCAAGTGTGTGTGTGTGTATGTGTGTGTGTATGCGTGTGTGTGTGTGTATGTGTGTGTGTATGTGTGTGTATATGTTTTTGTGTGTGTGTATGTGTATGTTTGTGTGTGTGTGTATGTGTGTGTGTGTATGCGTGTGTGTGTATGCGTTTGTGTATGTGTGTGTGTATGTGTGTGTGTGTGTGTATGCGTGTGTGTGTGTGTGTATGCGCGTGTGTGTGTATATGTGTGTGTATATGTTTTTTTGTGTGTGTATGCGTTTGTGTATGTGTGTGTATGTGTGTGTGTATATGTTTGTATATGTGTGTGTGTATCTGTGTGTGTGTGTGTCTGTGTGTGTACACACAGGGTTAGTGGTTGGGTTCCACAATTGGATTGACCCCAAATGGCCAGAACATGCAGGATAGCGATCTAATCCATAAATGGAATTAACTCAGCAGAAAGGAGCTGGAGGTGATCACCAGCCTATAAATACTTGGAGAATTTGCATCAGTGTTGGAGAGGACTTGGAACTTCCTTGGGAAATAGATGAGAATTGGAATCATTCTTTCCTACATCTTGAGGCACAGAAAGACAGCTGGTATGGAAGACACTACTAGTTGTCTACACAGCATCCATTCTCTCTTTCTTTCTTTCTTAGTAACAGAGCGTTGGTTTTATTCTGGAGAGCAATGTGCTCAATTAAAAGAATATATTTCTCAGAACAGTTGGCATGGCCAATGAGATGAAAACACTAGCTTTTGTTTTGAGGTCTCTGTAAGAAGAGCACAGCATGGATCCTTTGTGTCCTTTCCTTCTCCCTGATGCTTCCTACCTGGAACATGGATGTGATGACTGGAGCTTCAGCAGCCATCAGGAACTATGATGAGACCTTGAGGATGGAAGCTCCATGCTGAGTATGGCAGAGCAGAAAAATCCAAGGATCTTCAGTCTCTGAAGACTCCATGGAGGTGCCAGGCCAGCCCCTTTGAGGTTTAAACAATTGAAGTTGGAGCTCCAGTACTCACAGCAGCATGCGTTCCTCGTGAATTCTGCTTTCACGAGCAGAGTCTTTGCCAAGTTACCCCCTTTTTACCAGGATCATCATTATTGCTTATTCCCATGTTTTCCATGGGAACGATGGTGGGGAAGGGAAAGAGTGTGGGCTTAGGACGCTTGGTTCAGGGAACCTTAGCAGAGAGCAGTTTCAAGTGTGAGTGTGCTGTAGAACCACCTGGAAGGTTTGTTAAAATGCAGGCTGCTGCTGGCCCCTGACCCCGCAGTTTTTAATTCAGTAGGTCTAAAGGGGGGCCTCTGAACTTGCATTTCTAATTAGCTTCCAAGAGATGCTGATGCGGCTGGCCTGGGAACCACATCATCCTCATGGCAATCCACACTACCCTAATTTTAAAATCTCTTTTCTGTCATTAATTTAACAACTAGGTACTTCATCCTGTATTCATTTCAACACAGGATTCATTCATTCATTTAACAAATAATTAAAAAGCAGCCACTGTGCGCCAAGCTATAGCACCAGGGACTCAACAGTGGAGCAAACCAAGCCTCTGATGTCAGCTTGGAAGCTAACATCCTTGTGCAAGAGAAAGGCAATGACAGATAACCGATTAAAAATATAACACAGGCAGGTGCAGCGCCATCCCAGCTACTCAGGAGGCAGGAGGATCACTTGAGCCCAGGAGTTTGAGGTTACAGTGAGCTATGATCGCGTCACGGCACTCCAACCAGGGCGACAAAGTGAGATCTTGTCTCTAATGAGACAGAGAGAGAGTGAGAGAGAGAGAGTGTGTGTGTGTGTCTGTATGTGTGCACTATAGTGACAGCCAGGGACAAATGCTATGAAGACAAATAAATCAGGGTAAGGGGATAGAGAGTGATAGGAGATGGACTTTTAGAGAGGACGGCCAGTGAAGGACTTTTAAAAGAAAAGGTGTACAAAAACTCACATACAATGAAGGACTGAGCAGTGCAGAATTCTGGGGCAAGAGTATCTCAGGTGCAGTGAATGGCAAGTGCAAAGGCCTGGGGGAGGGACATGTTTGCTATGTTGAGTCCTCATCAAGATCTGCGGGCTGGAGCAGAGAGAGCCAGAGGGAGAGAGGCAGGAAAAGAGGGCAGAAAGATAGGCAGGGCCAGCCCATGGGAGTCTTTCAGGGCACAGTAAGGATTTTGGGTTTTAGTTAAAGCTCGAGGGGAGCCATTGGAAGGAGTGACATGATCTGGCTCCTGTTTTCAAAGGAATACTCTGACTTAGGAGCTGCTGCTCTCATTCAGGCAAGAAATGATGGTGGCTAGGGTAGGACAGATGGGGAGAAGTGGACAGATTTAATAGGATTTGCTGTCACCTTGGATATGTGGTGTAAGAACAAGATCAGAGCCAAGGACAACTCCTAGGATTTTAGCCTGGGCAGCCAGGTAAATGGTGGCTATTCAGGAATTCTTAGATGCTGTATCTACTGGGGAAGGCCACAGGGAAAGCAGATGATGAAGACGTAATGTCTGCTCTCCAGATCTCACTGTTCAGTGGGATTCTCCATAAACATGCATTGAGGACCCAGGCAAGATCGTTCCCAAGGGGAGGGACAGTCCTATTTGGGCTGCGTTTGTCAGTTTATATGATCAGGGAGATTCCTTTTGGGGCTCTAGTTTCATATCAGATGTCATGGGAAAAGCTACCGTGGCATCCAAACCCTGCTGGTTGGGCAACCCCGTAGATTACAGATAGATGTGTGGTTTACAAATCGCTAGAATTGGAAAGAGCCAAAAAGAAACTGGTGAGGGAGGCTCAGAACAGAATTCCAGGTGAGCACTATGCAGGCTTACTAAAATAACTCAGCATCAAGAAGAACAATGACAACTATTCTGTCACAGGTGTGCTGTGCTGTAACAGCCTAACAAACTCTTCTAGACTTGGGGAGCTAGAAACAGCGTTTCAGACTTGATTATTCATCAGTTGCTAGCCGGCAGGGGAGGGAGTGGGAGTCTCAGATTTTCTTCGCATTTTTTTCTAGTAGTTAATAATTCCTATATAATTCAAATATCAGCTGAAGCCTTCCTACACCTTGAGAACTTCAAAAATATTAGTGTGTGGCCAGGTGCAGTGGCTGATGCCTGTAATCCCAGCACTTTGGGAGGCCAAGGTGGGAGGATCGCTTGAGACCAGGAGTTTGAGACCAGCCGGGGCAACATAGCAAGACTCTGTCTACAAAAAATAAATAAACAATTAGTAGTTGGGTGTGGTGGCCTGTGCCTATAGTCTCAGATACTTTGGAGGCTTAGACAGGAGAATTGCTTGTGCCCAGGAGTTTAAGGCTGCAGTAAGTTATGATCATGCTACTGCACTCCAGCCTGGGCAACAGAGCAAGACCCTGTCTCTAGTAATAATAATAATAATAATAAATACTAGTATGAACCCCTCAATTCTAAGCCCTCTGGAGTCTACATCAAAATTTCTGTGAATTTGGGGGTAGGGTCGGGACTCCTGTTGTCAAGGTTACCTTGTATCTCCAGGCTATTGCTTCTCTTAGCATCGCCTTTGTCTCACACAAAACTGAAGAGACTCAAAGATCATTTTCTTTCTTGTTTTCTACTATAATCTTATTATAAGCAAGGGTCCCATATGGCCCAGTTTTTGGATGGAGTTGTATTCAGGATGCACAGTCCAGTAAACAAAGGTAATTAAAAAGTAATTCCAGGCCGGGCGCAGTAGTTCATGCCTGTAATCCCAGCACTTTGGAAGGCTAAGGCAGGAGGATCCCTCGAGCCCAGGAGTTCAAGATTGGCCTGGGCAACATAGCAAGATCTCGTGTCAGAAAAAAAGGGAGGGGATTCCAATTTTATGTTCATCTTTCAAATCACCCTGAAGAGGACCTCCATCATATTTTATACCATTTCTCAAATCTCTCTTCTTTGTCTTGCCAGTTCTCACTCACAATTTCTTTTTTCTTTTTCTTCTTCTTTATTTTTGAGACAGAGTCTTGCTCTGTTACCCAGGTTGGAGTGCAGTGGCATGATCTGGCAACCTCTGCTTCCCAGGTTCAAGCGATTCTCCAGTAGCTTGGATTACAGGTGCATGCCACCACACCCGCTAGTTTTTGTATTTTTAGTAGAGATGGAGTTTTACCATATTGACCAGGCTGGTTTCAAACTCCTGACCTCAAGTGATCTGCCCACCTCGGCTTCCCGAAGTGCTGGGATTACAGGTGTGAGCCACTGCACCCAGCCTACATTTTACTCTTATACTTCTCAGCTGGCAAACATTTCAAACTTTCTCCCAAGTTTTGCCTCTTCCCATTGGCCTTTACAGTCTCTCTCCTTTCCTTCCTTCCTTTCCTTACTCTCCCTCCCCCTCCCTCTTCTTTTCTCTTCTCTCTCCTTCCTTCCTTTCTTCCTTCCTTCCCTCCCTCCCCCTTCCTCCCTTCCTCCCTTCCTCCCTTCCTCCCTTTCTTTCTCTCTCTCTCTCTCTCCCTCTTCTTTCCTCCCTCCCTCCCTCCCTCCCTCCCTCCTTCCTTCCTTCCTTCCTTCCTTCCTTCCTTCCTTCCTTCCTTCCTTCCTTCCTTTCTGTCCTCCCTCCCGCCCTCCGTCCCTCCCTCCCCCTCTCTCTCTCTCTCTCTCTCTCTCTCTCTTTCTTTCTTTCTTCCTTTCTTTCTTTCTTTCTTTCCTTCCAGTCTCACTCTGTCGCCCAGGCTGGAGTGCAGTGGCACAATCTCAGCTCGCTGAAACCTCTGCCTCCCAGGTTCAAGCAATTCTTCCACCTCAGCCTCCTGAATAGCTGGGATGACAGGTGCCTGCCGCCATGCCCAGCTAATTTTTGTATTTTTAGCAGAGACAGGGTTTCACCATGTTGGCCAGGCTGGTCTCAAACTCCTGACCTCAAGTGATCCACCCGCCTTGGCTTCCCAAAATACTGGGATTACAGGTGTGAACCACCACACCTGGCCACTGTTTCTTTATTTCTTGCCATTCTTCTAGTCTCACAAAAGGACGCAAAATAGGCTGCAAAAGTTCAAACTTGCATAGAGCTTGTGTGTACGTGTGCATGCACACGCGTGTGTATGTATGAGACAGAGGTTAGGTTTATTAATCTTCTAAATACCCATTCTCTCTCCCCATATGGGCTCACTAAAGGTAATTTTCTTTATCCACTCAACTTCTTCCCTCCCCCTGCCCACTCCCACAACATAGTCACTATGGTAGAGAGCACTTCACTAAAGATTTGGTGGGAGAGCCCAAGGGATTCTGTCAGAAACACAAGTAATGTAACCATGCACATCAGGCATCTGAGTTCTTAAGACGCCTCTCACTGGCTGTCTATCCACATTTGCCCATCATGACCCATTTTGATGGCTTCTTTATATATCACCTGTCTATACTGATTGCCACCGTCCCTCCTCTTCTTTCAGGAGCAAAGTGACAAATTTCACTCCTCGTCTTTTTTTTCTTTTGAGATGCAGTTTCACTCTTGTTGCCCAGACTGGAGTGCAGTGGCACAAATTCAGCTCACTGCAACCTCCGCCTCCCAGGTTCAAGCGATTCTCCTGTCTAACCCTCCCGAATAGCTAGGATTACAGGTGCCTGCCACTACACCCGGCTATTTTTTTGTGTGTGTATTTTTAGTAGAGACAGAGTTTCACCATGTTGGGCAGGCTGGTCTCGAACTCCTGACCTCAGGTGATCCACCTGCCTCGGCCTCCCAAAGTGCTGGGATTACAGACGTGAGCCACCGTGCCGGCCTCACTCCTTGTCTTATGCAGAGCAGTTTAGCTCCTTAGCAGAAGGGTTGCAAGCATGGGAACTGGAGCCAGTCGGCTTGGGTTTGAATCCTGCCCCCTGCTGACTAGCTGTGTGACCTCAAGAAGGCTTCATCACTTCTTGTTTCCTACTTTCTTCATTGCCAAAATGGAATTAGTGCTAATCCCTTCCTCGTAGGGTTGGTGGGAGGATTAACCAAGTTAACCGACATCAAGTACTTAGGGAAGCACCTAGTATAGAACAGGTGCTCATGAAATCTCAGCTTTTATTAGTCTCCTGAGCTCTTGGGCTCATCTGTCATTTCCTAACAGAGAGACTTGTTCAACCCTTCCAAATAAAGGACGCTTCCTCCCCAGGAAGGATTTTGGTGCTGGCCATAAATGCTGTTTAACCTTGTTGCTTCCGGAAAGGGTACTGGGTTTGAATCCCGACTCTACCACTTTCTGGCTGTGTGACCTTAAGCAGATCCTTCAACACCTGTGAGTCTGTTTCCTCATCCTTAAAATGGACATAACAGCGCTACCCATTTCCTGAGATTGTTAGGACAAAGGGAGCAAGCATGTGAAGCCTCTGGAGTGGTAAGGATTTGTGGGGTGTGGGCGGGACACTGGGTGCTGTCCAATGGATCAGTTCTCAGCCCAGTGAACAACACCCAGGCTGTGGTCCACAAATGCATTTGCAGCCTGCACCGCCCCCCGCCAGAGCTGTGCAATGGTGGTTCTTCATGAAGGAAAGGTGCTCCTGGGATACAGACAGTGTTGGGATCAACTAACAAGATGATCTCAGGGGAGGGCAAGACCCCTGTGGACGGGGAAGACTTTCTAAGGGAGGGAGAGCTTGGGCTGGGCCATGTAAACAGGGAGGATTTGAATAAGGACCATGTGGAAGGAACTTCAGACAGGAGGGGCTCCTGAGCAAAGACTGGGAGGTAGGACTGGGGTTTGTGTGCAAAGCCAGCTTCCTGGGAACCGCCACACCCTCTGATTCAGCTAAATCCACTGATAGGGCTGAGCAGCTGGCTGGGCCTGGGCAGCGGGTTCGTCTTACGGGTGGGTAACTGCCAAGAGCAGAACAGAGGGCTGCGGAATGTCCCCTGCCAGGCCGAGGTGCTTGGACTTCAGTGTTATTAGTGATAATAGCAAAGCAATAAGAACAAGCATCATTTGTTGCACTCTCAGATACCAAGCACAGCATCTCAGAGTGCAACACTGTAGCTTGGGGGCCACACATCAAATCTGTGTCAGAGTCTGGATGGATACTGAGGTCCAGTGGACCCCAGGGGCCAGGCCCCTGACTACAAGGAGTGCCCACACTGTCCCGGGGCACCCACAGCCTCTGAGC
Organism: Rhinopithecus bieti; assembly: GCF_001698545.2. NCBI lineage: Eukaryota > Metazoa > Chordata > Mammalia > Primates > Cercopithecidae > Rhinopithecus > Rhinopithecus bieti. The sequence goes on from NW_016809683.1 coordinate 2,356,000, forward strand.
ATTGGCAGAGTCCATCCTTAGGGTCAGCTCTGTCCCAGGAAGGAGGTGGGGGTGTCTTGTGAGCATCCTGTTGTTCATCTCCTCCCCTCCCCCATTTCCTCTTCTTCTCTCCGCTCCTCCTTCTGACCACGCACTGGCTGGGGACACCTCCAGGCCACCCTCAGCCCCCGGTGGATTTGGCCTCCATGGAGTGCAGCCCAACTGTCTCCAGAGCCCCTCCTCCAACATTCCCTGTCTGGATAGGACCAAGCAAGGTAGAGGTGGCGCAGGCGGAGAAGGAGGAGAGAACCTTCTCCAATGAGAGAGGGGACTGCACCTCTCCAACCCAGGTTTGGCATTTTATGTGCTGGGAATGAGAAGCCCAGGGTTGCTATGGAAACTACCATCCCCTGCTCCCTCTCTTATTCTCTGTGGGAAGTTCTTACATGTAAGGGGTGTGGGGTACGTGGGTAGGGGGCACTCGTGCTGCACACGGTGCTGGAACGCAGAAGGACCATCTCTAGGGGTGGGAGATGCAAGGGATGGATGAGAGCCAGGAGAAGGGCCTCTGAGGCTCCTGATCCTAGGAGGAGCTTCAGGGCTTCCGGCTTGAGAGCAGGGCCAGGGGCAGCCATGGAGCTCACGGGGCTTCTCTGGAATAATCCTGGGACTGACCATGCATACTTGAAAAGCACAGAACAATTTGTAAAACGCAGTCAGATGGGCCACTGGGAAAGAGCTTGGGCCCTACAGTGACCAAGATGTAGGCTTGAATACCAGTACAGCTCATGCTCCTAAGCTTCAATTTCTCTACTAGAAGATACGCCTAGTGACAGCAGCCTCAGAGAGTGGTGACATGCAACCATGATGCTATGCACCTGGTCCCTGCCTGGCGTCTATACGACAGGCAGTATCCAGTTAAGGGGGGCTCTTCTCTTCCCTTTCCCATCTCACCCGATCCCATTCAGATAGGCAGTAGGAGCCCACTTTACAGATAAGGGGACTGAGGCCCAGCCAGGGGAAGGAAGGGGCTCAGGGTCCATAGGGGGTCTGGGCAGGGCCAGGAACTACACAAGCTCTTCTGCCTTCCCTTGCACTCTTGTCCCTGCTGCCTGGCGCTGGCCTTAACTGTCAGCCACCATGATCTGCGGGACTCCCTGCGTCTGAGTCCGGTGCTAAGCCCCCGCGCTTCTTGACACCGTCATTAGGGGGACCAGGCCTGTGGCAGAAACAACTCTCTTTTGGCTTTTATTATTAAAATAGAATAAAGTACCAAGCTTTCTCTGTGGGGGAGGGAAATGATGGAGGTGGGGAAGAAAAACAGTTTCCCAGCTCCGAAGCCGACACCCCCATACAGCAGCACCCCTCAGCTCCCAGAAAGGAAGGAGTTCCTTCCAGGTGAGTTGTCAGCTCTTTCTGGGGCAGAAGAAGGTGGAAAACTAATTTTAACCTTTCAGGTTTCTGTTTTTTTAGCTTTCTTGTTTTTCAGACCAGGGGAAGGACATCAGGTACCCCGCTACGTCCACTGAGTCATGGGGGAAGAAGGGAAACAAGGGTGATTTCGCCTCCACCAGGCAGGTTTTGCAAACCCCAGGTGGATACTGATGCCAACCTGGGCTCGGCAGGTCTCTACTTTCTCCCCTTCAGCCCACCAGAAAATGAGGTCCCTCCTATTCCACCTCTCCCCAAATCCAAGGAAGGTGTCCGCAGGCTGAAGTCAGGTATGTGAGTTTATGAAACCTGGGGTCTGAGTTCCAGACCACCTCCCTCAGGGATTTGCTGTATGGCCTTGAGTAAGTCACTTCCTCCTCTGGGCCTCAGTTGCCTCATCTGTCCCAAGGGGAGCACTAATTTCCATCTTGCTCACTTCCCAGGGCGGCCATGGAGGCTTAAAGCAGTGTGGGCTGATGTCTAGGCCCCAGCATTTAGAGGCTGTAACCAAACTGGGAGGATCCCATGGAGAGTGATCGGAATGGGGCAAGGACTCCTAATCTACCCACTTGATGGGGGAGAACCAAGAGCTCAGCCTCCACATTCATGTTGAACCCAGCCCAGTGCTTGGCATGTGGTCGTTAAGGCACGTTTAGAACAGGATCAATCACTGAGGGTTCCCATAAGGAACGATGGGACAAGGTTAGCCTGAGAAGACATTCATGGGAAATCAGCCAATTGATCTACAAGCAGTAGAGGGGCTGTCACAAGGCTTGAGGAAGAGATTAGAGATAGTTCCTGAGGACAAATGAGTAGACACTGCAAGAAGACAGATTTCAATTCTACACAAGGGCCACGGAGTGAGAGCAGGGGAATGAGCTTGGATTAGGCATTTGCAATGTGTCTGGGAACTGAATGGAAATGGCTATGTTTTGTTGAGCCCTTGCTGAGAAGCAGTAAGCTGGGGTGAGGACTCAGTGTCTGGAGCCAGATGGCCTGGGTTTGAATCCTGACTCTGCTACTAATCAGCTGTGTGGCCCTGGGAGAGTTACTTCCCAGGTCTGTGTCTCAGTTTCTGTATCTGTAAACTGGGGAAAATAATGTTACCTGCCTCAGGAGCTGCTCTAAGGATTACCGCACATGTGCATAGATAAATCTATCTGTAAATCTATAGATGATTTACATCCATAAATCTATCCGGAGCAGAGCCTGGCAAATAGGAAGTGCTTCATAAGCGCTGTGTGAGTGTTGGCCAGGAGCACTGCTCCCCCTTGGTCCTGAGCTACTTCGTTTCATGTAATCTTCCCAATGATCCTAGAAGAGGTGCTGTTATTATCTCCATTATCCAGATGGGGATACTGAGGCCCATCTAGATTCAGCAGTGTGCTTAAGGTCACCTATCTTGAAAATGGCAGCACCAAAACTCGAGTGTGGTTCTGCTTGCTCGGAAGCTAGAATTCCTAATCACTGAGTAATGTTTAGATCATCCCTCTTGAGAGAGACACGCTGTGCCCTGCTCTCCCAGCCCAGGTGCAGAAGTCCAGAGACAGCAAGTACCAGACTCAATGCCACAAAGCTGTCTAGTGAAAGAACTCAGGTTTGGCTCCAAGGCTCACAGGCTTGCTTTCCATGGCACCATAGCTAACCCTGGGTGCTATCTCGGGCCAGCACAGGTTGGGTGGGCCCTCCGTGAGGATGCTGAGATTCAAGATGAGAAAAGGTGACTTTTCTGCTCTGTTGTAGGTCTGAGTGGGAGGATTAGGTGAGATGATGAAGGTGGAGGCCCTCCAGAGGATGGAAATTGGGTGCACACGTGAGACTGGTGTGCGGCTGCTCGTTACCAGCAGGGGCCAGAAAGCCCAGATTCCTGTTTGTGGGAGAACAGGAAGCACCCACACATCACCCGGATTATTTCTTCTCTTTGCCTCTCTCTGCCGCCTTGTCTCTCTCTTTTTGTCTGTGTTTCTGCCTCTCTCTCTCTCTCCTTGTCTTCCATCCTCCCTCTCTCTCTAGAAAAAGATTTGTTTCCCCCCTACCCGGCAGCGCACTCAACCAAAATGAGTAATTAATCCTCACAGCTCCTCTTTATCTGGCCCTCTCCTATGGTTACTTTTGGCCCAAGAATATTGGAAGATATGCTACCCAGAGTAAATTACCTTGTTTAACTGACTCTCTGCTTGGAAATATGTTACATTCTAAAGGTCATTTTATAAAAGGGATTACTAGATCAAGGCAATGCCACGTCAGCTTGATTGCTGTATCAACGTAAGAAACCAGGGCAAAAATAGAGAATCTAGAGTTATTTACTCGTCTGTGTCAGGAAGCAGGCTATTCATCTTTTCTGGAATCGAGTAAAACTGCTCCCAACGCATTTTAGACAGGAATCTTCATATAATGGGAGATAATAATAGGAAGATACACTGGCTTGAGAGTTTCTTAAAGAGAGATTCAATGGAGTGGAGGGGTCTGGAGATATCTGGCTTTCATCATGGAAAATAGTATATCCTCTCTCTTTTTCTTTCTTTCTTCTTCCTTTCTCTCTCTCTATTTCTTTCCTTCCTTCCCTCCCTCCCTCCTTCCTTCCTTCCTTTCTTTTCTTTTCTCCTTTCCTTTCCCTCTCTCTCTTTCTTTCTCTTTCTCTCTTTCTTTCCTTCCTTCTTTTTCTTTCTCTCCCTCTTTCTTTTTCTTTCTATCCCTCTTTTTCTTTCTCTCCCTCCCCTCTCCTTCCTTCCTTCCTTCCTTCTTCTTTCTCATTCCTTCCTTCTATCCTTCCTTTTTTCTTTTTCTTTCTTTCCCTTTCTTCCTCTTTCTCTTTCTCTCCTCTCTCTCCTCCTCCCTCCCTCCCTCCCTCCCTCCCTCCCTCTCTCTGCCTCTATTTCTTTTTGGATCCAGCGTTTACTCTGTTCTAGGCCCTGGGAATACAAAGAAGATGGACATAGACCCTGGTGGACGAGGGGACACATCCTGGCCTTCTGAAGCTTTGGGTCCAGGAGAGGACACAGGCAGGCAAGCAGCCATGGAAGATGGTGCAGAGTGCTGTGCTGGGAACAGTTTGCTGGGGGTTCGTGTGGATCCCTGCAAAGGCCCGTTCCAGCTTAGGAAATGTTAGCCTGACCAGGTGGAAGGCTCACCCCTGCTCGCCATCTGTTGAAGAAGGGTCACGTACGTGCCACCTGGCTTCCTGCGGGGAGATAGCATCTGGAAGGCAGAGAAAGCTCCTCTGGGGGGAGAGGTTTCGCTGGGCACCATCATGATTTATTCAGCAGCGTCAGACACCTGCACCCTGGGCCAGCGCCGGCCTTGGTGGTTCTCCAGCATTCGTTCTGGGTGCGCACACCTGTCTTTTCCTACACCCAGGGAACGGGGACTGGAGGACAGAGGCCAGTCCAGAGGCAGCAGCCTCTCCCACCCTTAGCCAGCTGGGCAAGGGAGGGAAGCAGTCCTGGCCGGAGCCCCAGACTCACAGCAGATGTGTCCAGCTCACCTGGTGGCAAGAGGGTGCCAGAAACATCCTTGGAGCCCTGAGTCCTAGCACCGGGACTGTTCCCCACAAGGTTTCTCCTCCTAGGCTCACCACGAGACTCACTAGCCCGTGAAGCCTTCTCCTAGTAACCCCGGGCGGAACTCACTGCCATCAGCACTTGGCAGGCTCCCTTTGTGTGGATTGTGTGTGCACACACGTGCACGTGATGTGTTTACAAACTAGAGGTGGGCTGTTTTGATACCTCCAAGCTAAGATTATGTTAACACTGTCTGAGTAATATAAATCATCACTGATGAAAACCAGCTTGCGTTTGCATAACATGTTGTACTTTTCCAGATGCTGCTCACATCTTCATTTTCTGCATCGGTCTCACCAGAATCCCAAGAGTTGGAGAGGGCGGGTATTAGATGTCCCCAAGAAGTGTCATCTGGCGTTGATGACTGAGCAAGGAGGAATCAAATCTCCTCAACCCCATGCTCACAGCACAGCTGGAAGAGACAGAGGTCTCGCCTTTACCGAGCTTAGCGGTATGACATGTTTCTCCAGACCATCCTTGCAGTTTTTAACACCACTGTTTTAATGATAATTTTGTTTAAAATTTTATTTTTATTTGGCTAAAGATTGAATAAAGCTGATGCGGTGGCTCATGTCTATAATCCCAGCACTTTGGGAGGCTGAGGCGGGCACATCACAAGGTCAGAAGTTCGAGATCAGCCTGACCTACATGGTGAAACCCTGTCTCTACTTAAAATACAAAAATTAGCCAGGTGTGGTGGTGGGTGCCTGTCATCCCAGCTACTCAGGAGGCTGAGGCAGGAGCATAGTTTGAACCCAGGATGTGGAGGTTTCAGTGAGCCGAGATGGTGCCACTGCACTCCAGCCTCGGCAACAGAGCGTGACTCTGTCTCAAAACAAAAACAAAAACACCCAAAAAAACCCAAGATTGAATGAATAGTAAGCTAGGAACACAGCAGCTGGTTTGTGTAAAGATTAGTTGCCTAATATTGATATTAGGCAAAGTTTTAATTTTTACCGTGTACAGCAAAACCTAATGCTGTTTCCCTATTGTTACTCTACTTTCTTTTGGTGTGTGGCCATGAAGACTGAGGCTGGCCATAGCCAGGACCTACCCCAATAACCATTTCTTCTGTTTTTGTTTTGAGCAGGCCCTAAGCCAAGCACTTTGCAGGCACGATCTCAATAAACTGTGATAACAAATCAACAAAGTGTGGCCAGGCGCAGTGGCTCACGCCTGTAATCCCAGCAATTTGGGAGGCCGAGGCAGGTGGATCATCTGAGGTTAGGAGTTTGAGATCAGCCTGACCAACATGGAGAAACCCTATCTCTACTAAAAATACAAAAATTAGCCAGGCGTGGTGTCAGTCGCCTGTAATCCCAGTTACTCTGGAAGCTGAGGCAGGCGAATTGCTTGAACCCAGTCAGGCAGAGGTTTTGGTGAGCTGAGATCACACCACTTCACTCTATCCTGGGTGAAAGAGTGAGTCTCCATCTCAAAAAAAAAAAAAAAAAAAAAAAAA
>NW_016809683.1:2362755-2388480 GCF_001698545.2 Rhinopithecus bieti
AAAAAAGACAATGGATATCCATTTTATTCCCATTGTGCAGATGAGGAAACTGAGGTTCGGCAAGGCTCGGTGATTTACTGACAGTTACACTGGTAGGAGTGGTGGTGCAAAGGTCCACACCCAGACTGTCCCCAGCTTCCGGGGGAGTAACCATTAAGCTTTACTGCCTCCCTCTTCTCCAGCTCCTCTGCCACAGTGGGGCTCCTCTTCCACTGCCAGGACCCCAGGTAGGAGCAGGGAAGTCATGGGGAGGGAGAGGGAGCCCTGGATTGCAGCAGCAGCCACCAAAGGCAGGGCCACTGGAAGATGAGGCTGCATTAGGCTTTTCATCCCTGCTGCTCCCTCCAGCTCCTTGTTACTATCCTTAATTATGAAATAACAGCGGTTCCCAGGCAGAGGGAGGGCGGGAGGGTGGCAGAGCGAGCATCCAGATGGCCCTCCTGGCAAGCGTGGGCCTCGCCTGGTCTTTATGTAAGAGTTGCTCTGCTTTCCAGATTGCCTTCGAGTCAGATGTTTAAACACTTGTTTTGTGTTTATGATACAGAGGAAGAAATTAAAAGGCCCCCAGGGGAAAACGAAGAAAGGAAAAACCAGGAGTGGTTCTGGGGGGTTGTCAGGCCAGATGGTGAGATAAACCGAGTCTGGGACTCGTTTTCAGATGACCGTGAGCCGATGGCTTCTCTGGCCTTGGGTGGTGAGATCCAGAGCTCCATGATAGAGGGAAGTGGGTGAGCTCCCTTCAGGAAACAAAACAGGAACTGCCAGCGACTGAGGGCCTGCTGTGTCCTCAGCACTGTGCTCTAGCACACTTTATATGCTCTCTGTTTTTCTTTTTTCTTCTTCTTCTTCTTCTTTTTTTTTTTTTGACAGAGTCTCCCTCTGTCACCCAAGGCTAGAATGCAGTGGCACAATTTTGGCTCACTGCAGCCTCAACCTCCCAGGCTCAAGTGATCCTCCTGCCTCAGCGCTGCAAGTAGCTGGGACTACAGGCATGCACCACCATGCCTGGTTAATTTTTTAAACTTTTAGTAGAGACGCGATCTCGCTATGCTGCCCAGGCTGATCTCGAACTCCTGGGCTCAAGTGATCCTCCCGCCTTGGCCTCCCAAATTGCGGGGATTACAGATGTGAGCCACCTTGCCGGCCTATGTGCCCTCTCTTAATCTCTCAACAGCCCTGTTTTACAGATGGGGAAATCAAGGCCTGGGGGGACTTGGTGACTTGGCCAAGGTCAGATTGCCTGATGTGTAGAGTTGGTCTGGAACTGCTGGAAGTTTTTCCCGCCTGGAACATTCTTCCTGCATTCAACTCCCGCTCCTGCAGAAAATCCCCAGCAAGCTAGCCCAGTTGAGTGCGCCGCTGCCCCCTAAACTTCCTGTGATTGTGACTTCTGAACTGGATGTCTTACTGCAGTTGACTTTCGGTAGCTCTAGAACTGTTCACAGGCCCCTGGAATCTGCACTGGAAAAGGCCTCAATGGTCAACACTCCAAGCCACCACTGGCTTTTTAGATTCCCTCAAAGGCATCCCAGCTCTGTTGAACACTGACACCGAAAGGGAATCAGTCAATCACTGCTCCTTTGAACGGAGTTCGTGGCTTGACACTTCTTCACTGTAGAATCTCTTAATGGATGGAACCCAGTCTTATTTTCCCTCTTCTATATCCTGTAGGGGCTAGTGCAGTGCTGGGCCCACTAAGAGATGGCAGAAGCACAGCGTAAGAGTTGCAAGAGCATAGAATCACCATCTCTTTTTACAGGTGAGGAAATTAAGGCCCAGATTGCTGGGGGCTTACCTACAGTCACACAGTGAGTGATGGACAGAGCTGGAACAAGGACTCAGACCACTTCCTAGCCCAGAGCTCTACCCACTCTTTGCTGGCCTTGGGTCTTGCTCCTCCCAGAAGATTTGGGTGTTCCCTCCACAGTACTCCCCAGGGACCTTGCACAGACCACTGTGAAAGCATGTACCAGAATCTGTTGTCACAGAATACCCAGGGTTTTGGAGGCCAGGGACCTCATGTCATGTCTCTGGACCTACAGCTTCTTCTGTAAGCCCGGCCCAGAGAAGGCACCAGGAAATGTTGGGAAAAGGCAGGAGAAGAGGGCGGAGGCAGAGGAAAGAGGAATGGAGCAGCAGCAGGGGATAGCAGGGGCCTCCACTGTGAGGGGTCCCCCAAGATGGCCTGTCATTGCAGCCAAATCAGAAGGAATTGTGACCTGGTTGACTATGAGTAGGAGGTGTCTGAATATGGCTTCGTAACAATCATGGTAATGTAGAGTTCACAAATACACTCTGCTTTATCTGATTCCCAGTGCTTGTTGCGTTTGGTTTGTACAACACAGGGGACATGGAGCTTGTATTATGCTGATTTTGTAGATGAGGAGACTGACGCTCAGTAAGGTCCTGCTGTTAATTAAAGACAGAACTTGGACTATTGAACCCACACCTACCAGTTTGTAGCCAGAATCGTTTCTGCCATGACATATTTCCTTCCTTCCTTCCTTCCTTCCTTCCTTCCTTCCTTCCTTTCTTCCTTCCTTCCTTCCTCCCTTCCTTTCTCTCTTTCTCTCTCTCTCTTTCTCTCTCTCCTTCTTTCTCTCCTTCTTTCTGTTTTGTTTTGTTGTGTTTTGTTTTGTTTTTGAGACGGAGTTTCTCTCTTGTTGCCCAGAGCTGGAATGCAATGGCATGATCTCGGCTAACTGCAACCTCCACCTCCCGGGTTCAAGCAATTCTCCTACCCCAGCCTCCCGAGGAGCTGGGATTACAGGAATGCACCACCATGCCCAGTGAACTTTGTATTTTTAGGAGAGACGGAGTTTCTCCATGTTGGCCAGGCTGGTCTCGAACTCCCAGCCTCAGGTGATCCGCCCACCTTGGCCTCCCGAAGTGCTGGGATTATAGGCATGAGCCACCACACCCAGCCCATTCATTCTTTCTTTCTTGCACTTCTTTCATGACTTGCTTACATTCTTAGGAGCATTGTTGCTTTTCCTTGAACCCACCAAGCACAGGCCCTCCTCGGGGCATCTGCACTTGCTGTTCCTCGGCTTGGGATGCTCTTCCCACTGCCATGCCCACCTGGCCCAACCCTTGCTTTGCTCTGTTTCAGTGGCACCTCCCTGACCACCTGTTCCCAGTAGCTCCCCCATCACCTCTCACACGCCTAAGCCTGCACCATTTTTCTTCATAGCACCAATCACTCCCTGACCTTTGCATTGTTTACTGTATTATATGCTGTTTACTGTATTATATTCTGTTTTATAGCTATTTGATTCATTACCTCTTCCCTCTAGAACATCAGCTCCTTGGGAGCAGGGTTTTGTCTCTGTTGTCCACCATTCCATTCTCAGCACCTAGATCCATGCCCAACACATAGTAGATGCTTAAATATGTTTCTGTTTACTGAATGAATAAGCACCTATGATGTGCCAGACCCTACTCTGGATACCGAGAATATGCACATGATTAAGACGATCTCCTGCCTGTAAGGTGCTCATAGCAGACAGGCAAAAATGGGTCACCAGGGCTGGGCATGGTGGCTTACACCTGTAATCCCAGCACTTTGGGGGGTCTAGGAGTAGGATTACCTAAGGGCAGGAGTTCCAGACCAGCCTGGCCAACATGGCGAAACTTGTCTCTACTAAATGCAAAAAATTATTAGGGCTTGGTGGCAGACGCCTGTAATCCCAGCTACTCAGGAGGCTAAGGCAGGAGAATCACTTGAACCCAGAAGGTGGAAGTTGCAGTGAGCTGAGATCGCACCACTGCACTCCAGCCCGGGTGATGGAGTGAGACTCTGTCTCAAACACACACACACACACACACACACACACACACACACTCAATGAAAACAAACAAACAAAACAAAATGGGTCCCCAGAACAGAATGTGGGCTGAGGTAGGCACCCAGTAAGATGACTCCTTTAGCTGTTGTATGGCAGAGCCTACTGGATGACCCCTACTATAAATTCTACTCTATTTCTTTAATAACAGAACTCTAAATTTAGCTGGGTATGAGGTCACTTAGAGTAAAGGCCACATTTCCCAGCTTCCTTTGCAGTCCAGTGTGGTCATGTGACTCAGTTCTGGCCAATTTCCAGGAAGTATCCTTAGAGAAAAAGGGTGTCCCCTCTGTTGCCCTTTCCTCTGCTCACTGGATTGAGAAGTGATGGGTGAACTTAAGTAGCCAGCTTGGACCATAAGGATGAGGCCACACCCCCAGAATTCTGGCACAGAAAGCTAGAAAAAGCCTGGGTCTCTGACCCTGTGAAGCACAAGTTATCTCACCTTCAGAATTCATTTACCTGAGTGAGAAATTTACCTGAGTGAAAAGTAAATTGGTTTAATCTACTTTTATTTGGGGCTTTCTGTGGCTTGCAGTTGACTAATCCTAATCCTCATTGATGCAGCCTTAGAAGGAATAGAGAAAGTGGCTAGGAGACTTGTTTTGGTTCTCAGAGAGTGAGATGGCCCCATCATCCAGCAGAGAGGCAGAAGTTGTGGTTGAAGTGTGTCTGGATCCAGGTAGGGCCTGTTGACCTTGCAAGTACTAGAAATCATTAATGGTAGCACTCATTTGATCTCCATTCATTCATTTACCTTTTCATTTATTTCTTCAGTTGTCCCACCATTCACTCATGAGGTTTATCTACCCATCCACTCATCCATCAAAACATTCCATGAGGCAGGTATTCATGGGGCTGGGGTGTGAGTTTGAGCCGGGCAGGGAACAGTTTGCAAATGAAGCTCAGCTGGGAGACTGGGAGCAGGGTCTTTGGATCTGGAGGCCCCTCTCTGAGGCCTGGCAGTGCTTGCTCTCTCAACAGGCCTCAGCCTCTACTGGAGGCACATCTGTGGAGTGATCAAATTCAGGATTACAGGAGTGTGCCAGTCCCAGGGAGGGGCAGAGAGCCCTCCAGGTTCCATGGGGACTTCCAGGGCAGGTGTCTTCCCACCCCGTGCCCTGCAAGAGAGCAGGCAGTAAAGCTTTTAGCTCAACTGCACCTTCATTGTGTCATGAATGGTGGTTGATATCAGCAAGAGAATGATTCATGAGTCTTGTAGTTTCTGAAAGATCTAGAAGGCATAAAGTCCCAGCTTAGGACACATCCTAAGAATATGCTGGAAGGGAGTCAGAAACTCATGAGCCTTGTACGTTTTCTCCAAAATTGAGCCAGGATCCTGGGGGAGGAGTGGGATTAACAAAGATCACAGGACTTACTGGGGTGGAACATGGCTGAGACAGCAAGGAGAAGGCATATTTGATAGAAAACAAAAAGTGACTGGATGAAAAAATGACTCCCTGGATGTCTGTGGTTCACCCCAGAATAAGCCGGTTTTTTTCTGTAACTTGATGAACCTGCATATTCGCAGACGTTTTGGTCAAAACTGAAGGTTACAAGACAGAAACAAAGCAAAAGGATCTATTTCTGTTGTCTTTTGTGATATAACAAAGCATCCCAAAACTTTTTTTTTTGGAGATGGAGTCTCACTCTGTGGCCCAGACTAGAGAGTAATGGCATGATCTCGGCTCACTGAAACCTCCACCTCCCGGGTTCAAGCGATTATCTTGCTTCAGCCTCCCAAGTAGCTGAGACTACAGGCATGCGCCACCACTTCCAGCTAATTTTTGTATTTTTAGTAGAGATGGGGTTTCGCCAGGTTGGCCAGGCTGATCCTGAACTCCTGACCTCAGGTGATCCACCCACCTTGGCCTCCCCAAGTGCTGGGATTACAGGCATGAGCCCCTGCACTAGGCCAGCATTTCAAAACTTCATGGTGTAAAACAATATTTTTATGATTTCCCATGATTCTGTGGTAAGCTGGGCAAGTCTCCTGCTCCACATGATCATGGCTGGACATGCAGGCAGCTGCATTCAGTTGGTGGCTAGAAGGTTCTAGAAGGGCAGTCAGTTCTTCTCCATATGGCCTTTCTTGCCACATGGTCTTTCCCTTGGGCAGGACAGCCTGAACTTCCTCACATGGTGGTGACTGGACTCTGAGAGTGAAAGCAGAAGCTTCCAGGAACCCCATCCTTTTTTTTTCTTTCTTTTTTTGAGATGGGGTCCAGCTCTGTTGCCCAGGCTGGAGTGCAGTGATACAACCGTAGCTCACTGCAGCCTGAAACTCCTAGGCTCAAGTGATCCTTCTACCTCAGCCTTCTGAGCAGGTAGTACTACAGGTACACACTATCCCAACCAGTTAATTAAAAAACATTTTTTTTTTTTTTAAGAGATGGAGTCTTGCTTTATTGCCCAGGCTGGTGTCAAACGCATGGACTGAAACAATCTCCTACCTCAGCCTCCCAAAGTGCTGGGATGACAGGCATGAGCCACTTTGCCCAGCCACTTCCAGGCCTCTTGGGGCCCAGGCCTGGAACTGATACAGCCTCACTTTTGCCACATTCTATTGGTCAAAGCATGTCCCACATTATCTCAGACTCCAGTGCAGAGAAAATAAACTCCATCTCTTGGGAGGTATCATCAGTGGCCATATTTGCTGACAAACTTCCGTCGGAAGTTGATGGGATCATGGAGCCTAGAAAAAAAGTAAGATGTGAATGACACAAGTTCGACTTATGCACAACTTCACGGACACACAATTGGTGCCTAAAGTGAAGCTCATCATACATCAGCTTGGGGCTTAAACCAGTGTTCGGTGCGGCTGACTCTGCCTCTCTTCCACTATGCTGCTTTCCTCTTCATCAAACAACTCCATCAACTGGAGACCACTAAAAGGAAAGAGAAATACACCAAGGCCACAGTCATTAGCATCCTGGAACATTGGATTCTATTTCTGGCAGATCAGAGGTAGTTGGCAAACCTCTGCCCCCGTCTCCCCAGCTCAGCACTCTGAGGTAATGAGCCCACCGTATTATGTGGCATTAGCAGAAGTGCTGGATGCTGATCAAGAGAGGAAATAGACTCCTGTCCTCCATCATCAGCAGCCTGCACCTGGGGCTTGGGGTTCAGCTGTAGCCTCAGGGGAAAGCAGCTCCTATACATTAAGGGCCTACTGTGTGCCAAGTGCTGTGCTAGGTGCATCTGGCCTCTGCTTTTTTCTCAAGCCTCATCTTGCACTCTATTCCCTCTCTCTGATTTCCAACTAATCTGGGTATATTTCAGCGTTTTCAAACAGGCTGCTCTTTCTCTTCCAGGTCTTTGTATGTACTGTCCCCATTGCTCGATGCACTCTCCCTGTCTCTTAGCTGGGTTAACTTGAATGCATCCTCAGACCTTAGGCTCTCTGCTTTCTCTGCTGGACTGAAGGCTTCTCTGGGGTAGTGCCACACACCCCCGAAGTACTGCTTGGCTCCCAGCCCAGTGTTCTGTAAGTATTTGTTGAATGACTGAATGATGGAGTGAATGACTCCTCACAAGAGCTCACTTTGACAGATGAGGCAACTGAGCCTCAGAGAGAACCAGCTTGTCCAAGGCCAAGATGAGGTGAGAGGCAGAGTCAGGATTTGAATCTGGGTCTGTGTGGTGGCCAAGCTTGTGCCCTTTGGACTACACCTGGCACTCAGGCGTAAATGAAGGAGTGGATGATGGTGATGGGGAGTGGGGAGAAAGTGTCTGAGAAAGAGGCAAGGGCAAAGGCACCTCTGTCCCATTGCTTCCAGGTAGTAACACCAGAAATGGAGGTGGAACCTGGGGCTGAGCTACCAAGTCACACAGAGTTCGGCTAAGCCTCTGGGAGCCTGGTCTCCCAGTGTCTGTTAGACTGAGGGCTTACAGGTGCCTGCTCTGTGGACAACAAGGGTAAGGCCGGCAGCTCAGCTGCTACCAGAATCCAGAGGGTTGTGCTAACTCCCAGGGTCTTTGGTACCCTCTGGTTAAAGGGGCCCACAGAAGATTCCAGGTCAGAAACAGGAGGTGTTACCACCAGGGAGCTGCATGGGAGGTGGTTCCTGTAGCAGAGAGAGCACTGACTCCAGAGTCCAAAAAACAGACTAAGAATCCCAACTCCACCAATTATTGCTGAGTGACATTTACCCAGTTACTCCAATTATCTGAACCTCAGTCTCCTTGTCTGGAAAATGGGGATAATAAGACACTCCTCAGATGGTTGTTGAGAAAGTTAAATGAGTTAACTTTGTAGCAGTCTGAGAACAGGGCCTGCCTCCCCAGCTGGAGCCTGGCATAAGGAGAGTAGTTGGTAAATGTTAGGCTAGAAGGCCTATTGTTCCTCCATTGCCATGGAACCTTTGCTGCTTCAGCTTCTCTCCCACGTAATAGTTTGCTCTGCATGTTTTCTAGAGCTGTTGGAAGGATCAGATGTGATAGAGGATGGAGGAGACACCTGTCAAATCCTGTCTGAAGAGAGAAAGCTGAAGGAAGTTGTGTTGCCTTTGTGTCTCCATTTGGACCACACCAGGCCTGGGCCAAGGGACCCAACAAGCACCTAAAAAGGAGCAAAAGGTCCATGGGCTTGAGAGATGATGACGACAACAATGATGATGTCTATGATGATGATGCTGATGATGATGGTGGTGATGATGGTAATAATGATGGTGATGATGGTGATGGTGACAGTGATGATGGTGATGATGATGATGGTGGTGATGGTGGTGGTAATGGTGGTGATGATAATGGTGACAGTGGTGATGATGGGAATAATGGGGATGATGATGGTGATGATAATAATGATGGTGATGATGGTGATGATAATAATGATGGTGATGATGGTGATGATGGTGGTGATGATGGTGAGACTGATGATGGTGATGATGATGACAGTGATAATGATGATAGTGATGATGTGATGGTGGTGATGGTGATGATGATGATGATGGTGATGATGGTGATGATGGTGATGATGATGGTGATGATGATGTGATGGTGGTGATGATGATGATGGTGATGATGGTGATGGTGATGATGGTGGTGGTGATGATGGTGGTGATGATGGTGACGATGATGGTGATGATGACGACAGTGATGATGATGATGATGGTGGTGATGGTGATGATGGGAGTGATGGTGTGATGATGATGATGGTGGTGACAGTGATGATGGGAGTGATGGTGTGATGATGGTGATGATGGTAGTGATGATGGTGAGGATGATGATGGTGATGATGATGATGGTGATGATGAAGATGATGGTGATAGAGATGCTAATGATGGTGATATGACATTGGATGGAGGGATGCAGGCCAAGCCTTAAGAAGACAACAGGGCATCGTAAAAAGAGATCAAAGGGTAGTTGTTCAAATATCCAAATATCTTTAAGTCCGGGCTCTGCCTCTTACTAATCAAGTGCCTTTGGGCAAGTTATGGAACATCTCTGAGTGTCAGGTCTGCCACCTGTAAAACAGAAAAAAGAACCCTGCCTTGCATGCTTCACAGGTAGCCTCCATGGGGATCACAAGCATTTTCATACACACAGGCAGCTGTGGTTGCTGCTGCTGTATTTGAGAGCAGATCCTAGCCCAGGCAGCTGTTGCTATCAAGCAGACTTAGTTCAAGCTCTGTTACTTCCTTGCTCAGGTGTTGTCAGCCTCAGTTTTTCATCTACAAATGACTCTAATAATGCCTCTCCACATAGGGTTGTGGTCTGGCTAAAATAGGTCCATGTAGTTACAGGGACCCACCTAGTGCCTGCAAAGAGTGGAGGATCCATGAATGGTCCTCATTATGATTGCAAGCCTCTAGTCCACTCTGGCTCTTTCTCTCCTGGCTGCCCATTCAGCTTGGCCCAATCTGGTTGATCACAGTCATCACAGTTCCCCGCAAAAATATTCTGTGGTGCATTCTCAAGGACTAGATGAGGTCACAAAGGGCTGCCCTGTATGGTTGTGCAGGTTGCTTACTGCTCAAGGGCACTCAGCTGAGGAAATAGCTTGGCCTTTCCCCTCAAAGCTGAGAGCTTTAAAGAGGAGCTGCCTCTGCCCAGAAAAGGAACCTTTCTTTTATTTGCATAAAAACAACATATGGGCTGGAAGGCACCTGAATCACCCGTGGTGGGATTAAACCAGCTTGGAAATGTAGACTCGGATGGGTCTCAGACAGCACCCAACATTCTTGTTGGACAGAAGAAGAAACTGACCATTATTTATTCATTCATCCAAATTTTACTGCACACTAAGTGGCAAGTACCACCTCTCCTCTCAAGAAGGCAAGGACACCATGACAGATTATTACATGCTTTTCAAACCCATTTGGATATTGATTCTGGACATCAAGAGTTTACATAGAAAGCTCTGGCTGATGCAGTGGCTCACACCTGTAATCTCAACACATTGGGAGGCTGAGGCAGGAAGCTTGCTTGAGCCCAGGAATTTGAGACCAGCCTGGGCAACATAGCAAGACCCTGTCTCTACAAAAAAAATTAAAAATTTGCTGGGTGTGATGGTGTGTGCCTGTAGTCCTAGGTATTCAGGAGGCTGAGGCGGGAGGATCGCTTGAGCACAGCAGGTCGAGGCTGCAGTGAGCCATGATCACGACACTGCACTCCAGTGTGAGCTACAGAGCAAGACCCTGTCTCCAAAAAGAAAAAGAAAAAAAAGAGCTTACATAGCAAGTTCAGAGAGTAAAAGATGATGCATTATCCAAATCTATTGGAACCCCGAGTTTCAGATCTGAGTACCAAGAGTTCAGACAGTGAGGGTTTAATCCAAAAGCAAGAGATTTCTGTAAGGCAGCTCCATGGAGCACAGAAGAGAGAGCAACCAAGACTTCCCAGAGGCAGGAATACTTGATGGAAGGAAAACTAGGAGTCTGCTGGCAATCCAGAGATGAGTGGTCCCTCAGGCACAGGCTCTGGCATGTGCAAAGATCTGGGGTACAGAGAGCCTTGCAAGCTCAGGGAACTACAAGTCAGTCTCTTTGGCTGGAGCATAAAGGAGAGGAGGAAGAATGCTTGGCAATGAGGGTCAGAGAGGTTAAGCAGCCCATTCAAGGGTCACACAGCAAACTTCTGTTTAGCTGGGATTAGAACCCAGGCTCCTGACTGAGTTGGGGCTTGCTCGGATCATCGGGCTCAGTGGGTGGGCGGAGAGGCAGCAGGAGGCAGAAATGGTCAGATCCAGGGAAGGGGGCAGGGTGTGGCTGGTTCAGCTGTGCTCCTGTTGACCTTTGGACTGGGGGGACACCTCTCCTCCCATGTCATTGTCAGTCTGCCTTTGGGGATGTTGGGTGAGGCCCTGAATGCTGGATGAGGTGCCAGCCTGTTCTGGCTATCTGCCCTCTGTACTGACTGGCACCTGGCCCAGTGCCTCAATCCAGCTGAGCTTATGCAGCTGATGACCCATTGACTTCTGCTGAAGTTCAAGGCTGGCACAGGTGCCCGGGCCTGCCAAGGCAAGAGACTCAGTTAGGGATAGTGTAGTCTGGGATGGTGCATTCAGCAGGAAGGAGCGCTGTGCTCGGGTCAAGTTCTGGGTTCTGGGTCTAGCCTGTCATGAGCATGTGTTGAACTCGGTCGAGCCACAAACCATCTCTTTGTCTACAAAACAGGAAGGCTGGGCCACATGACCTCTATGGTATTGGCAACTTCAGTCTTTTGGTCAGTGGTTCTCAAACTTTGGCGTGCATCAGAATCACCAGGAGGGCTGGTTAAAACCAGGTGGCCTGGCCTCACTCCCAAAGCTTCAGGTTCATGGGCCTAGGGTGAGGCTTGAGATTCTGCATTTTCAACAAGTCCCAAATGATGCTGATGCTACTGGTCTAGGGACCACACTTTGAGAATTACTGCTCTAGCAACCCTGGGTGCGCATTAGAATTACTTAGGGGAGCTTTAAACCGTGTGGTGACGAAACCCAACCCCAGAGCATCTCTGAGTGGGGAGCCTGGGTTCTGATATCTTTTAAAAGCTCCTGTAGGTGATTCTAATGTGCCGCCAGCGTTAAGAACTGCTGTTCTAGAAAAGCAGCCTGACATATGCCTTTTTTCCTGTTGGAATAATTTCTCTTGGACCCCAGCTTAGCCTCTCATTAGCTGCCTGGTTGTGAATAGTCCCTGAACCTCAGTTTCCCCTTCTGTAGGTGGGGCTGTTAGGAGGACTAAATGAAACTCTGCCTCACTGTGTCTGTCCGCCTTTCCCTGTGTCCAAGGAGAGCTCGTATGTTTCTTCTGCTCTGAGACTGTTTGGCTGAAAACAATTCAATAAGCATTTATTAAAAACTTACAATGTATGAGATGCTGCCATTAACGATGTGGGAATACAAGGATGAATCAGGCTCGGTCCCCATTCAAAAGAGCTCACATGCTAATGGGGGTGATGAGGCATGTGTCCAAAATATGAGGAAGGGTGTAACACTGGCTATTGAGGAAGTAATCATGGTGAAGGCCACTATGTGTGAAGCACTTCACAGTTTATTTTAATCCTCCCAGCAACTCCATGAGGCAGCTACTATTGTAACACCCACTTTTTTTTTTTTTTTTTTTTTTTTGAGACGGAGTCTCGCTCTGTCACCCAGGCTGGAGTGCAGTGGCACGATCGCCACTCACTGCAAGCTCCGACCCCTGGGTTCACGCCATTCTCCTGCCTCAGCCTCCCATGTAGCTGGGACTACAGGCACCCGCCACCGTGCCTGGCTAATTTTTTGTATTTTTAGTAGAGACGGGGTTTCACAGTGTTAGCCAGGATGGTCTCGATCTCTGACCTCGTGATCCGCCCGTCTCAGCCTCCCAAAGTGCTGGGATTACAGGCGTGAGCCACTGTGCCCGGCCGTAACACCCACTTTTACAGGCCAAGAAATTGAGGCTTAAAGAGAGGACCAGTTACCCACAGCACAAGAGCCAGGCTTTGGTGCTGTGGGAACCCAGAGGAGGAGATTCACACCGTTAGAAAGGCTGGGAGTAAGTTTTGTGGGGAGAGGTGTGGACACAGTGCTTTGAAGAATGTGTAGGAGTTTGATGTGTAAATATAGAGAAAAGGGTATCCCCGATAAGAAACCAGCATACACAAGCCCAGAGGAGGGAAAGCCTGGCTTCTTTAGAGACCTGGAAGTGATCTGATTTTGCTGGAATGTAGGTTGGGCGCAGAGCATGGTGGGAATCACGTCCTGGTTGGAGGCTTCCTTGTATGCTAGGATAAGGAATTTAGATTTTTAGATTTTATGTCTTTTTTTTTTTTTGAGACAGAGTCTTGCTCTGTCACCCAGGCTGGAGCACAGTGACACAATCTCAGCTCACTGCAACCTCTACCTCCTGGGTACAATCAATTCTCATGTCCCAGCCTCCCGAGTAGCTGGAATTACAGGCGCATGCCACCACACCTGGGTAATTTTTATATTTTTGGTATAAAATTATTATATTTTATATTTTTAGTAATCGGATTTTGCCAACATAGGCCAGACTTGTCTCAAACTATTGGCCTCAAGTGATTCTCCCATATTGGCCTCCCAAAGTGCTGGGATTATAGGCGTGAGCCACCATACCTGGCCCAAGATTTTATATCTTAAGCAATGGGGAGCCCTTGAAAATTCTCGAACAGGAGGTGGCAGTTTTAGAACAGGGTTAAAATGGTCACAGGTTATATGGGAGAGAGAGGGTGACAGGGAGCCCAGGGAACGAAGGGGGCGCTATGGCAAAGGATCTGATGGGGGATGGTGAGGCAAGTGGGCTGTGGGGAGCAGGGAAGGGGAAAATAGGCACATGTGGGCAGTGCACTGTTGCCACGCAAAGCTTCCTTGCGCATCAGGTGATCCCTTATGTGTACTTGCTTATTGACTGAGCCATACCATACTGGGAGTGGGGGAGGGCAGGAGCAGAACACAGAGGCTGGGGCAAGTGGACCTCCCAGGCTTCTCACTCCATATGCAGCTCCCCTCACGACAGTGATATGATCAGTGGGGTATGACCCATTCTGTTTTACAACTCTGCAGAATCTGGGAGCAATGGGTTCCTGGGCCGCCTGCCACATTTCCGTGATGGGGGTGGCAGAGCTGGCCCAGCGACCTGAGTCCTCCTGACCCCAGCCTTCCAGATGAAGCGTGCCACCCTGTTCACCTCCCACTGCCAAGTTCACTGCCAGCTCAAGGCTCACAGTCTCTGTGTGTCATGCCCAGCACAAATCCTCCTGGGCTGAAGCCAGTTCCCAGAGGCAAAGTCTGGATGTAGAAAATGTACCGGGCTGCAATCCTGCCATTTGCCACCAGGTGACTTTGGGCACATCCCCTTAGCCCCTCTGTGGCCTAAATTGGGGCATTAAACACAATCAGGTAGTACAGGTACTGCACCCTTCACCTCCACCTGCCCCATGCTCTCTGGTTAACTTTCCTGGAGAATCTCAAGATGTCACAGAGACAAGCAAAGCAAGTCACTTTCCATATTCAAAGTCCCAGGCCATTTTAGTACTTCTGTCATTCTGTGGACCCATCAATATTATACCCATTTTGGAGATGGCACAACCAGGACCCAGAGACTTTTCATGACTGGCCCAAGGTCAGACATCTAGGTAGTTACTGAGACAGAACTTGAATGCCAATCTTTCAGTCAATGGAGCTGGCCCCTCAGGTGCCCTCCCAGACCCCTGCTGCCTTTCATGAGATAGGGAGGCCAGGTCTGGGTTGGGGGTGAGGCTGGCAGACATCCCTGAGGTCCAGGGGTCTGGAACTGAGGGATACAGACACAGCATCGCATTCCTTTGCTGTATCACACAATGAGAACATTCTCTTTTAAGCCTCCTGATACGTGAAGGAGAAAGTCTCTGTTAGGTGCTAATGGGTATTTAACACCTCTCCAAATCTTGCCAATCTCCCTTTTTCACTGAGGGCACATCTCAAGTCTTGGCAGACCACAGTTTCCAGCTAGAATTTAATAACCTTGCTTTATTTTCACTGTGCTTATTTTAACTCTTACTTTCTATTTATGGCAAGTGATACTGGTTTGCCATTTAAGGCAGCGATATAATGATTCTCTAAAAAAAAATGTGTTTAAGGGGTGGGGAAAGTGGATCCGGTATTTTAAAAAATATATTAAGTAATAAGTGGTGTGGAGATATGGCCCAGTGAGAAGGTCCGATGTCTGGCCTAGGTCAAGCCCCTCATTTAAAGGTGGGAAGGGAGAATGCAGGCAGGAGAGGCAATGCTCAAGGCACCTGGTGTGTCCCTGGGGGCCGCTGCGACTCGCATGCCTCGAAGACCTCTGGCCACTAAGCCAAGGTGACTCCCCGCCCCCCTAGGCGACACGTGCATGGCCCATGTGCCAGTCTGCAGGGTCCCGTGGGCACCGTGACCTCGGGAGGGAGGCGGCGGCTGGGACAGACAGGTTGGACACCTGGGAGGGCACCCGGGGACTTCTGCGAAGGAGGAGGGCGCTGGAGCCGTGGCGCCCTCGGCCTGGCCGGGTGCAAGCCGCTGGGGACCCCGGCCGAGTGGGCAGGCGGCCGGACCCCATGCGGGTCACCTGCGGCCGGGAAGGGCGTGCGTGTGAGCGCGTGCGCAGACGTCAGCCTCCGAGGCCCGTGCTGCCTTCTGGGCAAGGTGCGCGCGGCCAGCGGCCCCGGCCCCACGCGCCGGGACACGCGGACACCGCAGACTGCGGCGCCGCCCTGAGGCTTGCCGAAGGGCGGTGGGGCGGGCCCGGCCGCGGCGCCGCCCATCCCATTGCCGCGCCGGGGCGGGCGGGGGCGCGGTGGGGCGGGCGACCGCTTGGAGAGCCAAGGCGCTGCTCGCTGGGGCGAAGGAGCAGGTGGGCGACGCTTGCAGGGGCGCGGGAGGGCGCCGCTGGTACCGCCATCAGGGGCCTGAGGTTCTGCCACCTTTCGGGGGGATCAGCGACCTCTTCGCCCTGCGGGTGACAGTGGGGCATCTGCTTGCGAGAGGGGGAAGGAGGGAGAACCCAGGGCCACACACAAAGTTCTCCTCATCTGCTGACAGGAGGAGGTGAAGGAGGAGGAGGAGCCGGGTTGGTGCTAACTTGGAGCTGCGAAACCTTGGGGCGGCGTTCAAGGCCCCCTCCCACACGCGCGCAGAGCAGAGCGGAGCGCCCTGCTCCTCCTCCAGCTGCTGGCGTCGCCGCGCGGGGAGAAAGAAGCCCTCCCTCCGGCGCGGGGAGAGCTGCACAGCCGCGGGCAGGGGAGGAGGCCGCGGCTGAGCCCCGCAGCCCGATATCCCCAATCCGAGCGACCTCCTTTGGGGCAGGCGGAGAAGGTGGCATAGGCGACCAGGAGGTTTCGCCCACCCGGGACACGCACCCACAGTCACCTCCAAAGGATCCCCCTCCCCGAGTCTCTACAGGCTGCTCCTTCATCACCGGAGTCGCCCCTACCTCTCCGCCCCCAACCCCAGAGCCCCAGGCGGGGACCCCCTGATCGGACGTCCCCAAGCCTCCGGGCACCTGGCTCAGCAGGAGGCTCCCGGCTCGGGGCAGGGCAGGGCCGGCGGCGGCGAGCCGGAGCCCGCCCCCTGCCCGGGCCCCACAGAGCCCTCGGAGCCCACCCATGGGGAACCTGCCCCTTGCGCCTCCTTGCCCGGCCGCGCCCAGCCCGGCGTCCCGAGCCGCGCAGGGGAGGATCCCCGCGCAGTGACCCGGCAGTCACCACAGAGTCTGGGAGGCTCGGCGGCTGGAGCAGCAGGCGGCTCCCCGCAGCTCTCGGCGCTTCCAGGCAGCTCTCCCAGCCGTGCCAGAGGCCCGGCCCGCCATTCCCAGGTAGGAGACACCCCAGTAGAGCTGGGGATCTGGGGGAAGTGGAGCAGCCGGGAAGAAAGGGTAGAGGCTTGGAGGAGGAAAGCTCAGTGATTCCTTAGATGACCAGAGAAAGTGAAATTGATTGAGCACCTACTATGTGCAGGGATCGTCTGGCAACTTTACATACCTGGAGAAAATTAAATTCGTTGAGCACCTACTGTATGTGTCAAACTGGGTGCTATACCCTTTACTTATCCCAAGAAAGAAAGATTTATTGAGCTTCTACTATGTTCTAGTTTTGGTGCCAGAGGCTTTCCATTTAAAGAGCTAGAGTAATAGCCCATTTAAATAGGAGGAAACTGGGGCTTAAGGAAGACGAGCCAACTTCCCCAAACACTCCTGTCCCCCTTCTGGAGCTGGCTAAGGAAGATTAAGAAGTGCCTTCCTTATCCAGAGTTCTTGAGCTTTTTCTGGGTTGGTGCTGTGTGAGTTTCCTGGACGATCCCCTTTCCAGGAGGGGTTTCCTGTAACTTAGCTGGCTTGGAGGGCCCAGAAGGCAGCTCTGGAGGCCTCTCTGTACCCTCCCCTCCTCTTGTCCCCAGCACTGGGAGGATGACAGGGGATGTTGTCCAAGACCTCATGGAAGGTGGGAAGCCAGGCTGGGAGGGAGCAGCCAGGTCAGGAGCTGGTGACTCAGGCCTCCCATGGTGTCAGAGACAAGATGGGTTCCCTGCAAGACCTGCGCCTGCATTCCAGTCCAGCCTCACTGGGCAGCCCCACGGCTGCCAAGATAAAGTGCCACAAAGAAAAGAACCCAGCATGTGTTCAGTTTGCTGCGGCCCAGGAGCTGGGTCAGCCTCCAGACTTATTGGAAGCCCAGGGCCACACAGGGGGTTCATTTCTTACCATTAACAGAGGAATAACCTGAGCCCCAGGGAGCCAAGTCATTTGCCCAGGGCTGCGGGGCTGGTGAGAGTCAGAGCTGGCCTGCTGGAAGCGGATGCCTGCCTACCTTCTACCACCTGAGCTGCCAAGGGTGGTGGGGTTGGCTTTGCCAAGCCCCTGGACTCTCAGAGTGGCAGCTGGAGGCCAGTGACGGCAATGTGCGTGTCCAGAGAGGCTGAGTGTGCGCTGATGGAGGAGGCATGGGGGGGTGGAGGAGGGGCAGTGCAGTGAAACAGGCTCTGGGGCATACACCAGGAGAACACGTCCAGACTCTTGTCCTGCTGCCTGTGCCTGTGTGACCCTTTCATCTTCCAGGCAGGCCCTGGGGAGAGGCTTAAGGGAGAAGAAGTGTTGAATCCACAGGTGCACTTGCTCGGAGGTGGCTGGCAGGGTTGGGGGAGAATCCTGGGAGGTGCCTGTCCCCTTTCCGCTCCGCTGCCTGCAGGGAGAGAGGGAGTGAGAATATAATATGTCTCAGGGGTCATCCCCCAGCCTCACGCCAGCTGAGGCTTCACTGAGACAGACAGTGTTTTGGAAAAGACCAATTTTGGCCGGGAGTGGGTTTTCATAGAGTTAAGAGCCCAGACTTTGGAGCCAAACAACCTGGTTCTGATCCCAGCCCAGCTAGTCATCTGCTGTGTCGACTGGGGCAAGTGACTTAATCTCTCTGAGCGTCAATGTCCCCATCAGTTAAGTGGGCTGATAGATGCCTTCCTGGCTGTGGTTACTGTGCCCCCAGGATCGCACCCCCTCATTTCTGCTCTGGGAACGTTCTGGCTTCCACCTGTCCTCAGAATGGCCCTGTGGTGGGGTCAGTAGTCACAGTATGTGCATTCGGATACTTGTGTTGTTAGGGGGTCTCTGTTGAATTTCCTGCCTCTCGGCGCCTCATCTCTCTGATTTCCTACTTCCCCTCTCTGATTCCCTGCCTCCTCTCTCTGACTTCCTGAAATCCATTCAGTCATTGATATTGGACTCCAAATTCCCAAAGGGCCCTTCGAACTCATCCCTGTCTGCTCCTCGCTGTGTGAGGTCAGCCTGGCTGAGGATGGAGAAGGGAGAACAGGCTGCAGAGGAGAGACATGCCCACAAGGGTGCCCATGGTGCCATCTCTGGGGGAGGAGAGGGAAGAAAGATGTGGAGGCAGGAGGCAGAGCCCACAGAGGCATTGTCACCTGGCATCCAGGTGTCCAGATGTCTCACACAGCCCCACATGGCTCAGGCCATGTAAAGAATCAGTCTTCTCTCAGAGATAAAAACCACAGAGGATTTTTTTCTCCTTTTTTGCCCTCCCTGATTCCCTGTCCCTTATTTCTGACTCCTTGCTTCCTCTATCTGTCACCTTGCCTCCTCTCTCTGACTCTTTGCCTCCTCTCTGACACCCTGCCTCCTCCTTCTGACTCCCTGCCTCCTCTCTCTGTCTCCCTCCCTCCTCTTTCTGACTCCCTGCTTCCCCTCTCTGTCTCACTGCCTCCTCTTTCTGACTCTCTGCCTCCTCTGTCTGACTACCTGCCTCCCCTCTCTGTCTCCCTGCTTCCCCTCTCTGACTCCCTGCCTCCCCTCTCTGTCTCCCTGCCTCCTCTCTCTGTTTCCCTGCCTCTTCTCTCTGATTCCCTGCCTCCTCTTTCTGATTCCCTGCCTATTTGACTCCTTGCCTCCTCTCTTTGACTCCCTGTCTCCTCTCTCTGATTCCCTTCCTCTTTGACTCCCTGTCTCCTCTCTCTGATTCCCTGCCTCTTTGACCCTCTGCCTCTTCTCTGTGGCTCCCTGCCTCCTCTCTCTGATTTCCTGCCTCTTTGACTCCTTGCCTCCTCTCTTTGAGTCCCTGCCTCTTCTCTCTGATTCCCTGCCTCCTCTCTCTGACTCCCTGCCTCCTCTCTCTGATTCCCTGCCTCTTTGACTCCCTGCCTCCTCTCTTTGACTCCCTGCCTCCTCTCTCTGATTCTCTGCCTCTTTGACTCCTGCCTCCTCTCTCTGACTCCCTGAAGCTCATTAAGTCATTGCTATCAGCTCGTCTGTACCAAGCTCTGGGCTGGAGGCTGGGCAGGCAGTGATGGAGACAAATACTATCCCTGGGAGCTTCTGGCCCCTTTCCCATCCTGTCTAGACAGAAGTGACCACCAGCAGAGTCAAGCTGTCTGCAGAGGGACTTGGGGAGGGGGCTGTCATGGGGTAGGGCTTCTTTCCCCCCATCTCTGCTGAAGGCCCAGGCTGGCTGAGACAGCCTGGCAGAAACTGAGAAGGGCTCCCTGCTGTGGTCTGGCAGCCCTCTCTCCACCCTCCTCTCTCTCACTTCCTGCCTCCCACATGTATGCCCTGGGCACCTCATCAGGGCTGCCCTAGGGGAGGGCACTCCTTAGCACGGCCCCTGGGCCAGTCAGGTGGTTGAGGCAGAGGAAAGAAGGTCCCAGAGCGGGGCTTCAGGCAAACCCAAAGACAGAGCCATTTACCATTTGATGAATGAACAGATCGTTTATTGAGCCCCTGCTGTGTACATGGCATGGCAGTTTTGTGCGATAAATTCAAAAACAGCTTTAGACGGGAGCTGGGTGGGGGACGTGGGGGTCTTAGGCTTGAACTACTGCCCAGGCTCCCTTATTAACCAGGTAGGCTAGTCACAGAGCCTTCTGAGCTCGGAGCAGACCACCTGGGATCAAACCTCTCCTCTCCTGGTTACTGGCTGTGCAACTGTAAGCAAGTAATTTAACCTCTCTGTGCCTCAGTTTCCTCATCTGTAAATTGGAGAATAATACCACCTGTTTTCTGGGGTTACTGAAGGGAGAAATAGGTTAACATGTGTGCAGCACTTAGAACACTCTGGCATATTTTAGCTGCAAAATAAATGCCAGCTATGATTATTTCTATACTTAGTGCGGGGCTTGGCACACTGCATGGGCTCAAGTGGCAGCAGTTGCCGTCCTTGTGGCTCCAGGCCTGGGGTCCACCGTGTGCTGAGCTGGCTTTTTGTGTGTGTCCCTTTGTGATTCATTCATCGAAGTCACATTGGTAGCTTAGAATTGACCATGGTGGGAGCATTTACGCCATGGAAATTGGCAAATACCACCAATCAGGACTTTTAACAAAGGTATTTTTGAGAGCCGGTTTCCTGCACAGAGGCTGGTAGTTGGGCAGGGTGAGCAGATCCAGATGTGTGCCAGGGACTCACGTGCAGGCAACCTCTCCACCTCGAGTGGCCATCTCAGACCTTAGCATCATGATAGCCAGGAAGCGATGGTGTTGGAAAGCACCTTGGGTCAATGGACGAGGCACTCAAGGAAACCAACTTGGAGCATTCCGGGGTGGGGACTGAGTATGGGCACATACAGTTTTTTGTGTGAATTTAAAAACAATGCGTCTTCCTCTACACAAGATGCACCTCCCTCTGGGATGCAGCTCCCACCTCTGGGATGCAGCCCCCACTTGCCCACCCAGCCATGTGCCTTGTGCAGTGGCCAACCTGCACAACCTGTGGCAGCCTGAGGAGGACCGAGGGGATTGACATTTCAGCAGGCCTGTGCCCATCTGCAGTTCAGGAGCTGGAAAGCTCTCTGGAGAGAGGAGGGATTCCTGCTAGGGTGGGGAGATCAGAGAGGCCTTCAGAGAGCAGGTGGCACTTGAGCCAGATCCTGAAACTTAAGGGGAGGAGGGTATTCTGCAGAGGGGTGGCATGAGCAAAGGATTGGAGGCTGATCTCAGCAGAGCTCAAACTAACTAGGGTGACTGGGGTCAGGGGTTCTGGGGTGAGGATTCTGGTGGGCACTGAGGTAGGAAAGGAAGGAGGGCTGGGCTGTAAAGAGCCTTTGGGGTGAGCCTGGTGGAGCCTGTGGGTTTGCTTATACAAGAGCTTGGATCCATGTTGGCCTCTTTCATGAGGTCAAGAGGCTCCCATAGAAAGCTCTGGGTTTGCCCCAGAACCATTAACCTTTGGAGTTGGGCGGGAAACTTGAGCCAGCCATGAGTTATTCCCCATTCCACATCCTCTACTCTGGACCTCTGGGTCTCCTGGAGGCAAGTAAACACCTAGGGCCTGGGAGGCAAAAATATATTAGGGCAGGCCATGGAGCGCAGGGAGCCCGCCAGATGCAGAGCACAGGTCTAAATGTGGGTGGCTGCAGGAGCAACCCCAGGCATCCAGCTTGGAGCATGCAGTGTGGACATAGCCTTCCCTTCTTCCCAAGAGGGCTGAATGACCACAGAACCCCCTCCTGCCTCAGGCTTAAGAAATGCATGCTAGTGCCTTCCCCGTGTCTTATCCTAGACTCACAGGCTCCTGGAAAGCCAGATGGATGAACCAGGGAAAGAACAGATTCTCATGATAGATACCATTTTTGAGATTTCACCATGTGCTGAGCCTTTTGCAACAACTCTATGACTTGGGCTCATTTTGTAGATGAGAAAAGTGACTTCTAGAGAGGTTAAGCTACTTGCCCAAGGTCAGTAGCTAGAGGCAAGGCAAGGATTCAAATCCCAGGAGTCCGGTGCTTGCATAAACGAAAGGATGAATGAACGGATGGTAAGTGAGTGAGTGGATGAAGGAAGGAGTAAAGGAGAGGGCATGAATGAATGAGAGGGTAGAACTCCAAGGCCCCTTAGAACCTTGTCTGAGGTTCCCGTTTTATAGACAGAAAACTGAGACCTAGACAGAGGCCCTAGAGAGGAGGCCAAGACCTCTAACAAGAGGTGGCAGGGCCAGGTCGGGGGTCCCCTGACGTCTGCTTCTCTCGCTTTGTCACAGCCCCGAGCCATGATGAAGACTTTGTCCAGCGGGAACTGCACGCTCAGTGTGCCCGCCAAGAACTCATACCGTATGGTGGTGCTGGGCGCCTCTCGGGTGGGCAAGAGCTCCATTGTGTCTCGCTTTCTCAATGGGCGCTTCGAGGACCAGTACACACCCACCATCGAGGACTTCCACCGCAAGGTGTACAACATCCGCGGCGACATGTACCAGCTCGACATCCTGGATACCTCCGGCAACCACCCCTTCCCCGCCATGCGCAGGCTCTCCATCCTCACAGGTGAGGCCCACCGGTGCTTGGGCTGGGGTGGCAGGGCTGGGGCATGGGTGTGGAGTGTGCTGGGCACTTGGCAGTTTGCATAGTACTTGCATAGCCATCATCTGAGACAGGCGTCATCCCTGCACAGTGAGGCTCAGAGAGGTTTTGCCACTTACTAGAACTAGTGATGGAGTCGGGGGCCCTGATTCCATTCTGTTAGACTCCGGATCGATTACTTATGGCTGTCGGGGCCGCCTTTCAGATCAGGAGCTGATACCAGTGTGCCCCAGGGATATTCCTTTCTAGCGAACAGCATGATGCCCTGGCTGCTGCTTTCCTCCTCTGGGAGATGACCCACCAGAGCTCCGGGGCCCACAGTCAGTCCACGGGGCTCGGGTCTCCCACACCCCAGGCCTTTGCCACCTCCTAGAGAGGTAAGGGTAGGATCCTGGCAGTGGTCAACAAAGGGAAGGGCGCTTGGTCATAGTAATAGTGACAGTGATGGCAGTAGATGACACTTATTAGAAGCTATGGGCCTGACCCTGTTCTTAGAGCTTGGCATGTAGTGTATTTTATTTTATTTTTTTGAGACGGAGTCTCACTCTGTCACCCAGGCTGGAGTACAGTGGCGCGATCTTAGCTCACTTCAACCTCCGCCTCCCAGGTTCAAGCGATTCTCCTGCCTCAGCCCCCCAAGTAGCTGGGACTACAGGCACGTGCCACCACTCCCAGCTAATTTTTTGTCTTTTTAGTAGAGATGGGGTTTCACCATGTTAGCCAGGATGGTCTTGATCTCCTGACCTCGTGATCTGCCCACCTCGGCCTCCCAAAGTACTGGGATTACAAGCGTGAGCCCCCTCGTCCGGCATGTACTTATTTAACCCTCACAAATAGTTATTCATTCTCTTTTTACAAGTGGGGAAACTGAAGCCCAGAGAGGTTAAGTAACTCACTCCAATGGCAGCACAGCTCGAAAAGGCAGTCTGCTCTTGTGCTTTCAGACAAAGCCACACCGCAACCTCTCAGCCCTGCTGGGAGGGGTGAGGAGGGACAGGGAGGTTGCAGGGGGGTGGGGCGGGGTGGGGAAGAAAGGGTGAGTGGAGCTGAGGGGCTGTGCCCTCGTTTACACTGCATTAGCATGGTAACTAAGAGGACAAGCCCGGGACCCAGCACCTGGGTCTGAGTCCTGGTTCTGCTGCTTCCCAGCTTTGTACCTTGAGGCAAGGGATTTTATCTCTTTGTGTCTCAGTATTCTCATGTAAAGTTGCATCACATCAACACTCATCCTAAAGGCACTGTGAGAATTAAATGAATTAATATACATAAGGCGCTTGGTGAGCAGATAGTAAATGCACAATAAATCCCTGAGTCTTCTGTTGAGTCAGCATTTGGAGCGGGTCTACTCCCAGCCACACGATCATTTCCCAAGTCACTCCCCTCAAGTTGCTGAGCAGGGATAAGCGAAGGAGTGAGCAGGCAACTCTCTAGGCATCGTTAAGATAACCCTTCAACTGAGATACTTCTATACGGAGAAACCCATGCCATGCCCAGCCCTGCCGCCGCCTCGAGGCCAAGACTGAGGCTGCGGGGTGGCCCCTCCTTGAGTGCTTTCTCTTCCAGGCTGGCTTTTCAGAGCATCTGACCCAGACAGCAGTCAAGCTCCCCGCTCCACCCCGAGTTTTGGAGAAGGGGCATGTAGATAGGAGAGCCCTGGGTCGACCTGTGTTCGAATCCTCTCTGGGCCTCTTGGTTTAAATGTGTGAACAGAGGTACATGCATCCCGTCTGAGTCTGAGCCTCCCCAGCCACACAGTGGGCTTAACCTCATACCCTGCAGGGAGGCTGTGAGGACTGCAAGAAGGCTCCATGACGGGTATTGGATTGGTGTCAGCCCTCTCAGCCTCAGGGAGGGGACTGGGTACCCACTGCTATGAATAAGGCTAATGACAGAGGGAAGGAGAGGGGAGATGTAGAGAGGAAGCACGTGCATATTTTCAGCATGAATTTTCAGTGACACAAGTAATACACAAACACACCCTTCTGCAAACGCTACAGATAAAGCTAATGCCCCTTTGACCCATGTCCCCAATGCCAGGCTCCTGCCCCTGCCCCGGAGGTGGCCACCCTGGCCGTCTGGCATGGAGCCTTCCGGGCCTCCGTGACTACATTGGCATTCGTATTTGTATTCCCACAATGGAGAGTATTTTTGTCTGTCTCTTTTTTACAGCGCATATCATTCTGAGTACATCTGTCTGATGCTTGTTTTTTTTCACACACCAACCCATGCCTCATTTTCCAACCTGGTGGGACCTCATTTTTTCAACCTCATTTTCCTGCTGCTCAGGAAATTCTGAAAGCCATTAATTCCACCACCAGCTCTTCTTCCAGCTGCCAGACAGGCATCTCTGATGCTTGGCATCGCAGTCTCGCATTTGAATATGTCAAGGCCACGAGTCCTCAGGGGCCCCGGATTAGCCTAATGGGATGGGGTTTGGCAGCCCAAGAAGGAAGAGTTGCCAAGCTGATGCTGCCTTGCAAGTGCCTTTCAGAAGAGCCCACACTGCAGTTTCTTCCATCACCTCCCATCCATTCAGCCTGCCTTGGTGAACACTGTGTGCCAGGCCCTGGGGAGACTAGGATGAGTGGGTGATGGAACCCTCCCCTGTGCCTGAGCTCACTGTTTGGAGCACACCCTTGGCCTGGACACCATTCTGAATGTGCCATGTGCCATTAAGTGGGAGCAAATGATGTGCTCTGGGGTGCAGAGGAAGGTGGCAGCCATTCTGCCAGAAGCTGGAGCTGCTTGCTTCTCTTCTCGAGAACTTGGGCCAGTTGCTGATTCCTCTGGGCCTCAGTTTCCTCATCTGTGAGACAGGGATCTTGTCACACCACAAGGCTATCAAGAGTTTGAGCAAAAGTGGTTGGATGCAGTGGCTCATGCCTGTAATTCCAGCACGTTGGGAGGCCGAGGTAGGTAGATCTCTTGAGGTCAGGAGTTCGAGACCAGCCTGGCTAACACAGTGAAACCCTGTCTCTACTAAAAATACAAAAAATTAGCCAGGGGTGGTGGTGGGTGCCTGTAATCCCAGTTACTCAGGAGGCTGAGGCAGGAGAATCGCTTGAACCCGGGAGGCGGAGGTTGCAGTGAGCTGAGATCGCGCCATTGCACTCTAGGCTGGGCGACAAGAGTGAAACTCTGTCTAAAAAA
>NW_016809683.1:2388908-2401214 GCF_001698545.2 Rhinopithecus bieti
AAAAAAAAAAAAAAAAAAAAGAAAGAAAAAAAAGAGTTTAAGCAAAAGTGAGGAAGGTGCTTGTTAAGAGCTGGAAATCGGGATGGAGGCACCCGTCCAGACAGCCTCCTCACCGCCCCACCGTCTCCACAGCAGCCCCTGTTTCAGATTCACAACCCTGCCTCGAGTGATGAGGTGAGTTATCCTGGAGGCAGGGTGGGCCTTGGAGGCCAGCACTCACTTTTTCATCCCATGATTTATTTGCGAAGCAGAGAGCATCTGCCGGGTGCCAGGCACTAGCTAGGTGAGGACAGAATCAGGTAGAAATCTCAGCCTAGCCACACGGAAGCTGTGTGATCTTGGACAGGCTGCATGCCCTTTCTGAGCCTCAGTTTGCTCACCTGTAATGCAAAGGTAACAAAATCTCCTTGACAGAGGCATAGTGAGGAATCAAGAGAACAATGGGCCTGGAGCACATACCTGGTGCTTGGCCCCCAGTAGGCCTTCATTCTCGTCGTTACTGACACCTGAGGTCACTGAGCATGCACCACTGTCCGTTCATTATCTTGCATAACTCTCAAAATTATCCTGCAAGGTAATATTTCATCTGCATGAAACAGACAGAGAAACTGAGGTTACAGAGGTTTCCTGATCTGCTCAAGTCTGCTGGCAGCTAAGTGGATGAGGCCAGATGCAAACTAGGCATTGAGCAAAACAGGCAGGCCACCTGCGCTCATAGAAATTATTATTATTATCTGAACACAGTCCACACAAATCACCCACCCCTCTCCAGCCC
The DNA here is from genome assembly GCF_001698545.2 of Rhinopithecus bieti. NCBI lineage: Eukaryota > Metazoa > Chordata > Mammalia > Primates > Cercopithecidae > Rhinopithecus > Rhinopithecus bieti. The sequence goes on from NW_016809683.1 coordinate 2,389,684, forward strand.
TGCAAGGATATGTGAAGTGAGTTAACTGTATTTGAACCAAGTGGTCCACGTGTTAGTTATACGACTGTGAACAGGGGCTTCAACCCCCTCAGCCTCAGTTTCCTGCCCTGGAAAATGGGGAGAATAATCTCAGCTACCCCAAAGAGTCGCTGCATAGGTTAAGTCAGTTACGCCGCATAACTGCTTCAGGGCGCCTGTGACTCCCAGCTGTTAGGACTGGTGTTCTGTGGCCAGAGGAGGGCAGGGGTCGCACTGGCAGGTGAACTCACTGCCTGGGCTCTCTCCCTGCAGGGGATGTCTTCATCCTGGTGTTCAGCCTGGATAACCGGGAGTCCTTCGATGAGGTCAAGCGCCTCCAGAAGCAGATCCTGGAGGTCAAGTCCTGCCTGAAGAATAAGACCAAGGAGGCCGCGGAGCTGCCTATGGTCATCTGTGGCAACAAGAACGACCATGGCGAGCTTTGCCGCCAGGTGCCCACCACCGAGGCCGAGCTGCTGGTGTCCGGCGACGAGAACTGCGCCTACTTCGAGGTGTCGGCCAAGAAGAACACCAACGTGGACGAGATGTTCTACGTGCTCTTCAGCATGGCCAAACTACCGCACGAGATGAGCCCCGCCCTGCATCGCAAGATCTCCGTGCAGTACGGTGACGCCTTCCACCCCAGGCCCTTTTGCATGCGCCGCGTCAAGGAGATGGACGCCTATGGCATGGTCTCGCCCTTCGCCCGCCGCCCCAGCGTCAACAGTGACCTCAAGTATATCAAGGCCAAGGTCCTTCGGGAAGGCCAGGCCCGCGAGAGGGACAAGTGCACCATCCAGTGAGCGAGGGATGCTGGGGCGAGGCTTGGCCAGTGCCTTCAGGGAGGTGGCCCCAGATGCACACTGTGCGCATCCCCCCGCCGAGGCCCCCGCAGCAGTCTTGTTCACAGACCTTAGGCACAGACTGGAGGCCCCCGGGCGCTGGCCTCCGCACATTCATCTGCCTTCTCACAGCTTTCCTGAGTCCCCTTGTCCACAGCTCCTTGGTGGTTTCAGCTCCTCGGTGGGAGGACACATCTCTGCAGCCTCACACCTTCCTCTCCTGGGGTTGGAAGGAATGTTGATCCCAGAGGGGTGAGGATTGCTGCATCATAAGGAGCCTCCTGGGACAAGTCTCAGGATGCAAAGGACACGGAAGGCCAGATGAGAAAGGTCTCCTCTCCGCTGGCATAACACCCAGCTTGGTTTGGGTGGCAGCTGGGAGAACTTCTATCCCAGCCCTGCAACTCCTACCCTCTGGGTTAGCTGCCTCTGCACCCCCTCCCACCCCTAGCACACACACAAGTTGGCCCCCAGCTGCCCCTGACATTGAGCCAGTGGCGTCCGTGTGTTTGAAGGGGGCGTGGCACACCTCCTAGACCACGCCCACCTCCTAGACCACGTTCCTCAGCCTCCTCTCCCAGATCCCTCCGCCCGACAGTTGTGCTTTGTTGTGGTTGCAGCTGTTTTCGTGTCATGTATAGCAGTAGAAATGGAAATCATTGTACTGTAAAAGCCTAGTGACTCCCTCCTTGGCCAGGCCCTCACCCAGTTCAGATCCACGGCCTCCTCTGGGGACGCCTTCCTCCTCTACTCCCAAACAGGGTTTCCATGGCCTGTCTGCAGCCAGACATTGACCTCCACCATTGAACTCCACGGTTTACAGACAATTGCACAAGCGTGGGGTGGACAGGCCAGGGCTGCTTTTTTTAATGCTCCCATTTCACAGAGGATACCACTGAGACTCGGAGGGGACATGATGAGCCCCAGGCCACAACCCTGTCCCCTAGCAAGTTCAGGGTACAGCTCCACCTAGAACCAGGCTGTCCTCTACTGTGCTCGTTCCTCAAGCATTTATTAAGCACCTACTGGGCGCTGGGTTCACTGTGTCCTAGGAAACCAAGAGGGTTCCCAGCCCTGGCCTCTGCCCGCCCCTGCTGCCCCACCACCTTCTGCACACACAGCGGTGGGGAGGCAGGGAGGAGCAGCTGGGACCCAGAACTGAGCCTGGGAGGGGTCCAACAGAAAAGCTCAGGGCAGGTCTTCTCCTTGTGCCTGGGATTGGGCTATGCTGGGTCCAACCATGTACTCAGGCATGGTGGGTTTGAACCCATAAACCAAAGGCCCTTGTCATCAGCTCTTAACAAGTATATTTTGTATTTTAATCTCTCTAAACATACGGAAGTTTTCGGGCCCTAAGGAACCTTAGTGATCCTATAATGGATCTTTCTGAGGTCCAGAAAGGGTTAGTAACTTCCCCCAGGTCACACAGCAAGTCTGTGGGTGGCAGAAGCAAGCTAGTGCTGGGCATTCAGTACCTACCACGATGTGCCCCCTCTCTTGATGCTTGGCCCCTGGGGCCTTCAGGGCTTTGGGACATCTTGTCCTCAACCCTCTCCCTAGATCAGTCTGTGAGGGTCCCTGTAGATATTGTGTACCCCATGCCAATGTATATACAAGTACACACAGATGTACACATGCTCCAGCCCCAGCTCTGCATACCTGCACCTGCATCTCAGCTTTGGCCCCTGCCTGCGTCTGTGCTGAACGCAGCAGCTCCAACCCTGCCTCTGTCCCCTTCCCCACCCCCTGCCCGAGCCCTCTGAGCGGACCAGGCACCTTGGCTGCACCAGTGTGTGGCCTGCTCTCTCCCAGGCACAGCCCCGCTGCCATGGATCTCCGTGTACACTATCAATAAAAGTGGGTTTGTTACAAAGCCGTGTCCTTGCCCATGTGTATTTTTCGTATTTCCAAGAGGAAGTGTGCCCCCTCCCCGACCAAAGCTGGCCTTTCCTGCCCAAAATGCACCTGCTGAGTGCCCTGGCCCTGAGGGTCAGTACTGAGTCCACCTTCAAGTTTAAGTGTCGGGGAGGGGATAAGACCCCAGATGGAAGGTGATGCCCTCCTTCAGCTTGGTCCTCCTGGGTCCTCCAGGTTTGTGTACCGAGGTGTCTGTGTCCACACAGGAGGGGCCCCTGTGGACCATTAGCTCCAGGAGGTTCTCCGTGTCTTAGTTCTTCATGGTTCCTGTGCAGCAGCAATTTCACCTCCAGGGGACAGTTGGCAATCTCTGGAAACCTTTTCCAAGCCTGGGGCTGGGGCTGCTGCTCTCACCTGGTGGGTGGAGGCCAGGAACACCGTTCAGTATCCTCCAGTGCACAGGTCACCCCTCTACTTCACCCCACTGAGAATTATCTGGCCTCAAATACTGAGCGTGGGCAGCCTTACTTAGACTCAACCTGGGGGCCAGGACACGGCCCCCACCTGCGTGTGGTGGATTTGCTGGACCACATCCTGGACGGAACCCAGTACACATGGGGCTCACGGGATGAGCCCTCCTGTGAAGTAAGACAGGATGTGGGTGGGGATGGCAAGTGGAGGCTGAGGAAGAAGGTCTGGGTCCTGACCAACACTGAACGTGCCCCCGGGAATGAGAGGTTTCCCTGGACAGAGGGAAAGGAGAAAGTCAGTGAGTGTTCACTGTGCGTTTTACCAGGCGGGTCTCATGCCATCCTATCACCCAGCCCTGAAGGAAGCCCACTCATGTTCACCCCATCTGAGCATTTAGGTTCAGAGAGCTCCATATCTTGTCCAAGATGGCACAGCTGGTGAAGTGGCAGATCAGGGATTCAACACCAGAGGCTGTCTGATCTCTGTCTGGCTGAAGAAAGAGTTTGCATCCGGGAGGTGGAAACAGTCCGTTCTTTTGATCAGCAAATGCCACCAGCAGGATCAGGGAGCCAGGCCCTAAAGGAGGTTGAGAGACAGTCAGTATAAGGTCCACTGGGAACCACATTGTCCATTGGGAAGCCACAACCTCTGCACAGACATTCACAAAACAGAGCCAGGCAGTGGTGGAGGCAAGACCACGCAAGTCCGTGGTGTGGGGAGCTGGAGAACTCACAGCCTCTGCCTACCTGGGGGCCGCACTCCCAGCCTCTGCATATCTGGGAGCCCTGCTTTCAGCCTCTGCCTACCTCGGGGACCCTGCTTCTAGTCTCTGCCTACCTGGGGGCTTGGCTCCTAACCTCTGCCTACCTGGGGGCCCGTCTCCCAGCTTCTGATAACCTAGCACCCCAGCTCCCCTCCAATCCTTTGCCCACACCAGCCACAGAAGGTCAGTGTGGGAGGCATGTCCCTCGGACACTTTCTAGATCCTGGTTCTCATACGCACGAAGCATGGAGGCAAACGCTCCTTTCTTCATGGCGGTCAGCGATGCACCATAACAAGGGCGCTGGTGCACAGAGCCAGGCATCCACAGTGTCCCGCTGGAGTTCAGCCCGCCGCTGCCACTCCCTTTCTCTATGTGGGTCTGCAAATAAGTCTCGTCCCCTCCCAGGCCTCCTTTTGTTCATGAGTAAGTGAGAGGCGGGAGGAAGGCATCAGGACCGGATACACACCAACAGCCTCTCGCAGCCCTGATGGTCTCTGCTAGAAGGAATTGATATTCCTATTGCATAACTCACAGCATTGCAATCATCACCAAACAGAACATGCTCACCCCAGCTCCAGCTCTAGCCCCACTCCTTGTTCCCTGCATCCCACAGTCCTTGCCCTGGAATGGGGTTAACAGTGACAGGCTGCCATAGAGGAGAAAGACACGTGTCTTCTTAGCCCTGGGACAGCGGGTGGGATAAGATTGTAGGAAAATTCCCTTCACAGTGAGACCATTTAGAACCAAGCCCAGGATAGCTGGCTAATCCCCCGAACCTAGGAAGGGAGCATTGAGATTATGATTTCAAAGAATTCTGTGCTGTGAACTCTAAGTATTTGTTCTGTTCCGCCTCCCTGAACCTGTCACTTACTCGAAAGAAAAACTTCAGTCTGCGTCATGGTTTGGTGGGGCTGATGGGAGGCCTGCCAGGGGCTCAGCAGTGAAGGCTGCCGGGAATGGGGGAAGGGAAAGGAGTCGACCTTTGTGAAGACCTTACTCTGTGCCAAGCACCTTGCTGAGCTTTTTACCTGCATCCTCTCATTAGATCCTCACGGCAGAGCTAGCTGGAATCCCTTTTTGGATAAGAGGGAATGGAGTTCAGAGAGGTTAAGTCACTTGTCCAAAGTTGCACAGCCAGGAAGGAACAGAGCTGGATGAGAAATCATGTCTGATTCCAAAGCACATTTTTGTCTCCAGAGCTGTTAAAACTGAGCCAGCTGAGGGGTTGTTCTCTAGCGGGAGAGTCCAGTGAGTTGGGGTGCAGTGTCTGGATGTGGTTCAGGGAACTCAGAAAATGGGGTGCTCTTCTGCTCACAATAAAAGGCTGAGCTCCTGTCACAAGAGAAGAACCCAACTTATTTTTCATGGTGAAGTCACTCTGCTCCACCTGGTTTCTTCAGTCTTCAGGTTCTTCCATCTCTAGGACCTTGTCACCATCTGCATGGTTGAAGCCACTGCAACATTCAGGTTCAGGTGAAGGGATAGGGGAAAAGAGTGTGGAAGAGGTACACCTGCTGTTTTCAGGGCCACGGACTTATCACTTCCACTTTCTAGCAATGGCAAGAGCCCAGCCATGTGACTGTACCTACCTGTGAGAAGGCCTGAGAGATGCAGTCCTTTGCTAGGTGGCCCCATGCCCAGCAGTGACTCCACTGTGGAAAAGAGGAGGGATCTGGTTGACCAGTCAGTTATCTCCAAGCAGCCACCCTAATGCAATGGACCAGCCTTGGGACACCACGGGCGGTCTGACTTCAAACAAGCTCCACTTAGCAGATGAAATCAGAAAGCAGCTCTAGGCTCCCAAGGCTGCTTTAAATTGGCTCTGAGCATGCCAGGCGCGGTGGCTCATGCCTGTAATCCCAGCACCTTGGGAGGCTGAGGCAGGTGGATCGAGCCCAGCCTGACCAACATGGAGAAACCTTGTCTCTACTAAAAATACAAAATTAACCAAGCATGGTGGTGCATGCCTGTAATCCTAGCTACTTGGGAGGCTTAAGGCAGGAGAATCGCTTGAACCCGGGAGGTGGAGGTTGCAATGAGCCGAGATCACGCCATTGTACTCTAGCCTGGGCAACAAGAGCGAAACTCCATCTCAAAAATAAATAAATAAAAATTAAAATAATTGACTCTGAGCACTTAGTCACATCCAACCCCATCCCCAGATGAAAACTTGGACTATCCCATGATTTTCCCATCGATCCTGAAAAACAGAATATACCAGCCAGGCGCGGTGGCTCAAGCCTGTAATCCCAGCACTTTGGGAGTCCAAGACGGGTGGATCACAAGGTCAGGAGTTCAAGACCATCCTGGCTAACACGGTGAAACCCCGTCTCTACTAAAATACAAAAAACTAGCCGGGCGAGGTGGCGGGCGCCTGTAGTCCCAGCTACTCAGGAGGCTGAGGCAGGAGAATGGCGTAAACCCGGGAGGCGGAGCTTGCAGTGAGCTGAGGTCTGGCCACTGCACTCCAGCCTGGGCGACAGAGTGAGACTCCATCTCAAAAAAAAAAAAAAAAAGAGAGAAAAACAGAATATACCATAGGCACTTTAACCAATAAGTACAGTCTCAACTAAAATTCCTTGGCCAGTGTGATCATCAAATTTCCAGTCTTCATTCTAAAGAGCCTCCCTCCCTCCCCTAGCCGTGGTCTACTGCACACAAAAAGCTGGAGACTCGGGAAGAGAAGGGTGGACAGTTCACTTTTCTCACTCGCCTTCTCTCTCTTTAGCTACTTCTGGCTCCTCTCTCCTCCACTCTTGGGAGGTGGGTTTGGGGGTAGAGGGAGAAGAGGCTGAGAACGGGTGGAGGGAGAAGAGCAGGGAGATTCTTCCTTGCCTAGTTACTACGGCACTTTGGGAAGATGGTGTCATACTCCAAGTATGGCCAATGGTTAACGATAGCATTAAAATCTCATGGGTTATTTTGGAGATTGTTCCCTGCTGTCACTAGGAACCTGTCATCTACAGAGGCCTCTATGCAGTTCCATGCATCCCTATCTTCCAGGTGTACCTCTTCCACACTCTCTTCCCCTATCCCTTCGACTGAACCTGAATGTGGCAGTGGCTTCAACCAGGCAGATGGAGACAAGGTCCTAGAGATGGAGGAACCTGAAGACAGAAGAAAACTAGGTTAGTTGCTTAGTCCCTCTGCAGCCCCAAGGAATCTTCTGACACCTTTTGATTCTCTGTGCAGAGGCGTTTTGCCTCTCTGGGGTGTTCTACTGGACAGGGCTTGAGGCACCGCCATGCCTGCTTCCTGTTGTGGTCAGTCCACATTTGGCGCATATGAAACTCACACCCTCTACCCCAATCAACTCTAGAAGTGTAAGTTGCTCTGAGTTTACTGGGATCTTTAGCATCTAACCCAGCCAGTCTGTCACACATGAGATTTATCAGGCAGAGGACAGTGGCCCACAGAGCCACTCCACTCAGGGAAACATGTCTAGCTCTTTAGGCCTGAGCGAAGGGCAGTCCCTTTCACAGCATACTATAGTGTGCAACAGCGATTCTCTTTCGCAGGAAATCTTCTTCCTGCTGACTATTGTATATCTTTGACAAACGTGAGAAGTACAAGAGTCAAGGAGCCGGTTCTTGGCCAAATGCTTTGAAAATTTTGCTCTTGGTTTGACACCTTACTTTGGAATCTGAGGTCAACCTTCTTAAAGTGTCAGCCAAAATGAAGAGGCCACAGTCATTCACCAGATAAAGGGGTCTGGGGGATGCCACCCACAGAGGGACACCTACCTCATCTAGGAAGAGGAACACTGAGCAGGAAAGTGATTTAGAGAGTTCAGGATTGAACCTACCCAGGTATCCTAGGTGCACACCTAAATGTACCCCTCAATAAGAGAGGCAGAACGTTTGACTTGTTCATAACATAGACTCTGGTCTAAGGATGCCTGAGTTCAAATTTCACGTCTGCCATTTGCTCATCTGCTAAAAGGCAAATGACTTTTTGTATTGGTCAGTTATTGCTGCAATAGTGCTGTGTAACAAACCACCCCAAAATTCAGTAGTTCTCAACAAGAAGCATTTCTTCTTAGGTTTACAGGTCCCTAGGTCAATTGCAGTTTGAGTGGACTAGGCTGAATATAGCCTCAGTACTGGTCTTGTCTTTATTTACATTTTTGACATTTTGTTCATTATGGATTTTCTGCATTAATTTTTCTTTAAAAAATATTACATAAGTCTGTGAACCGTGGCTCCCACCTGTAAACCCAGCACTTTGGGAAGCCGAGGCAGGAGGATTGCTTGAGGCCAGGCGTTTGAGACCAGCCTAAGCAACATGAAGAAACCCCATCTCTACAAAAACTATAAAAAAATTAGCCAAGTGTGGTGGCACATGCCTGTGGTCCCAGCTACTCGGGAGGCTGAGATGGGGGAATCACTTGAGTTCAGGAGGTTGAGGTTGCAGTGAGCCATGGTCAGGCCACTGGTCAGGCAACAGAGTAAGACCCTGACCACATGGTCAGGCAACAGAGTAAGACCCTGTCTCAAAAAATTTTATATAGATATATATAAATGATAGCATTAAATATTGTTAATTTATATTATAATATATAAATAATAAATAAATATAATTATAATAATTATAATATAAATTAATACAATATATTATATATTATAAAATTATAATAAATAGAAATATTAATGATAGCATGATATATATATATAATATGAAAATGTTATTTACCTTGATTCTTGGGGGTTTTGGGGAGTGAGAGGGCATCTGAAATGTTGTGCTTAAGATAATCGCCTCACTTGCCTCACCCTAGTTCTGGCCCTGGCTCCTCCGTATCTTCTCCATGACTCAGCATCCTCATTTGTAAAATAGGAATAATTACACCACCTCATTGGATGGTTATGAGAACTAAATGACTTAATACTTGTGAAACATTTAGAACGGTGCCTGGCACATAATAAGCACTGGCCATAATTATTTCTGTGCCACTGAGGCTCCTTGCAGGTCCACCTGGGGGTTAGCAGCACTCCCCCTGGGGCCCCCGCCCTGGTCAGCATGGGCTCTGACTGTGTGCCTTTTGTTAGGACACACCTCATTCTCTGAGCCTCCATTTCTTCATCCTGGAATCTCAGTGAGGACCACACAAGGTGTACATCAAAGCACTTGGCGATTTGTCATATGGGGTACAGACGTTGGCCATCAGGATCATTTGACACACGTTCACTATCGGGTTTTAAGACACTGCCCCTACATTCTGTGGTGTGCCTCCCACCAAGAGGCGGGGTCTGTACCCCTCCCCTTGATCAGGGTGAGATGCCGATTGCTTTGACCAATGGTGTTCACTGGAGTAATGCCCTGTGACTTCTAGGGCCAGGTCAGAAGAGGTTACACAGCTCTGCCTGGTTTTCTAAGGGTGTTCTGTCACTGTCAGGATGCTCCTGCTAAGAACCCCGCTGCTGTGCTGTGAGAAGCTCATTTCATGAGGAGAGGCCATGTGGGGGTGCTCAGGACATAGTCCCAGCTGCATCCAGCCCGAAGGCCAGGCACGGTGGTGCAGGAGCCTCCAGCCCCAGCCATGGGTGTCCTCTAGGCACAGCAGAGCAGAGATTAGCCATTCCTGATGTGCGTGGGCCAAATTCCTGACTACAGAATCTAACAGCAGGATAAAGTGGTTGTTTTATGCTACTAAATTTGGGGTGGTTAGGCAGCAACATATTCAGAACATTCACCAAAGCCTTCTTCATTGTCAGAATCTCAGGATACAGAAATGAATTAGTCTCTGCTCCACAAAGAACCAAAAAGCAGCCCCTGAACTGTCCATTGCAATATAATCTGTCCATGCTATACCAGGTGCTGTGGAAGCTCGAGGAGGAGCCTCTAACTGAGCCAGGGTGAGGTTCTGGACCAACCTCCCTGGTTGGGGAGATGATACTGGAGTTGAATATAACAGATTCATAAAGGCTAACTAGAAGAATGAGGATGTTTCTAAATGGATGTGCAAGGGACTGGAGGCAAGACAGTGCCTACTGGAAGTTCAGTGTAGCTGGAGCACAGAAGGAAAAAGCCTACTGGTCCTTGAAATACTGGAGATATCCAGCTGCCACAGGACCTTTGCACATGCTGTTCTCTCTTCCTGGAATGTGCTTCCTTTAGGGACCGTGCTGGCTTACTTGCTCACTTCATTCCTATTGCAGCTCAATGTCTCCTACTCAGTGAAGCCTCCCCTGACCTCTCTACTGAAAATTCCTCCCTAATCCATCTTTCTCCCCACTCGCCTGCCTTCTCTTTCCTCACAGTATTGATCATCACTTGACTGTTTGGGGGTTTTTTTGGTTTTTTTTCACTCTTGTTATCCAAGCTGGAGTACAGTGGTGCAATGTCAGCTCACTGCAACCTCTGTCTCCCAGGTTCAAGTGATTCTCCAGCCTCGCCTCCCGAGTAGCTGGGATTACAGGCATGCACCACTACGCCCAGCTAATTTTTTTATTTTTAATAGAGACAGGGTCTCACTATGTTGGCCAGGCTGATCTCGAACTCCTGACCTCAGGTGATCCCCCCGCCTTGTCCTCTCAAAGTGCTGGGATTACGGGCATGAGCCACTGTGCCTGGCTAATCACTTGACTTCTTATAATGTGCTTATGATATGTTTCTTCTGCTAAAATGTGAATTACAGAAGACTAAGACACACTTCTCCCAGCATAGCGTAGTGCCTGGCAGACAGTAGGTCTTGGATAAATATATCAGGAGTTGGACGGATGAATGAAGGAAGAGGCATGATCAGATATACCTTTTGGAAGCCCCCTCTGGCTGCAGGGAGTGGGTTGGAAGGGTGTTTGAAAGGAGGCCGGGAGAGGGGATTTCAGCTATCCACGTGGGAGCTGATGGCATGAGTCTCACTGGAGAGCCCACATGAGGATGATGAGGTGTCGGATTTGAGGAGGGAGACAGAAGAGCTGGAATCTCCTAGGTGGAGGGCGTGGCATTGGGTGGGGAGGCAAAGGTGGGGCTCAGGACTGCCATGTGAGAAGCTGGTGGATGGTGATGCGCCCACTCAGCTGGGGCTCCAAGAGGAGAGAGTGCACACTGGAAGGCCCCATGAGGTGAGCATCAAGGAGGTGAGTCACATCTGTGTTGTGCGGCATTTGGGGCTCCCAGGGACCCTTGAAGTGCAATTGCTTGACAGGCGCCTGGCTGTAAAGGTCTGAAGCTGAGGAGAGAAGGCTGACCAGAGGGAAAATCTGGGGTTCCATCAGCCATGGAGAGGGTGACCACTAAGCCATACAGCGAGAGGAGGACCGGGAGGAACGCCATGACTTTGGGAAAGGCAGAGAGGGGAGGGATGGAGGAAGAAAGGAGAGACGGACAGAAAACAAGATGGTGGGGTCATGGAAGCTGAGGGCAGGGGAAGCTTTGAGAAGAAATAAATGGTCTCTAGCATCAAAAGATGCCAAGAAGCAGGTTGAAGGGTGTCCACTAGGCTCGTGACACGAAGGTCACTGGAGGCTTGGAACCCAGGCTGTGGAGACAGGCTGTGTTGCGTGGGAAGAGGAGCGGGTGGTGAACAAATACAAGAAGCATTCTTTTCTTTCTTTTTTTTTTTTTTTTTTTTTTTTTTTTT
>NW_016809683.1:2401610-2440195 GCF_001698545.2 Rhinopithecus bieti
GTGATCCGCCCGTCTCAGCCTCCCAAAGTGCTGGGATTATAGGATTGAGCCACCGTGCCCGGCCTCTTTTCTTTCTTTAAAAAAAAATTTCAGGCCGGGCACGGTGGCTCACGCCTGTAATCCCAGCACTTTGGGATTCTGAGGCAGGTGGATCACCTGAGGTCAGGAGTTCGAGACCAGCCTGACCAACATAGAGAAATCCCATCTCTACTAAAAATACAAAATTAGCCGGGCGTGGTGCTCCATGCCTGTAACCCCAGCTACTCGGGAGGCTGAGGCAGGAGAATCACTTGAACCCGGGAGGTGGAGGTTGCGGTGAGCTGAGATCGCGCCACTTCACTCCAGCCTGGGCAACAAGAGCAAAACTCCGTCTCGAAAACAAACAAATGAACAAACAAACAAACAAATTTCAATAAGGGCCAGATGCAGTGGCGCACACCTGGAGTCCCAGCACTTTGGGAGGCCTAAGCGGGTGGATCATTTGAGACCAGGAGTTCGAGACCAGCCTGGCCAACATGGTGAAACTCCGTCTCTATTAAAAATTACAAAAATTAGCCAGATGTGGTGGCACACACCTGTAATCCCAGCTACTTGGGAGGCTGAGGCATGAGAATCACTTGAACCCAGGAGGCAGAGGTTGCAGTGAGCCTAGATCAAGGCACTGCATTCCAGCCTGGATGACAGAGCAAGACTTCATCTCGAAAAAAAAAAAAAAAGGAAATTTCAATAAGCATAATTGTAAAACTGAAAGAGACATGATGGTGAAAAAGAAGGGAATGAGGTGTTCTAGAAGGGTGGCTGTTAGCGTTATCACCATTCTTTAAGAGGGCGAGACTTCAACTCACTGAAATGCTGTTAAGAAAGATCAGGAAGAGAAGGAGGAGGATGCTTTGGGGAGAAGGAAGGGGTGACTGCTGGAGAGGGGACACTGGAGACAGGGGAAGGGCTGGGACCCGGGCGTAGGCAGAGGGGTATGACCATCAGAAGAGATGGTGATCTCCAAGGAGAAGGCTGGGAGGGGAGACTGCAGTGGACCGAGCGGAGCCTGGGCTGCGGGGAAGCCTTTGTCCTGCCGTCCAAGGCTCTTGGCTTCCCACCGTGTTGCCTGTTGGAGACGGAGCTCGGGCTCCAAGAGAGGATGTTCTCAACTCTCTAGTGTTTTTATAAGAAGTTAAACTTGAATTCGAAAAGTCCCAAATCAATTTTATCTCAAATGAGAAGTGGACAGAGACAAAGGCTTTGGTCCAGAAAGGGCGGGGAGTGGAATTCATAGGACATTTAATATTCACTCCACAAACACAGAGCTCTCTCTGGGCCCTGGCGGCTCTGGGTGCTGGAGCAGATGAATAAAGTTCTCAAAGAATCTAGGGGGGCAAGAGGGAAACAGACAGGCATTACAATTAAGGGATGTAATTGCTAACACGAATAGGAAAGTTTCTCAGAGGAGGTGACACTTTTAGCTGCCTCTTAAGGATTTATAGAGTTTTATCAGAAAACACTCCTAGAAGTGAAGAACCTTATTATTCTACTTAATGTAAGTGTCATTTTACTTAATATAAAAGCCCTTGGCTCAGTACCAACATACCATCAGCTTTCAATATCAATGAGCTATTAAAATATTATTATTATTTATTATTATTATTTTTTAGACAGGGTCTTGCTCTGTTGCCCAGGCTGGAGTGCAGTGGTGCAATCACGGCTCACTGCAGTCTCGACCTCCTGGGCCCAAATGATCCCTTCCCACCCACCTCAGCCTCCCCAAGTAGCTGGGACTATAGGCATGCACTACCATGCCTGGCTAGTTTTTGTTTTATTTGTAGAGATGGAGTTTTGCCATGTAGCCCAGGCTGGTCTCAAACTTCTGGGTGCAAGTGATCCATCTGCCTCGGCCTCCCAAAGCGCTGGGATTACAGGCGTGAGCCACCGCACCTGTGTCCCCATTTTTTCCTGATACTTACAATTACTGTGAGCCCTTAACATTCACATGAAATAAGACAAGATCTCTAAGAATCTCTCGCTGGGAAATACTGTCTTCTGCATAAACTATCCATCTTTAAAAGGAGCAGAGTGTAACTGAAATGTTAAGCTACTATCTTGAATATTTAACGACTATAAGAACGAGACCAAAGCCATTTCCACAGTTATTAACTGAAGCCTCCAATCTCACTTGAGCTGTTCCTTGCTGGCTCCAGAGGCTCTCTTGAGCTGCGTAGGGAATCACTTTCCCTGATTTCCACTGACAGCAGCATATGGTGGGCTCATTTGGAGCCAAAGATTCAAGCCAGGGCCAAGTTCAACTCTCCACTCTTTAATCCACTCCTTGCTCCTACTTTTCAGATTAAAAGCCAACACAGTCCCAGACATCTTCATCTTTCTCTCCATTATTAGCACTAGCAATTAGAGTTCTGAGGTCATTTTCCAGAAAGAAGCTGTGGTTATTGCTGGGTATTCAGCTGGCCTCACTCACTAGCTCAGTTCCACGCTGACATTTTTGCCCCAGCAAAATTACGAATTAGTACCAGCCACGGACTGGTTTGAAACGACTCAACACTGCATGTTAAATTCTTGAATGTTAAGGATTTCCTGGGCTTTCCACATCTCTACCACTCCTGAACTCAAGCTTTAAGTCACCTAATGTCCCATGCCACCTAACACACACGCACACATCATGGGCACAAAGCCACGTGCATGCATGCTCACACAGACACATGCATTGGCACATGTGTATACAAAAATGCACATGAACACACAGGCATGTGCCACACACATGTACACATGTACATGTATACACCCCCATACATGCTCATTGCATGAACACATTCATGCATGGTATGCATGCACATGTCTACCCTCTGTCATCACACATGCATACATGCACATAATGCATATACACAAATGCATAACACCATACACACATACACATACATTTACAGCCATGCACACACAGACATACAAACGCTTGCACACACATGCGTATAAGCACACACAACATGCATGCATACAGAGGCACAGCAGCCACAGGCTTGCCCACACACTCTGCCAAGAACAAGTCAGGAGGAGGAAGGCAGACACATCATTCTTCTCTCTCTAGTTCAAATGACTTCTCTTCCTTGGCACAAACTTTTGTTTTGATATCTTTTGTTATTTTTTTAGATCGCGAAGACATGGGATGGAAACCAAATTCCCGGGGTTTCCAGATGGAAGATATGATTTCTAACAATGCATCTGCTTAGGCAAACTGGCATAGCAAAAGAATTTGGAGGCCTGTTGGAGTGTTTGTTATATCTGTAGCACCCCCCAACTTCTCCTCCCCCTCTCACCCACCTACCCCACCACAGGGAGGCAATGCAGGGCTGGACGCCCTGCTCTTGCTGCTAACTGCAGCTCTGCCATGCTTTTGCTATGTGAACTCAGTCAATCCACTCCCTATCTCTGGTCCTTCCAGCTTTGATGGGGAGTGGAAAGACCGAGGTTCAGTTATCCCCATACACAGATGAAGAAATCGTGGCTGCAATAAGTGCAGAGGGCCTCCTGAAGGTCATACAACCAGAATCCATGTGTTGCAGCTTCCTCCCAGTGCTCATCGCTACAGGGCTTCTCATGCTTGAATGTGCATATGAATCGCCCTGGGATCTTGTTAAAGTGCAGACTCAATAGGTCTGAGGTGGACTTAAGCTTCTTTCTAACAAGTTCCAGATTTAAGATTCTTTCTGGCCGGGCGCGGTGGCTCACGCCTATAATCCCAGCACTCTGGGAGGCTGGGCAGATCACCTGAGGTCAGGAGTTCAAGACCAAACTAGCTAACATGGTGAAACACCATTTCAATTAAAAATACAAAAAATTCGCCAGGCGTGGTGGTGTGCACCTGTAGTCCCAGCTACTCGGGAGGCTGAGGCACGAGAATCCCTTGAACCTGGGAGGTGGAGGTTGCAGTGAGCCAAGATCGTGCCATTGCACTCCAGCTTTGGCAACAAGAGAGAAACTCCATCTCAAAAAAAGAAAGAAAGAAAGAAAGAAAGAAAGAAAGAAAGAAAGAAAGAAAGAAAGAAAGAAAGAAAGAAAGAAAGAAAGAAAGAAAGATTCTTTCTGACAAGGTCCAAGGTGATGCCGATGCTGCTGGCCTGTGAGTATACCTTCACTAGAAAGTTATGTCACTCAGGCTGGGCGCCGTGGCCCACGCCTGTAATCCCAGCACTTTTGGAGGCTGAGGCAGGCAGATCACTTGAGGCCAGGAGTTTGAGACCAGCCTGTCCAACATAGTGAAACCCTGACTCTACTAAAAATACAAAAATTAGCCAGGAGTGGTGGTGTGTGCCTGTAATCCCAGCTACTTGGGAGGCAGAGGCAGGAGAATCGCTTGAACGGGGGAGGTGGAGGTTGAGGTGAGCCAAGATCACACCATCACACTCCAGCCTGGGCGACAGACTCTGTCTCAAAAAGAGAGAGAGAGAGAGAGAGAGAAGAAAGTTATATCACTCTTCCATGGTTTTTAAAAGGGTGTAATGGGGCTGAGGTTTGGCTCTCCTGCACTGCTCCCCACACCCCTGGCTGGGACAGTGATGACAGCATCTTGTGTTCTCCCTTTCTCCTTGGTTCTAGGCCCCATGATGCCGCCCACCTCCCCTTCCTGAGCCATTTTCTCACCTATCCCACCTTTGGAGCTGAGGATGGTCAGTGGGATGGAGATCTGATTCCGCACACTCTGAGTGCCTTACTACCTGGAAGCCTAGGGC
This sequence comes from Rhinopithecus bieti, assembly GCF_001698545.2. Lineage (NCBI taxonomy): Eukaryota > Metazoa > Chordata > Mammalia > Primates > Cercopithecidae > Rhinopithecus > Rhinopithecus bieti. The sequence goes on from NW_016809683.1 coordinate 2,406,344, forward strand.
ACATCCCTTCTCCTCCTGAAACCTTAGTTTCCCCATCTGTACAGAGAGTGGGTTAGATTTGTTCTCAGACCCGGCTGCACCTCAGAAGCACAGGCAGAGTTCTTACAAAGTACCCTGGCCAGGATGCCACTCAGATTTTATTTAATTGGATGGGGGTGAGGCTCAGACATAGGTATTTTTTAAAAGCTGCCCAGGTGATGCCAACGGGGTGCCAGGGTTGAAAAGCACAGATCTGATGGTCATTAACGGTTAGCCCAGCGCCGGCTGTGAGGGTGTGTGGTCCCATGGCCAGGGCTGCACACTGACACCATGCTGTCCTATGCAGAGCTCAGAAGCAGACTGGAAAAGTCTCCAAAAGATCTCAGTGCAGCTATTAGACAAGGTCACGCACCCCCTCATGGGAAACGGCTCTTGAGTTGATGATCAGGATACAGACCCTGGCATAGAGCTGAACTTTCTTTTCTGCTGACTGACACATGATGAATGCTTTAATTAAAGACTCAACCCCACACATCAATCATCAGCAGACCTCCCCCACCAATGTGCTCTCCCACGGGAGGGCTGGAAAGGCTGTCTCTGTGTGCCAGGTGGGACAAGGGGAGGGTGCACCCAGGCTGCTGCTGAGCACTGGGAGTTAACCTGACATTATGTCCAAACAGGGGACCTGATTAGCAAGAGGACCCTCGGCTGCCTTGCAGCAGAGACAGAACTATGAAAAGGTTTTCTTGAAGCCAGCCGGTTGTACGTCTGTACAGTCCAGAGGTTTCCATAGCGACCCGTCTCTTCCTAAGGCTGACAATAGGCTCCAGCACCAGGGGAATGCTTTGGATGTCTGAGGAGCCCAGCCCGAAATGGATGGGCTGAGATTGTCTAATCTTGGCTCCACTGGTCCCTTGAGGCACGTTTTTTTCAGAAAGGACACTGAACAGGCAGCAGCCCCGCCCCCACTGACCCCTCAGAGGATGGGAAAGCAATCTTTAGGATGAGAGCAGTTAGCGGGTTCCTCTCCACAGTCCCTCTCCACCAATTAGGGCAGTGGATGGGCAACTGTACCCTGAAGCTAGACCTCCTAGGATTCAAATCCTGCCTCTGCCACCTGGGTAACTATGGGCAAGTGACTTGATAGCTGCCTGCCTCAGTCTCCCCAACTGTGAAATAGGGATAATAATACTATCCTCTTCATAGGACTCTTTTGAGGATTACCCGAGTTCATTAAGGGAAGTCCTTACTGCAGAACCTGGAACATTTCTCTCATTTTTTATAGCCCAGTAGTCGTAGATTATGAGACGGTCTTGGTCCCCAGGCTAGAAGGGCTATTCCAGGCCCCTGGTCTCCTCACTACCCAGGGCAGTGGTTCTGAGGCTTGTCCTGGAGGATTTTTAGTCACCCCAATATCCAGTGCACCCTCAATCTGTGCACCAGGATCTCTGAGGGTGGGACCCAGGCATCTCCTTTTGGAAAACTTTCATTTTTAGTCACCCCAATATCCAGTGCTTAACCAAAGTTAATAACAATGAAAATCTGTCAGCATTTGTGCCTGTAAGGTTTATTTGGCCTGAGTCCTGAGACCCCATGGAGCTCCTGCAGCCTGTGTGGAATCAGGGGAGGGAGGAGTGGACATGACCAAGTATTTGCACAGTACTAGGCACCCTTTGTGTGCTCATTCATTCATTCATTCATTCCACACAAGCACTTATGCACTTACAATGTGACCATGCTGTGCCTATAGCCAGGAATGAGACAGAGGGGCCCTGCCCCTGTGGCACTTACTGACCCACAGGGGAGGCAGACATTTATGGTTTATCACCCAAACACACCGGCAATGATGATAGGCACACGGAGCAGCTGAAGCGGTCAGGTGGCTTCCCATTCCAGGTGAGATCTGGAGGTTGCGGGGTAGTTAGCAAGTGGGAGAGAGCTGCGTGCGGGAAAGGTGGGAGGCGTTGTGGGAAAGGTGAGGGAGGCATAGCTGAGCTGTGGTGCTGGCCAGCTGGGGCCTTGCGTTTTATCCGGACAATGTGACGGCCGCTAACAGGTTTCAAGCACAGGAATGACATGATCGGATTTGCAATTTAACTAGATCCTTCTGACTGCTGTTGGGGGAACAGACTGTCAACCTCGTAACAGCACTGTCAGCTGAGTATTAGACAAAGAACCTGGGCCCAGGGAGCTGAGTCATTCATCAGAGACGTGTGGCTAGCAAGCAACAGAGGCCAGGCCCACCTCAAGCCCCTACTCTCAGATCTAGGTTCTTTGCACCCTCTTCCCTGGCTGTGTCCATCTCTCTCTCTGCTCCCCGTGTCGTCCCCATTATCTCAGGATCAACTCCAAACTCCCTGTGAGACAACACGATCATCCACATTGGAGGACAGCCTTTCTAAAAGCCTCCGTGAGCACAAATCTTCATTTTTTAGGGATCATTCTGATTTTGAGAAGCAGCCAAAGGCCTTTCGAGCCAAACTTGGCAGGATAAGGTGGTGATTATATTAGTCAGCTCTTGCTAAGTCACAAATTGCCCCAAAACTTAGTGGTTTAAAACAACAATAAACCTTTATTCTCTCACTCACAGGAACTGGGAGCAGCTGAGCTGCATAGTCTGGTTCTGGTCTCTCCCCTTTCCCAATGCCTCAGTTTCCCCAATTGTAAACCAAGATGCTTGAACCAGACCCTAATATCTCTCTTAGCCTTGATGTTTCCAGAAAAGGTTTGATTCTCCCATTCTTGCCAACTCCTCTTTCTCGCTAGGTGGTGGGCCTAGGTTTACAGAGACCTGCAGGTCATTGGCCAGACTTTTTTTTTTTCTTCCACAAAGAGCTTTGGCCTGTAGCTGGGCCCTTCCTACCTACCTGCTGCAAAGTGTTGGAGGTGAAACCCTGAACCTGAGATGAGGTCAGAGCAAAAACCCAAAATGACATCCCTCAAGACCCCTGAGCTGTGGCACGGTGCACTGAGAATAGGCTGCAGACTTCCTTGTGGTCGCTGCAGGGCCGCTGACTGCTCTGAAGTGTCTTTGCCCTGAGTTCTCTGAAACACTGAGCACCTAACAGAGAGCAGGCACGCGGCAGATGGGTGACAGCAGTCAGGCACACCTGCCGCACCCTGATCCCTCCTGGCTAGGGGCTAGGCTCTTGGAATACTTAGGAATGGGGTCTTCAGCTCTGTATCCCCCCAGTCTCAAGACAGCTGGCTCTGTTCTGCCCATCAGGTCCTGAACCTGGAGGCAGGACCTGAAATACCCCAAGGTGGGGACTCACATCCACTGACCTGCTGTGTATCTGGGATGAACTGGAGTCTGGAAGACAATGGGGAGCCTCCAGCTCGCCCCCAAAGTGAAAGACAGCTGCTGGGGAGTTTATCATTTAGTAGGACAGACGGATAGTTGCCAAATAACCACGCAGGTAAAGGGACCATCACAAGTCTAGCAAGGGCTATCAGGGGCACAGTGGAGCTGGCTCTTAGTAGAGGACCCCTGGCGAGGCCTCCTGGGGAAGGGATGGTTCAGCTGAGCTTACATCACAGGCAAAAATAAAACAGGAAAAAGAATATCCACCCTCCAAGGGCCCATTTAACTTAGCAAGGGAGAAATGGGGCAGGGAGATTAATGGAAAGAAGGAATTTGGTGGCCCTGCAACTGGGTCCTGAGCATCAGCGGCTCATCATCCTAGTGCTCCTGGGAGGCCAGCACTGGGATGCATTGGCATCCCAGCCAGTAGCAAAGGGCAGGATTCCAGCAGAGACCCTCAGGGCCTTGGCACCACCTTGGAGGGACTGCACCGTTCCGCTATCCATTGCTGCTGGAGATGGGCACTACCCTGCCTCCTGGCTGGTGTCAGCCCCTCTGAGCCTCAGCCTTGCTGCTGCTTCCCTGGCTGCATCAGATGCAAGTAGAACAGCAACAGGCTGGCACCCCCAGGGTTGTCCTCGGTCCCTCCGACAGTCTGCCCTCTGTGGAGTGGAGTCTGGCTAGGACCGTCTTGGCCGCATACTGAAAGCAGCCTCCAACCCCTTTGAGCTACCAGCAACCCACCCACCAGCACGTGGTTGCAGCCTGCTTCTTGGTTCTCCCTGTTCTCCGTGCTTCACCCATCCAAGGCAGGTCACACCTCTACCGGAGCCAGACCATCCGAAGGTTTCCAACTTCACCCAGCAACATACCAAGCCCTCTCCAGGCCTCCGAGGCCCTGGTACATCTCTGTCTGCTACTCCTCAACCCAGATCTCCTTGCTGTGCCTCCAACACAGGTACAGGCAGCCGCAGGGCCTTGGTACCTGCTTTGCCCACTGACTTTTCTTCCAAATACACATGCAGCTTCATCTGTCACTTTACCTACATCTGTGCTTAAATCCCATCTATTCAAAGAGAACTTCCTATCTACTCCATCCAAAATAACGCCTCGGGCACTGTTTACTCCCCCTCTCTGCTTTTCTTCTTCATAGCTCCTATTGCATTACACATAAATAAAACAAATATTTTATTAACTATTTGTGTCTCCCCTAGAATGTAAATCTCGGCCGGGTATGGTGGCTCAAGCCTGTAATCCCAGCACTTTGGGAGGCCAAGACGGGCGGATCACAAGCTCAGGAGATCAAGACCATCCTGGTTAACATGGTGAAGCCCCGTCTCTACTAAAAAAAATACAAAAAACTAGCCGGGCAAGGTGGCAGGTGACTGTAGTCCCAGCTACTGGGGCGGCTGAGGCAGGAGAATGGCGTGAACCCAGGAGGCGGAGCTTGCAGTGAGCTGAGATCCGGCCACTGCACTCCAGCCTGGGTGATAGAGGGAGACTCCATCTCAAAAAAAAAAAAAAAAAAAAGAAAGTAAATCTCAAAGTTCAGAACACTGATTTTGTTCACTGCTATATCCCCAGTGCCGGCCGGATGCGGTGGCCCATGCCTGCAATCCCAGCACTTTGGGAGGCCGAGACAGGTGGATCACAAGGTCAAGAGATCGAGACCATCCTGGCCAACATGATGAGACCCCCATCTCTATTAAAAATATAAAAATTAGCTGGGCGTGGTGGCACGCGCCTGCAGTCCCAGCTATTTAGGAGGCTGAGGCGGGAGAATCACTTGAACCCAGGAGGTGGAGGTTGCAGTGAGCCAAGATCGTGCTGCTGCACTCCAGTCTGGGCAACAGAGCAAGACTCAGTCTCAAAAATAAATAAATAAATATCCCCAGTGCCTATAGCACAGCCTGACATATAGAAGGTCCTCAGACAATATTTGTTGAATGAACAAATGAATCAAGCACAAATTAGGTTATCAAGATACAGAATGGATGGGAGAGAATGCTATGATTACCAAAATTGTGCCAAGTTGTTGGGTGGCAAATGTTTGTTGAATGACTATGTGAACACATACTGACTGGGGGTGCCATATGCAGATGGCTCCTGCTGGGTACATGTCCCAGCTCTGCCACTGATCAGGTAGGCCTGTCATAGGCCTATTCATGCCTATCTCCTTTTGAGGTTTTGATCTTCATCTCTGCAATATGAGAGAATTGTGTTAATATCAGGTCATTTTTTTTTTTCCATTTTTTAAAGCCGCTTTTAGGTGAAAACATACACGGCAATCCAACAGATAAAGTGGAGGTGGTGATGTTGAAGGCAGGAGTCTTGGAATCCTGCTCATTTGGACTCCTTTCTTTCCCTCCTCCCCTGCGCCCCAAGGTGGTTGGAAAGGCCCCAGGAATCCCAAGGCCCTTCTGAGAACAGTTTAACTCCCGTGGACTCACAGTTCCCTAAATCCTGGTAGTAAATTGCATCTTCGTTTAGCAACTGTTCATCACCAGCTCTGCTCATTGATGTTGACTTGACTGCGTGACATTATTTTCCCCCAAAATGTGGGCCTGTGTGACAGCGTGATGGATTCCAGCGGAGGCTTTGAGAGGTGTTGCAAGTTCCTTCCACCGCCTTGCACTCCTGCCCTGGACCCTGGGATGAGAGACACGTGGAGCCGGCCTGACTCTGGTCACAGCCTGGACTGGAGCTTGTGGCAGTGGTTCCCCCTGCCACTGACACACAACATGGGGGAGAAATAAAGATTTATTGCTGTAAGAAACTGAGATCGAGGTTGTTTCTTAAGCAGCATAACCTGGTGAAAAACAATACGAGCCCCTCTAGCTTTGCTGTGCCTGCAGCTTAGGTCTGGAGCGGGGTGTTGGCATTATTCACAGAGTATAGGAACCCAAATTTGGAATTTCTTTTGTCAACTTTTCAGCTGTTTCCTCACCTTCTGATCTTCCCCTTAAAATACTACTTTTCCTCCTTACCTTAGTCATAGATCTCAAACTGGTGGTTCCTGGCTACTTGTAACTCAAAGTCATGCCTTGTTGGGCTCCAATTAATTAATTTATTTATTTATTCATTCATTCAACTTACTATCTGCTTATCCACTTACATGTGAATATAGAGGACTGCACAATTGTAGTTTTCTGAGTGGCCATTCAGAAAAAATAATCTCCTTTTCAGTAAATGCTAAAAAGGTACCTACTCTGCCAGGGCTGCAAAATAAAAAAAAAAAAAAAAAAAAAAAGTGGTCCCTGCCTCATTGAAATTTAAGCTATTACACTCAGGGTATGAAAAGAGTCTGTCATAAATAAACCACCATCAACAACATTTAAAAAAAAAAACCCGTCTTCATCTCGAATTCAAAAAGCAACCCATCATTTCTACTTAGTGAGGCTAGATAATTTCTGAAAATAACGGATGCTTATAGCAAACCCAAGAAAAGCACTTTTGCAACAACAGAACCTTTTATCTGGCTTACAGGCAGCTAAAAACATCCCCAACCCATCCTTCTTAGCTGTCTTTACTGAGACTAATTTTCACAAACATCGTTTTGAAAAGGAGCCATAGTGTGCCAAAGCAGGAAACGCGTGCCCTGGATTCAGGCACGCCATGGGGACGGGTGTCCTCGGGAAACTGGTTCTCCTCTCTGAGCCTCACTTTCTTCATCTGCAACGTGGGCTGTGTGAACAAAGGGGGCTGGGCCTGAGGACCTCTTATTGCCTTAGGGCTTTTTGGTTGAATACAGAATTTCTTCTCTTTTCCTTCTTTCTTTTTTTTTTTGGAGACAGAGTCTTGCTCTGTCGCCCAGGCTGGAGTGCAATGGTGCGATCTTGGCTCACTGCAACCTCTACCTCCCAGGTTCAAGTGATTCTCTTGCCTTACCCTCCCAAGTAGCTGGGATTACAGGCGCCCACCACCACGGCCAGCAAATTTTTTGTATTTTTAGTAGAGACGGGGTTTCACCATGTTGGCCAGGCTGATCTCGAACTTCTGACCTCAGATGATCCACCCGCCTTGGCCTCCCAAAGTGCTGGGATTACAGGCGTGAGCCACCACATCTGGCCGAACGCGGAATTTCAAGAGTGTGTTCTTGTCTATCTGCTAAGTTCAAGTTGTTACTGCCTTTGGGGTCGGGGTCTCAGAGGAGTGATCCCAGAGAATGTCCCCTCTCCCCAGCTCCAAAAGCAAGATGGCCTGAGGGTCCCCTCCCCAGCTCCTGAAGCCCAGGATCCTGAGCCAGGTTCTCTACCATCCCCTGCCCCCACCTTTCCCTCTCTGACCCCACCCGGCTCCTTGCTTGCCAGCCGCAGTGCCCTCTTGCTGGTTCTCAAACACACCAAGTGGTTACAGCCCTGGGCTTTGCACGTACCATGCCCTCCTCCCAGAATGTACTGGCCCTGATTGTCCATGTGGCTCCCCGCTGACTTCCATCAGGGTCCTGCTCAAATATCTCCCCTGGAAGAGACCTTCTCTGACCCTCCCACCTCACGAGCAGCCCAGTTACTCCCCATCTCCTTCCCCTACCTGGTTTTCCTTCATAGTATTCATCATAATCTGCTCTCTGGAGTCAACTGCCTCCACCAGAATAAAGCAGTGGTCTTGCTCATGGCTGTTTCCCCAGCACCTAGAACCTGGCACATAGTAGGTAATCACAGGTATTTGTTGAAGGAGGGATTAAATAAGCAAATATGCAGTTCAATGAATATGGATACGTATTTGTCTGCTTCCCCCAACAAATGTGGAGAAGGTTCCCCAAACTTCACCCTCCCCGGCCACTGGTTTTGCCCAGTAGACCCGCCCCCCCAGCCGTGAAGGCTTTTCTATGCTCGCCCAGCTCACGGGATGTTAAAGCTGGTGCAGGTCTCAGAGATCCCGCTGAGAAAGGGGCAGACCAAGGCCTGGAGTGGGTTTTGAGTCCATTCATTGAGCTCAGACAGGCACAGAGTTGGGGCCCTGAGCAGCTGTCCTGGAGAAAAGAAACTGAGATTTCTTCCACAGGCCACCGCAGTCCACTCCAAGCCCCAAGTCATGGCCACAGGTAAACTCCTGTCCCTCTGACAAGATGCTGAAGGAGGGCACTTCCTGTCTCAGGCCTGAGTCCCTCTCAGCCTCCAGAGAGGAGCAGGGATGAGGAGGAATTGGTAGTTTTGAGAGCCTGCTAGGGGCTGGGGCTTCCACACACAGCCTCTTCCACTTGTCACCTTCACCACAGCCCCACGCGGAAGGAGCCATTGTCCCCATTTTGTGGATGAGCAAAGTGAGGCCTGGGGAATGAAGATGCTGGCCCAGCTTGTACACAAAGCTAGGAAATGGCCCAGCAAATCATGTCTCTGTGTTCTACTCTGTTAAAAGCCATCCGGTGCCGAGGACCACAGCTTCGGGAGCTCCCTGCCTTCCCCAGAGAGAAAGCTGTCAGTCAGCGGGGGAGCCCGTCTCCTCCTCCCTCCCACACCACCCGCTGGTGTCACATGGCACTGGGAGGGAGCAGCGCCCATGGGGTGCCTCCCCTGGAGGCTGTGCAGGGAGCCTTGGGAGCTGCACCTTGTGGGTGGCTGGGGGTTGGGGGGCAGGGGCTGCACACACATTCAGGGCTCTCACGTGTTCCTGCTCTCTGCAGCTTCTCTGGAGGCATGTCAGCCTGCTGGGTACACGGCCCCCAGACTGAGACTCCTGCAGAGAAGCCTCCAATGCCAGAAATGGCAGAGCATCTCAGAGACCATCCAGGCCAGTGCCCCCTACTTTGCCTGGCTCAGACAAGAATAAAATCTAGAGCTTTGTATGCCAGAACTGGGACAAGGATGGAATGATGTCAGGGTCCTTTAGAGAACATAGATAGGGCAGGTCGGTTGAGGCAAGGGCTCCAATGTCAGACCACCTGCATCCGAGTCCCGGCTCTCTTCTCAATGGTCGACCCTAGATAAATGCCTTCACCTCTCCAAGCCTCCGTTTCCTCATCTACTTTAACAGATCCTACTTATGGAGTGCTGCTCAGTGACAGGCATGGCTCTAAGCTCTGCTCCCGTGTGTCATCCTCCAAGCAACCCTAGGAAGCAGATACTATTGTCATCCTTCTTTAATGCTGAGGAAACTGACGCACAGAGTGGTTAGCTAACCTGCCCAAGGGCACACAGCTGGGAAGTGATGGAGCCAGGATTTAATCCCAGACAGTGAGGCTTTGGGATCCTGGAGCTCCATCAGTATCTGGTCTGCTGTCTATTGAGGATAAATGAGGCAAGGAGTACTAAGAACCTAGAACTGTACTGAGTCAACGCTCAAACAATCGTTTTTATAATCATGAGGAACAAGGTCATGGACACCCAGAAGGTCTGATGAAAGGTAAGGAGCTTCCTGGTGGAAGATTTCATACACACACACACACACACACACACACACACACACACACATATCAAACACTGCGTGCAATTTCACGGGGCCCCTGTTCCAGAAGTCGACCCACCAGTCCCCCTGGGGAAACTGCTCGAGCCAGTCCCATTATTTCCTAGGGAAGGGAGAGGAGAGGGCATGCTGAGCAGGTCCACATGTATGTTCCTTCATTGGATCCTCTGAGGTGGCCATTATTAGCCCATTGCACAGATGAGAAAACCAAGGGCAGCGTTGAGGTCCCAGGCAAGCTGGTGGGCAGATGTGGTTTCCTCTCCTAGGGGGCCTGATGCCTTCTCTTTGGCTGGGTGTTACTTAGCCCTGAAGCCATGGTAAGAAATGGCACCCCCAGGGGTAGGGCCTGTTGTACACACTCAGTGAAGATTTGTTGAGTGAGTGAGTGAGTGAGTGAGTGAGTGAGTGAGTGAGTGAAAAGGTCAGAGTGGGTCGACATGGGGCCAGGCCACGTCCAAGGTCAGAGACTCAGAGCTCCCCTAGCCCAGCTCCTCTCCTGGGCGCTCATGGCTTTTCATGAGGAGGCAGAGGAAGCAGCAAAGGAAGAGCTGTAGGAATCCTGGCCTTTCAAAAGCAGCTCCTCCAACCTCCAGACAAGAAAATGGGGGCCCCAAGCCTGACTTGATGTACTCAGTCACACCCCAGGATGGCAGGAGCCAGGACTGGAAATCTGGCGCCCATGCCAGAGCTCAGGCAGTGGTGGTCGGAGGGAAGGAGTGCTGAATTCGAGTCAGAACACTTGGTCCACATCCTGCCTGCCATTCATGAGAGATGTGACTTCAGGCAAACTGCATGACAAAGTCTCTATTTGCAAAATGGCGATTGTATCTACCTTGTAAAGTCACTGCTAGAATCAAACAGTTTGACAATTGTCTATTAAAAGTTGTTTAGCGGCCGGGCGTGGTGGTTCACGCCTGTAATCCCAGCACTTTGGGAGGCCAAGGTGGGCAGATCACGAGGTCAGGAGATGGAGACCATCCTGGCTAACATGGTGAAACCCCGTCTCTACTAAAAATACAAAAAATTAGCTGGACGTGATGGCACGTGCCTATAGTCCCAGCTATTCGGGAGGCTGAGGCAGAAGAATCGCTTGAACCCAGGAGGCGGAGGTTGCAGTGAACCAAGATCGCACCACTGCACTCCAGCCTTGGTGACAGAGTGAGACACCATCTCCAAAAAATAATAATAATAAATAAAAATAAAAGTTGTTTAGCATTTTCTCCTCATTTGTCAAATGAGGATAGGTTAACGTGAGAAGGTAGAAAATTCCCTGACGTAAAACAAATGTTCTGTGATTGGTAGATTTTACTATTATTGGCAGCTATTATTACAATGCTGAACATACAGGATAGGCCTCTATAAATGTCCCATGAATGGGCAGATGAAACAACAGACAGGCTAATAAGTTGTTTGGCAGACCAGTGGGAAGTGGGGTGGAGAGATGGATGAATGGGAGAAAGGTGGATAGATGGAGGATGAATGGGAAGTTGGCAAGAGGGTAGGTGGGTGGATGGATGGATAGACCAATTGACAGGCAGAGAGATATGTTTTGGGGAAGACCAATAGGTAGATGAGAGAGAGTGTAAGATGGATAAATGGGTGGCTGGATGAGTGAGAGGATGGACCAATAGCAATCAGACAGAAAGACTGGTGGTTTTTCAGAGCATGGAAGGAAAGAAGGAAAGAAAGAAGGAAGGAAGGAAGGAAGGAAGGAAGGAAGGAAGGAAGGAAGGCAGGCAGGCGGGTGGGAGGGAGGGAAGGAAGGAAGGAAGGAAGATGGATGGATGGTGGATGCATGGAAGGAAGGAAGGTGGATAGATGGGTGGATGGATGGATGGATGGATGGATGGATGGTGGATGGATGGGTGGGTGGATGGATGGATGGATGGATAGATGGATGGATGGATGGATGGTGGATGGATGGATGGGTGGGTGGGTAGATGGATGGATGGATGGATGGATAGATGGATGGATGGTGAATGGATGATGGATGGGTGGATGGATGGATGGATTGATGGAGTGACGGATGGATGGATGGATGGATGATGGACGGATGGGTGGATAGATGGATGGGTGGATGGATGGATGGATTGATGGAGTGATGGATGGATGGATGGATGATGGACGGATGGGTGGATAGATGGATGGGTAGATGGATGGATGGATGGTGAATGGATAGGTGGATGGATGGAAGGATAGATGAATGGGTGGATGGATGAATGGATGGATGGTAGATGGGTGGATGGATGGATTGATGGAGTGATAGAAGGATGGATGGATGGATGATGGATGGATGGATGGGTGGGTGGATGGATGGATAGATAGATGGACGGTGAATGGATGGATGGGTGGGTGGATGGATGGNGATGGATGGTGGATGGATGGGTGGGTGGATGGATGGATGGATGGATAGATGGATGGTTGGGGGATGGATGGTGGGATGGGTGGGTGGATGGATGGATGGATGGATAGATGGATGGATGGTGGATGGATGGATGGGTGGGTGGGTAGATGGATGGATGGATGGATGGATAGATGGATGGATGGTGAATGGATGATGGATGGGTGGATGGATGGATGGATTGATGGAGTGATGGATGGATGGATGGATGATGGACGGATGGGTGGATAGATGGATGGGTAGATGGATGGATGGATGGTGAATGGATAGGTGGATGGATGGAAGGATAGATGAATGGGTGGATGGATGAATGGATGGATGGTAGATGGGTGGATGGATGGATTGATGGAGTGATAGAAGGATGGATGGATGGATGATGGATGGATGGATGGGTGGGTGGATGGATGGATAGATAGATGGACGGTGAATGGATGGATGGGTGGGTGGATGGATGGATGGATAGATAGATGGATGGTGAATGGATGGTGGATGGGTGGATGGATGGATGGGTGGATGGATTGATGGATGGATGGATGGTTGGATGGGTGGATGGATGGATAAATGGTGGATGGATGGATGGATAGATAAATGCTGGATGGATGAGTGGATGGATGGATGGATGATGGATGGATGGGTGAAAGATGGATGGGTGGATGGATGGATGGATGGATGGATGGTGAATGGATGGGTGGATGGATGGATGGATAGATGAATGGACGTATGGATGGATGGATGGATGGATGGATGGATGGATATGTGAGTGAAATCACTGGGTAGGTTGGTGGAAAGATAAATGCATGGACCAACAAGCAAGCAGATAGACAGGTGGGAGGGCAGAAGACCAGGATATGGATGGATGGCAGATATTCCTTCTCCTTGAACGAAGCCAAAGGGCTGATGGCAGCAGCTACAGCCTTACCATAGGCATCCTGAGGGTGGGGAAGAGAGGTAGGAGCTGATTGTTCACCCAGGGCACTCCTGGAGTGGGGTAGTGAGCAGTTGCTTACTGTACCCCAATGTCTAAGGATGGAACGGAAGCCCTAGGAGTGAGATGAGTGGGAAGAAGGCGCCCGGGCCCACGCTCACACTCACACTCCCCTCAACACAGCATGCAGCAGGAGGGCAGCCTGGGAGGGGCCCTGCACCCACACCAGAGCAGCAGGCTACATAGCTTTTGCAGACAGCTTCAGAGCCACAGCAGAGGAGGACCTCAGCTGCAGAGCCCTTCAGCAGGGCAATCCCAGTGTGCCCCTGGGGACTCCCTGGGTCTCAGCCAGAAGAACAAAATGTCCCCAGTGGGGGACAGTGGCTGCCTCGTGACCATTCCATTTCTCAGATGGTGACCCAGGGTCCAAGGGCCTATTTTAGGCCTTGTGGGTTTTGTTGACAATGAGGCCACCTTGCGATGGCCCCATTTCATGAAATTGGAAGTTGAAGTCCACCAGTGGGTACCGTGGTCTGCAGGCTTAGTCCTACCCCCACCATCTCTTTGCTTTCTACTGGGCCTTGCCCAACTGCTCGGCTGACTTGGCTTGGCCTGTCTGGTGTGGCTTGAACACTCCAGGCAGCCCCACCCCACTTACTCTTCCCTCTACCTGGCGGGCTCCTCCTCCAGGGACCGGGGTGGCCACTCCCTCACTTCCTGCATTGCCTGTTTATGGTGCAAGGACTTTTGTCCGTTGGGTTCCTGATGCCCAGTGCACACTCAGTATCATTCGCAGTGATCCAGTAACCCATGCTGTGATGGTGAGGGTGAGCAATAGTGAAGTGTTTCCCGTGTGCCAGGCACAGTGCTCACTCCTTTGTCCACACGGTGCCCCCATGAAGTAGACGTGGTTGCTATCTGCTCCTTTGCAGATGGGAACTCAGAGGCTCAGAGAAGGGGTCTGCTCAAGGTCCCACAGCAAGGCTGCCACTAGAACATGCTAGAGTCAGGTCCAAGGTCATCCCACAAGAGCTTAGGTCCCGGAGCTAGTGGAGTTCTAGCATTGCCACCATGGGACGTTGACCTTGGAAAGTCCCCTCTTTTCTCTGAGCCTTTTTTCGTTTGTTTGTTTGTTTGTTTTTCTGAGATGGAGTCTTGCTCTGTCGCCCAGGCTAGAGTGCAATGTTGCGATCTCGGCTCACTGCAACCTCCGCCTCCCGGGTTCAAGCAATTCTCCTGCCTTGGCCTCCCGAGAAGCTGGGATGACAGATGCCCGCCACCACACCTGGCTAATTTTTGTATTTTTAGTAGAGATGGGGCTTCACCATGTTGGCCAGGCTGGTCTCGAACTCCTGACCTCAGGTGATCTGCCTGCCTCGGCCTCGTGAGCCACCGCGCCCGGCCCTGAGCCTTGGTTTTTTCATCTGTAAAATGGAACAATAACAGCCTCTCCTTGGCAGGGCTGTTTTGAGAATCAAGGCTGGCAGTGGTGTGAATGCTTTACAGAAAAGAACCGTGCCTGTGTCACTGGATGTTACGGTGCTACCTGTGTCTCCAGCTGCCTGAGCAGGGAGAGCCCGTGGGGCCCCTTGGTCTGTCACACAAGCCCAGGATTCCAGGCTCAGTTTAGGATAATCCAGGATAATGCTACCAACTGGCTGGGGATCAGAGATCAAGTTCATTCTTTCTGGGCCCCTCTTTCCTCCCAGCTCCACTGGGATGCTGCCTCCAGGGGATTTCTCACAGCTGTCTGGACCAGACCCGCCTGGGAGGAGCAGGGTGGGCGGGAACAGGAAGGCCTTGGACTTTTCCCAGGCTGAAGACCTCCGAGGAGCTGCTCTCCCATTCCCCCACCACAGCTGGGCAGGCTTCTGATGTGGCTTTCCCAGACCCCGCTGGCCCCTGTCTGCAATGGATACACACGGAGGAGCAGTGCTCAAGAGGGGGAGGGAAGGGCCTTTGAATAGGAGGACTCATGAGGGCTCCAGGCCTGCACACACCCTGTCAGCTTGGGGTGCAAGTTGCAGATCTCTCAGGCAATGACCGGCCTCAGCTTCCTCACCTGGAAAATGGGTTTGGACTGGGTGACTTCACCCAGGCTGCCCAGTGCTAGACACTAGAACAGACCAAGCAACCCAGGACCTTCCCCCAAGATCGCTCCCTGGACCCCTTTCACAAGATAGGGGCCATTCCCTACCTCTGGCAGCCTTCTCCTTGGCTGGGTAGGCTCCACCTCAGTAAAATGGGCTGGCTGAAATGGAAGATCCCGGAGCTTCCTTTCCTCTCTGCCATTCTGTTGTAGCTGGAAAAGGAGAATGGGGTAGTGCTGGGAAGGAAAGAGCATTTGGTGAGCGGCAACTATATACCAGGTGTTTTTTATGCTTTATCTCACTTGTCTGTGTCTTATTCTCCTCATTGCTTCTGTAACAAATTACTGTAAACTTGGTAAATTAAAACAACACATGTTTATTACCTTATAATTCTGGAGGTTAGAAGTCCAAAACTAGTGTCACTGTGTTAATGGTGTCAGCGGGGCTGGTTTTCCTTGTCTTTCAAGATAGAATCGATGCTTTCTTCATTCCCACATCCCATGGTCTTTTCTCCCATTTCCTCGGTCTCATCTCTTTCTCTCTCTTTTTTGCTTTTTTTTTTTTTTTAAGATGGAGTTTGACTCTTGTTGCCCAGCCTGGAGTACAGTGGCACAATCTTGGCTCACTGCAACCTCCACCTCTTGGGTTCAAGTGATTCTCCTGCCGCAGCCTCCCAAGTAGCTGGGATTACAGGTGCGTGCCACCACACCCAGCTAATTTTTGTACTTTTAGTAGAGAGAGAGTTTCATCATGTTGGTCAGGCTGGTCTCGAATTCCTGACTTCAGGTGATCTACCCGCCTTGGCTTCCCAAACTGTTGGGATTACAGGCATGAGCCACCGCGCCCGGTCGTCTCATCTTTTTTTTCCCACTGCCACATGCCTGCCTCCCTCATAGAAGGATCCCTGTGAGGACATTAGGCTCACCTGGCCAAACCCGGATACTATCCCCATCTGCAGATCCTTAACTTAATTACATCAGCAGAATTCCCTTTGCTGGATAAGGTTAGGACATGGGTATCTTTGGAGGACTCTCACTCAGCTTGCCACATCTGTTCACACAAGGCTGTCATGGAGCTCAGCTTCTAAGCCCAGTGCTTGTCACTTTTTAGCTGTGTGACCTTGGGCAACAACCTAACTTCTTTGGCTCTCAGTCTCCTCACCCATAAAACAGATGGAGGATTATTAAGACAGTGCAGGGGCCGAGTGTGGTGGCTCTCGCCTGTAAACCCAGAAATGTGGGAGGCTGAGGCGGGCAGATCACCTGAGGTCAGGAGTTGGAGGCCAGCCTGACCAACATGGAGAAACCCTGTCTCTACTAAAAATACAAAAATTAGCCAGGCATGATGGCAGGCACCTGCAATCCCAGCTACTCGGGAGGCTGAGGCAGGAGAATCACTTGAACCTGGAAGGTAGAGGTTGCGGTGAGCCGAGATCGCACCATTGCGCTCCAGCCTGGGCAACAAGAGTGAAACTCCACCCAACAACAACAAAAAAAGAGTGCCGAGGAAACTCTGAACACAGGGCCTGCTGCTGCTGCTGCTGCTGAGTGAATGTATACAGTGATAGTAACACTGATAATGAATCGCCCTTGTTTATTGCAGCTACTTGTACCAGACACTGAGCTGAGTGTTGAGTTTATGTAGGTGAGCCACGTTGACATGAGCCTGGCCCTTGTGGAACATCCCAGAGAACCAGGAAGACAGACTTAAAACAAATAGTCACACAAATCATTAGGGAATTATCAGAGCAGCCCAAGGCCACACAGCTGGGAAGAGGAGAAGTGGGCGGGATTCACACCCAAGTCTGTCTGATTCCCAAGCCCTTATTTTTCCATGATACTCCCAGCCTCTTGAGTCTGGCGGAGGCCAAGCCGAGGACCAGAGAGGGGAAGTGACTTGCCAAAGGTCACACAGCGAGAGAACAGCCCATTGCAGACCCAGATCTCTGGGCATCCTGCCTAAGGCTCCTCCCAGAGGAGATTCTGAGACATAATACCAAATTACAAAGTAACACTAATAACTAGTGTGGCAGCTAATGCTTGTGGAAGCTTGCTCTGTGCCTGGAGGCAGAATGGACATTTTACGTGCCCAGCATCATTCCGTTTCCATGATGCACAGGAGAAGAGACTTGGTGCCCTGTTTCACAGAGGAAGAACCTGAAGTCTCAAAGGGATCCTATGACATGCCCAGGGTCACCCAGATAATTAACTGCCAAGCAGAGATCCAGGATGTTCTCTAAGAGCAGGGCCTGGCTCAGAACTCCCCAGTTCAAATTTGTCCGACCCCCACACCTGTCCCTAACTCCTGCACATCCTGCCTGCGCCCCGGCAGATCTTCGGGGGCTTCTACCAGTGGGAGGAGGGAGATGGCTGTGGTCCTTAGGGTGTAACCTCACAGGTGGAATTCCTCCTGAGCTCAGCCTGCAGGGAGACGGGTGACCTGCTGGTGCCATCTAGTGGCTGTGAAGAGACATGCGCTTCCCCCCGGAAGCTGCAAGGAACCCCACAGAGACGCAGGGAGAGAGAGTAACACAAGGATCCTCCACCCAGCTGGATCCTGGTAGCAAACTGACAAAGCTGAGCTAAAAGTGTTCGAAATGATCCTCCTCATTTTGCAGTTGAGGAAACAGAGGCTCAGAGAGGAGACTGACACACCCCAGCGCAGTCAGGGGCAGATAGATGCAGGTGGCTGGAGGGACTGGCAGGGAGGTGGGGCTTGTCCTGAGCCTGAGCAGGGAGTCTGTCCAGCCGCTAGGAGGCCAGGACAACACAAGTGAGCTCTTCGTGGAGACTCCAGATTTGGCCTGGGGATGGGGAGGGGGCACTGGCCTGGGACAAGGAGGAGGGTATGGCTGGTAGGAGCTGGATTATGGGCCAGAGAGTGTCCTGTCTGAAGTGATCACCAAAGCTCCTCCATAGAGAAATCCCATGATCT
Organism: Rhinopithecus bieti; assembly: GCF_001698545.2. Lineage (NCBI taxonomy): Eukaryota > Metazoa > Chordata > Mammalia > Primates > Cercopithecidae > Rhinopithecus > Rhinopithecus bieti. The sequence continues at coordinate 2,424,379 of NW_016809683.1, forward strand.
AAGGCCAAACATGGCTGGAGAAACCCCAGGATTCTTAGAAACAAACATGGCTAATGAAATTCCATCATGCTAAGAGATAAACATGGCTGGAGAAATCCCGTGATTCTAAGAGGCATAGGAACTTGATACATTGTTCATTCCTTCAACAAACCATACCATCACTGACCATGCACTCTGTGCCTTCCCCATGAGGGGCGCTCAAGACCCACAGACCAACAAGATCTGGTCCCTGCTCTGCAGGATTCCACAGCTCAGTGGGGCAGATAAACAGATGACAGACTCTTGGAACTGGACAAGATAAATTCAAATGGCCTTCCAGAGCGCCATGGGCTCTGCAACCAGACAGATCTAGCTGATGATGTTAGCAAAAATAGTGGAAGGGCCAACCATGGTGGTGCATATCTGTAGTCCCAGCTACTCTGCAGGAGGATTACTTGAGCCCAAGAGTCAGAGGCTGTAGTGTGCATGATCACACCAGTGAATAGCCACTGCACTCCAGCTTGGGCAACATAGCAAGATCCTATCTTTTTTTTTTTTTTTTTTTTTTTGAGATGAAGTCTTGCTCTGTCGCCCAGGCTGGAGTGCAGGGGTGTGATCTTGGCTCACTGCAAGCTCCGCCTCCTGGGTTCACGCCATTCTCCTGCCTCAGCCTCCCGAGTTGCTGGGACTACAGGCACCTGCCACCACGCCCAGCTAATTTTTTATAGTTTTAGTAGAGATGGGGTTTCACCGTGTTGCCCAGGCTGATCTTGAACTCCTGACCTTATGATTCGCCCGCCTCAGCCTTCCAAAGTGCTGGGATTACAATCGTGAGCCACCACACCTAGCCCAATCCTATCTCTTTTTTTTTTTTTTTTTTTGAGACAGTCTCGCTCTGTCACCCAGGCTGGCATGCAGTGGCTCGATCTCGGCTCACTGCAAGCTCCGTCTCCCAGGTTCACGCCATTCTCCTGCCTCAGCCTCCCGAGTAGCTGGGACTACAGGCACCCACCACCACGCCCGACTAATTTTTTGTATTTTCACCGTGTTAGCCAGGATGGTGTTGATCTCCTGACCTCGTGATCTGCCCACCTCGGACTCCCAAAGTGCTGGGATTACAGGCGTGAGCCAACGTGCCCGGCCCCAGTCCTGTCTCTTAAAAAAAATTGTGGTGTGGCTAACATTTATTGAGTGCCTACTATATGCCAAGCACTAGTATAAGCACTTTCGATTAGCTAATTTAGTGAAACCCAGACCCTCTCTGACTAGCGGCGTGACTTTTGGTAAATTACTTAGCCTTTCCAATCCTCAAGATTCTCATCTGTAAAACAGAGGCCATGTGCCTACCTTGCTAGGCTATTGTGAGGTTAAAATGAAGTTGTGTGTGTGTGTATTTGTGTGTTACCTGGAATACAGAAAGTGCTCTATAGATGGTAGCCACCATTGAATTAGTAAGTGCTGTAATGCAGGAATGCCAAAGAGTTCCCAAAATCTCATGCCTATCTGGAATTATCCTTTTTTTTTTTTTTTTTTTTGAGATGGAGTCTTGCTCTGTTGCCCAGGCTGGAGAGCAATGGTGTGATCTTGGCTCACTCCACCTCCACCTCCCAGGTTCAAGTGATTCTCCTGAGTAGTTGGGATTACAGGCACCTGCCACCAGGCCCTGCTAATTTTTTAATATCTTTTAGTAGAGACAGGGTTTTGCCATGTTGGCCAGGCTGGTCTTGAACTTTTGATCTCAGGTGATCCACCCACCTCGGCCTCCCAAAGTGCTGGGATTACAGGCCTTTGCCATTGCGCCGAGCCCTTCTGATGTTATCTTAGGGCTGGGGGTAGTTGCATCTGAGGTCAGGGAGAGGAGGGAAGGGGGAAGCTCTCTGGAAAGGAGTGAGGACTTGGCCAGGCTGTGGAATGGGCAGGAGGCACTGCCTTCTTCTCCTCCTCTGCCCCTCCTCTCCTTCTGCTCAGCTCCCCCTTCCCCTGTGGGGCACACCCCTCCCCTCCATTCCTACACCCACTGCTCTGGGCCTAACCTCACCATGCCTTGCTTGGCCTTGTGTTTCCACTGGCCTCCCTGCCTCCACTCCTTCCGCCCTGTAGCCAGAGGAAGACCAAATCTGTCTGTCCCTGCCTCCTCCAGCCCTCCTGCTCATTGACCCCACCCTACAGGAAAGCCCACTCAACTGTGATGGGCAAGGCCCACCCCATTCATTTACATGAGTCTGTTTCCCCATCTCCTTCCTAGTGTCCACAGAGACCAGAATTCCAGCCACCTGGAACTACACGGAGCTAGACTCTGCGCTCCCTCCAGCCCCTATTGGCCGCCTAGAAGGTTCTCTGCACACTCAGCTCTCCAGATGGCTGTGCCACTCCGGGGGAAGCCTTCCCAGGCACCCCTCCCCCGCAGGGTCAGGGAGCTCACCCTCCTCCCCCTTTCCCTCTCCCAGATGTGCTCCCAGCCCCTGTCCAGGGTGTTCCAACGCTTGCCTTATGTGCCCATCTCCCATACTAGATCTTTGCCTTCCATTAGGTGAGATCACCGCTAGGAAACACTGAATAGTTCCTCCCTCCATGTTAGGCCCCACAGTTACAACCGGGCCAGGTCTTTGTCATCTTTGCGTGCCGCTGTTGAATCGTGATGATGACAGTCACATTTCTGAGCACTTGGTTCACCAGGCAGTGCACTATGGACTTTACTCAAAGTATCTCCCTTAATCCCTCCAACCCCGTAGGCGGTAGGACCTGTTATTATCCCCTTTTATAGATGAGGAAACTGAGGCCAAAGAGGGTGGCCAAGAAGCATTAAAGCCAGGCAGGCCAGCTCCAGGGGCCACCGCATTGCCACCTCTCCAAGTGTGCCTATGCTGTTCCACTGCCTGCAGCCCCCTTTCCCACTCCCTGGCCCCTGGTGGGCTTGTTTTACCCTCGGGCCTCAATCCCAAAGCCCCCTCCTTGGAGAAGCCTTTTCTATAACACCCTGTTATACAGCATCATGCCACCCTGTCTGTTTGCTTCGTATAATATGTCTCAAGGTATTTCTTTGAGTTTGCTGTCTGTTGTTCTTTTGTACTCAGCGTGCACACACATAACCACAAACACATATAGTCGTACTTGACTGTGAGAGCAGTCACCGTGATTTTGCTCACTGCTGCATCGCTAGAGCAAAACAGAGTTTAGCCAGCCTTCCAGATCCTGGCTTCTTGGTATGCACATCTTTTTGGTGTCTGCTTCCACACTGAGCAGAGGACCTGTGCTACCGAGAGGACTTTGCATAAATGCCAAAGTGAGACCTCTAAGGCTAGGTCATGAAAGATACCTCACTTCCTCCTTGGCTGTCTTGCACCACGTGCTCTGGGAGAATACAGCTGCCATGTGGGAAGACACTCAAGCAGCATTGTGGAGAGATCCACATGGTGAGGGACTGAGGCCTCCAGCCCACAACCAGCATGACCTGGCCAACCATATGAGGGAGCCACATTGGAAGTGGATCCTCTCTCTCCTGTCCAGCCTTAAAGGACTGCAGCCCTGACCAAATCCTGCCCACAGCTTCATGAGGGATCCCGAGCCAGAACCACCCAGCCAAACCACTCCCACATTCCTGATGCCTCACACATTGTATGTGAGAAGAAATGCTGATAGTTTTAAGCCACTAAGTTTTGGAGTACCTTGTTATGGAGCAGAACTGAATCCAACACTTTTTTTTTTTTTTTTTTTTTTTTTTTTGAGACGGAATCTCGCTCTGTCGCCCAGGCTGGAGTCCAGTGGCCGGATCTCAGCTCACTGCAAGCTCTGCCTCCCGGGTTTACGCCATTCTCCTGCCTCAGCCTCCCGAGTAGCTGGGACTATAGGCGCCCGCCACCACGCCCGGCTAGTTTTTTGTATTTTTTTAGTAGAGACGGGGTTTCACCATGTTAGCCAGGATGGTGTCGATCTCCTGACCTCGTGATCCGCCTGTCTCGGCCTCCCAAACACTTTCTAAGTAGCTGTTGTATAAAGAGGTGGAGAGATGGATGCTGAATGAGAATAACAACAATTCCCACTCCCTGAGCCCTCTCTGTGCACTAGGCATCGTGCTAAGTACTTTACATGTGCTAATTCATGGCAAACTGTCACAACAGCCTTGTGAGAAGGTTACTATCCTCTACCCATTTTATAGATGGAGAAATAGGAACAGTGAGGTTAAATAACTCACCCAACATCACACCAGCAGTCCTGGGGCTTTCACCCTGGCAGATTGGGGCCAGATGCTTCACTGTCACATGGCACTGTCTGGGAGTCTCCTGATTCTTCCCAAACCCCCTCTCAGACTCACTGGGCGCCTGGAAGAGCTCGCTGCCACAGTCCATGTGGCATGCATGCCCTGTAGAGCTAGGAATGCATGACTCATGGCCTGGCGCCAGCACCTCCTGTCCCACTGCTGGGAACACTGCCCTGTCACCTACCGGTAGAAGCCAGTTGGACAGAGCAGAAGGAAAAGGATGGCTTCTGTCCAGCCACGCCCCATGGAACCAAGTGGCTGTAGGGGCAGGAGTGGGTGTGAGAGAGCTCAGATTCCAGCCGGCTCATCGTGCCGGTCTCCTTAGCAAACCTCCTAAGGTTAAACACCCCAGGGTTCTGGCTGGACTCAGAGCCTTCGTCCTCTGGATCTGAAATGATACAGATGGGACAGAGCTGGAAGTAACAATGGAAAACCCCAAGCCTCTCTTGTCCTCTGAGAAATGAAGCCTAAAAGGATGGTGGGGTCCAGGGAGCAGGTAGCATTCAGACCCACACCATCGTGAGAAGAGAGTTGGGCTGGCACAGAGCTGGACGCCTTCTGAGAGGGTACAAGGGGTCTGGGCACAGGATGCCTGGGTCCAGGTCTGGTCTCTACCCGTCACACTCACTGTGTGACTTCAGGCAAGTTCCTTAACCTCTCTGTGCCTCTAAACAATTCATCTGAACAAATGCAGGTGGCAGCAGCACCTATTTCCTGAGAATGAAGGAGCCTGGTATGAGACAAACACTCATGTGTGCTGGGATGTGTGGTTTTCATAGCACTAATCTTTCCAACAACCTCACAAGGCAAGTCTCATTACTGCCATCTGCACATGAAGAAACCGAGGTTTGATTAGGTTAAGTCACTCTCACCGGCCACACACAGCCAGTATGAGGTGGAGATAGTCAGGATTCAAACCCGAACGAGGTCCTTACCTCTGTGCCATCCTGCTCCTGTTCATTTTTGAGACTCAGTACCAGCCACTGTCTGTGATCCCTGTTAGACACAGTCACTGCTGTCTAGCGAAAAGACAGAGTGTGTTGCTTGAGAAGCAGTGAGCTCCCCATCCCTCCAGAGGTATGCAAGCACAGCCTGGGTGCAGTGGAGGCCTTAAGCATTGGGTTTGGTGTTGAACCCAGTGCCGCTTGAGACCCCTACTACCCCTAGATGCTGGGGTTCTTCACTATCCTCAACCAAAGACAAAGAGGGCTCAGCAGGGGAAACTGAGGCCCAGAGCCAGAATATGCCCAAGGTCACTTCATCAAGACACTGTTGTTGAACCCGCCCTATATCATGCCAGGAGAAAGGTGGGCTCCTTCCTCCAAGGGCCAGGAGAAGGAAGAAGGGTAAAAAAGAAGCCACGGGACCATGGACAAGGTGAGGGTGAATCCTGAAGACAAAGGTGGCCACTTGGCGGGTGTTCAGAGCCAGGGAGCAGGTAAAGGTTGTCAGAAATAGGGTGAGTGTCAGACACCTTGGACTTCTTTTGGTTCAGTCCGCTCACTCAACAGATGAACAAATCAAGGCCACGGGGGGCCAATTCTCCTGTCCCAGATCTGATGCCATGCAGGGCACAGGCTGCTGCGGATATAAGAGGAAGGGACGTGACGGGGGTGGGCTGGGCTTCACAAAGCCTGCCGCTCTGGCACAAAGTGGATGGGATTCGGGGTCTCTGGTCCACACTCTGCCCCTGCCCACGCTGCCCTCCTAGCAGATGATGAGATATTTTCCAAGCATGCAGGATGCACGAAACCCTTCTTGAGGTATCCCCATACATTAAGTCGGTTTGAGCCTAACAGCCGCCTGTGAGATGAGGACTGGGAATTTCATCATCTACATTTCTTCAGAAAAAGGAAACTGCTGCCGGAGAGGTGAAATCACTGGCCTGAGGTCACAGAGTCAGCCAGGAAGGAGCGAAGCTTAGCAGTGGCCCCTGAGACCTCGGTCACCCTGGGTTGGCATTTCCCTTCCAGGGGGCAGGGGATGAGCACACTGGGTGAGGAAATCTCAGCCTCCACCCTCTGGAAAATGACTCAGCTTCTTGCCCTTGGTCAGGACGTGGGGTAGGTGGCCAGGCAGCCACAAGGTTGGGCTGTAAGCCTCTAGCACCCAGGCAGCCCCACTGCCACCCAGAGCAACTCACACTCATACGCTCTGCTCAGTTAAAGTGCACAGGCTGAGCGCGGTGACTCAAGCCTGTAATCCCAGCACTGTGGGAGGCCAAGGCAGGAGGATCGCTTGAGTCCAGGAGTTCAGGACCAGCCTAGGCAACATAGTGAGACCCCCCCCCTACTAAAAATAAACAAATTTAGCCCGGCATGGTGGCATGCCCCTCTAGTCCCAGCTACTTGGAAGGCTGAGGTAGGAGGATTGCTTGAACTTGGGAGGCTGAGATTGCATCACTGCACTCCAGCCTGGGCGGCAGAGTGAGACCCTGTCTCAAAAACAAACAAACAAAAAACCAAAGTGCAGCCTTAGCATATTCACAGCTGTGCAACCAGCACCACAGCCATTTTAGAACATTTTCATCACCCCAGAAACAAATCCTGCAGCCCTTAGCCCCCACCCCTGCTCCCCACCTCACCTCTAGCCCTGGACAACCACATATCTACTTTCCGTCTCTATCGATTTGCCTCTTCTGGGTGTTTTGTATAAATGGAATCACACGATATATGGTCTTTTGCAGGCACCGCTTTTTGAAGTCTTATAATAACGTTTTGCAGTAAAAACAGTGTTCTCTCAATTTTATTTTATTTTATTTATTTATTTTTGAGACACAGTCTTGGTCTGTCACCCAGGCTGGAGTACAACAGCACGATCTCGGCTCACTGCAACCTCCGTCTCCTGGGCTCAAGTGATTCTCCTACCTCTGCATCCTGAGTAGCTGGGATTACAGGTGCCAGCCACCATGCCCAGTTAATTTGTGTATTTTTAGTAGAGACGGGATTTCGCCATGTTGGCCTGGCTGGTCTCAAATTCCTGACCTCAGGTGATCCACCTGCCTCAGCCTCCCAAAATGCTGGGATTACAGGCATGAGCCACCACACCTGGCCTGTCCTCTCAACTTTATAGATGAAGAAACTGAGGCTCAGCGTGGTTAAGAGCTTGCCCGAGGTCACCCAGCTCAGAAATGGTGTGTCAGATCTGGAATACGTCTGTCTGACTCCAGAGAACCTCAGCCACCGTTCTTAGGGCCGGAATCCAGAGTAGCCAGACAGCTTCAGGGGCCTAGGCTCAGGGATCTAGGACTGGAAGAAAGGCTGGGAGGGTCGGGGAGTTTGTGAATCCTAAGGGCCAGGGCTGGAGGGTGAAGGGCCTGGGGGAGGCACAGGTCTGGCCTCTATACCCTCGAGTTACAGGGAGAAAAGGAAATATATAAGGCAGTCATTGGGGAAGGGTTGGGGTGGCTAAATTTACCTTTGGGAACTCCTGAGGGCCACCCCTTCTCTGGCACTGATTGACCAAGTCACAGGTTCCTAATAATTCCCCCCTCTCCTGCCCTACCTCCCCCATGAAAGCAGTCCACTCTGCTCACACTCCCAGTCCCCAGCCGCCAGCCTTCCTACGATGACTCAGCCTGAGCCACTGTCCCCTCTGCCACCTCCACCCTCTCCCAACACCTGTCCCTCTCTAGCTGGAGCTGACCCCCAGGACGTGATTATCACCAGCACCAGAGTGGCTGTGCCAGGACTGGCCTGGCCAGCACCTGTTGGGGCTGGGAGACAGCTCTCCCCAGTCTGTCCTCTGGGTCAGCCTCGGCGGGTGCCCTCATGCCCTTAGGGGGCTCTACTCACCCCATTCCTGGCAAGTCTCCTTAGGATAAACGCAAACATTTCAGGACCTCTTGAAATGCTCTTTGTATTTGTATTGTTTTATTTTATTTTGAGACAGGATCTCATTCTGTCACCCAGGCTGGAGTGCAGTGGTGCGATTATGGCTCACTGCAGCCTCAACTTCCCAGGCTCAGGTGATCTTCCTGCCTTGGCCTCTCAAGTAGCTGGGACTCAAATATTATTTATTTTTGTTTAGAGGCGGGGTCTCACTATGCTGCTCAGGAGAAGTCTCAATCTCTTGAGTGCAAAGGATCCTCCCACCTCGGTCTCCCAAAGTGCCACAGTTATGAGCCACCTCCTGGAACGTTGTATTGTTAAAACGATTACCATACCTCAACCAAAAGAAATACAATTTGGAACATGCTTTTTCAGGCTGCTCTCTGCTTTGTACCCTCACGTTGACCCATCCCACCAAATTGCCTTGGGGAATGACAAGGAATTATCTGGCTGGGAATGAGACTTAGGATTTGAAGGAGTGGTTCCACTCCCAGCACCACGGTCCCCTACAAAAGGAACTCCGAGGGAACGGTTGTGGGCCCAGCCCGCCTGTGTGTGTGGTAGGGAGGACTCTGTGACCTTTGGCGGCCCCAAAATCAAATGACAGCGGCAGCTATTAGCTATGCTGGAGCACCAAGCCTTTATTTTCCTTTGCATCCATTAATTCGTTTAGAGCCAGACAGCTTGGCTTGGAGCATCAGCCACACCAAACTTCACGCTCTGTGACCCTGGGCAAGTCAGTTAACCTCTCTGGGCCTCAGTCTCCTCATCCGGAAAATGGGTGTGATGGCAGCTTCTGCTTCCTAGGCCTGGTGTGAAGATGAATGGGTGAATATGTGTACAGCACTTGGAAAGCACCCGGCACACCTTGTGAGCTGTTTGTTCTTGTTCTTCTTACGCCTGGTAAGTGCATCGCAGGGGACAGCCCCCCCCATCCCGCCAGGCCTCAAGGAGATTACAGGCAGTGGAGACTCAAGTAAGGAAGGCTGTCACCATCTAGAGAGGGGAGGGCCTGCCTAGGGCCCACAGGGAGGGCTCAGGTACTGTGGAGAATGCCAGCTGGGAGGCCTGGGGCTCCGGCTCCAGCTGTGCTGCCCAACTGCGCTGTGACCCTGGCCAGGTCACTTGCCCACTCTGGGCTGCAGTTTCCTCCTCTGCTGGAGGCACTGGGCTGACTCTCCAGGGCCCTGGGCAGCCAGAGGTCCGGGAGGCCAGCCACCACCCCGGCTCTATTTTTACCGGGCCTCTGGACACTGTGCTGTCCTTGGACTCAGAGCCTGGATGAGTGCAAGAGAGCCCGGAGGTCATCCAGCCAGCCAGGTCTGAGCTGTGCTCCCTGGGCCTGTGAAGCATGTGTGTGAAGGCCCCTCATTTCAGAGGGCTTTGTGCTGGGGAAGCTGCCCTTGCTCTGTCTCTGCCTCTCTGTCCCTCCTCCATCTTGCTTGCTCTTCTCACTGGTTCTCTCTCTCTGTCTCTCCTTCTCTCTTTCTGTCCCTCCCTTCCTCTCTCTCTCTCTGGCGCATGCGCACAGAGCTCCGCTCCACTCTCTAAGGCCCCTGGCCTCCCTGCACCCCAGTGAATTACAACCTGTTCTCATCCCTACTCTGTACTTGTAAACTTTTTTCTCCTTATTTTAAGCTGTTTATAACATCTCAGAGAATTTATGGGATTAGAAGTGGGAAAGAGGGAGGGACAGAGAGAGTAATGCAAGAAGCCACGACCCACAGCATCCGAACTCCCGCTTCAGAGACCAACGCATACCTACACCGATGAGAGAGGGAGGGAGAGAAGGGTGGGGGAGAGGGAAGGAGGTGGGGGGACAGAGGGAGGGAGAGAGAGAGATTGACAGAGGGAGAGAGAGGGAAAGAGAGAGGGAGGGATGGAAAGACAGAAAGAAGAAGGAAGATAGGGAGGGAGCGAGAGAGGGTGAGAGAGACAGGGAGAGAGAAAAAGAGAGAGGGGAAGAGAGAGAGAGGGAGGGAGGGAGGGACCAAATAGAGAGAGAGGGAGCGAGAGAGGGAGAGAGAGAAAGGGAAAGAAAGAGAGAAAAGGGAGAGAGAGGTGGGGGAGATAGAGAGAGAGGGACGGAGAGAGAGGGAGGGAGAGGTGAGTGGAAGAGGGGGAAAGAGAGCAAAGGGGAAGGAGAGAGAGGGAGAGAAAGAGAGAGGGAAAGAGAGAGAGAAAGGGAAAGAAAGAAAAGGGGGAGAAAGGTGGGGGAAAAAGAAGGGGAGAGAGAGAGAGAGAGAAAGAGAGAGAGAGGGGAAGAGAGGGAAGGCACAGAGGAAAAAGCAGAAGAGAAGCGAGAACGAGATGGAAGAAACAGAGAAACAGAGGTAGAGGGCAGTTGCGGCGTCCCTAGCACAAATCCTTTGAAAGGGGGAGGGCTTGGCGTGCAGGGCCTCCCTCTTGCCATGGCAGCCTGTTCAAGGTGTATCTTCTCTGGGCCTCAGCTTCCTCACTTAGAAAAACAAATCTGAGCTACGTGACCACCAAGGGCTCGCGGAACTCTGACGTTCAGATCCTGTGATGCTGAGGCCCCTTGGGAATGGTCCCAGCCTCCTCATTCCTCAGATTCGGATAATGCTTTGACCCTCAGTGCTCCACTGTTGGCTCAGTATGACTGATCCCATCTGGCAGACGGGATGCTGGTGCCCAGAGAGGTGGAGATGTTTTTCTGAGGCCACACAGCAATGGTGGTGGACCTGACCTAGGGGAGCCTGAGTGCTGCAGGCAGGACTTTCCACCTCCTTCCTCCCAGACTGTGGCTGTCCCATCACCGCAGCTGTCCCCTGGCCACCCGTGCTGCAGCACCTGCACCGCCTCTCTGGCCCTTGGTGTTCCCTGCACAGGGGCAGAGGTGATCCAGCCGAGCACGTTTCCTTCCCATGAGGCCTGTGGGCCCTCTCAGCAAAGGGTGAGACGCGGCGTGTGCTCCTTCCCCTAAGACCCCTCCTCCCTTCTTCAGTGAGAAACTGCAGCCTGGGATCCCTTCACTAAGGAAAGAAATACATTCAGGGACCCAGTTCCTGCTGCCGTCCACCCCTAAGACTGCTCTCACTGATGATGGAGAAGAACAAGGTGTTCCAGGAGCTTGATTTGTATTAATTCATTTGATCCTCACAAATGCCTTTGGTATAAGTAATATAAGAAGAAAAAATATTATTTTCATTTCACAGGTGAGGAAACTGAGGCGCAGAGTAGTGGAAAAACATGTCCAAATCGCATCTCTGGAAAGAGGCAGCTCAGGCTCAGGGGCTTGAGTGAGTGATGATTAAGAGTTGTTTAGCACGGGCTGTTGATTTGACGTTCAGGCGTGAGTATGAGTGTCACTGGCATCCCAGCCCTGGGTTAAAGTCTTAGCACGCGCTACCGTATGTCATCCTCATGGCCAACGCCATTGGTTCCCAGCCCTCCCTAGCGGGGTCCCATCCGCCCTGCCCGAAGAGTCCCCTGTTGGTTTGGAAGTTCACCCCCAATGGTGCTCACGAAAGCTGACTTCAGTCTTGCGCCAAGGGTGAGTTATAGTTGCTCCCAGCTCATCATGGTGGTCTTGACTGTGACAGGCTTAGGCATAGGCATGTGACCCAGTCCTGGAAAATGGGAACTTAGAGAAAATCTGCCAGGGAGGAGGAAGGGGGCCTCTGGGAAGTTCTTCCATACCTTCAAATGAGAACATGAAGCAGGAATTGCCTCTTCCTGCCTTTGGATGTTGAGTGAGGATGTGATATCTGGAGGTGTAACAGCCATCTTGGGGCCTTGAGGGAAAGGTGACTTGTGAGGAAGTAGATCGTAAGCCAAAAATAAAATTCTAAGCCATCCCAATGACTGAATGGACCCCCTTCTCAGCCAAGGGCATTCCAAAGTAAGCCTGATAAATTAGTTCCAGCCACGATGGGAAGGAGGGGTCAGACAGGCCTCTTTACACCCTCCTCACTTTGGATTTCAGGTACAGCTGACCAGCACTAACAGTGAAACAGATTTTAAGACTAACAATACAGACTCTTTTTATTTTTTGAGATGGGGTTTACTCTTGTCACCCAGGCTGGAGTGCAGTGGCGCAATCTCAGCTCACTGCAATCTCTGCTTCGCAGGTTCAAGCGATTCTCCTGCCTCAGTCTCCTGAGTAGCTGGGATAACAGGCTCCTGCCACCATCCCCAGCTAATTTTTGTATTTTTAGTAGAGATGGGGTTTCACCACCTTGGGCAGGCTGGTCTCAAACTCCTGACCTCAGGTGATCTTGCCTCAGCCTCCCAAAGTGCTGGGATTGCAGACGCTAGCCACCATGCCCGGCCAAGACAGCCTCTTTATAACAATAAGACATCAAATTCCAATCTGACTCTAGTATTGCATCACGTGACGCAGCAAGCCCAGAAAGAAACTGAAGTGTTTTACCCCCAAAATATATTTCTTTGCCATATTTTGAAATGGCCTTGCAAAACTGTCTCTTATGGGGAAAACCTACTATCTATAGAGAACCCTTCCCTTTCCGGGTCTTGTGCTGATCCAAAAGACATTAACTAACAGTCTAGCACCTTTTAGAGACATTCGCCATCTATTCGCTCTGAAGCCTGTTACTGGAGTCTTCATCTGCACAATAAGAACCCTGGTCTCCACAACTCCTTATCTTAACCGAGACACTCCTTTCTATTGATTCCAGGTCTTTAGATAATAGCTGTTTCAACCAATTGCCAATTGGAAAATCTTTGAATCCACCTATGACCTGGCTAGGTCACAAAAAGCATCCAGCGTCTGCCAGGTTCCTTCTCCTGGGTCCCTTAATTTTGGAACCCAGTCGCCATGTCAAGAGGAAGTAGAGCAGCCGCATGTAGGCAATGCAATGGGTGCTTTGAGAAAGGGTTGTGCCAGAGGGAGGAGAGCCAGCTCCAGGCTGGATGGGCAGGGAGGAGAGGAAACACTTCCCAAAGTGAGGCTTCAAGAGTGCGAAGGGGCTGGGCATGGTGGTTCACACCTGTAATCCCAGTCCTTTGGGAGACCCAGGTGGGTGGATCACCTGAGGTCAGGAGTTCGAGACCAGCCTGACCAACATGGCGAAACCCTGTCTCTACTAAAAATACAAAACTTAACTGGGCATGGTGTCGGGCACCTGTAATCCCAACTACTCGGGAGGCTGAGGCAGGAGAATCACTTGAATCCAGGAGGTGGAGGTTGCAGTGAGCCAAGATCGCACCATTGCACTCCAGCCTGGGCGACAACAGTGAAACTCCTTCTCAAAAAACAAACAAACAAACAAACAAACAAACAAACAAATGGACCCCAGCCCGTAAAGGGACATGGACATCCAAGAGCACTGGATAGTCCAGGAACAGCAAACCCAGGGCTCAGACACTGCAGAGCGCACATCAAAGCAAGGGTCAGGAGGGAAAAGCCGGGGAGAGGTCAGGCCACGTTGTCTGAACTTTTCTCCCATGAACAATGAGGAGGAACCGTTGAAAGATATTTGCCCAGTGACTTGGGCAGAATTGCCAAGTGGTCTGGAGCGTGGCCTTGGGCGGTGTGTGGGTTTTCAAACTGACAGGTGGGTACATGATCCAGGGCCAAGGGGGTGGCTCTAGTTCCTGTGTGAGTGACTCTGAGAGAAAACCCACTTGCTCAGCCTGCTCCATTCCTAGGGCCAGGAGAGGCAATACTAAGATATAGAACTGTTGTGTTTTAACCATTATATGTTGGGGTGACTTACTATGCAGCAATAGAAATTGAACAAATAAGGCTGGGTGCATTGGCTCATGCCTGTAATCCCAGCACTTTGGGAGTCTGAGGCAGGCAGATCACTTGAGGTCAGGAGTTCGAAGCCAGCCTGGCCAACGTGGTGAAACCCTGTCTCTACTAAAAATACAAAAATTAGCTGGGCATGGTGGTGGGCACCTGCAATCCCAGCTACTCAGGAGGCCGAGGCGGGAGAATTGCTTGAAACCAGGAGGCGGAGGTTGCAGTGAGCTGAGATCGCACCACTGTGCTCTAGCCTGGGCGAGTGAGACTGTCTCAAGAAAAAAAAAAAAGGAAAAGAAATGGAAACAATAAGTGTTTCACAGGTATTTGGTGAATGAAATGTATTTGGCACCTGATTAGGTGGAATTGAAAAAAATATGTTTTTTTTTGTTGTTGTTTGTTTGTTTGTTTGGAGAGAAGCTGCCATTGAAAGCATCCAAGAGTTTCAACTGAATGGCAGTGACCTCAGGTCGCCTGGAACACTCACCTCTGCTAAGTAGAGTCCTGCAATGCTCAATGGCCTCTCATTAACACTCCTATGTAAGTGGCAGGTGAGAAATGAGGCCCCAGGCCCTGGTAGCCACTGGGACGTCCCCCAAGACTTGAACTTCTGCCAGTCCAGCCTGCAGGTGCTTAGCAGGATTTGGTCACTTGGCTTCAGCTGGCGTGTTCATGAGTCTTGCCCTGACTCAAGCAAATGTCACTGGCTCTGCCTCAGGGCACCTGCAGGATGGAAGATGGGACTCACTCTGAACTGGTGTTATGACGCTTCCAACTCACTCCAGGAAGACCACAAGCTGGGAATTCCCCACCCAGCCTGGCGGAAGAGCCCCCGTACCAAGCTCCTGAAGAAGACCACCCTTCCCAGCAGCTTCAGATGCAAGAACTGGGGATGGGGCAGACAGACTTGTCATAGGGCTCCTGGGAGGCCGGATCCTTCCCTTCTGAGGGACAGAGAGAGGAGAACCTCATTTTGCAGGAAGGATGCCTGGGGACTGGCTCAGCAAGGCTGGCATTCTCCTGTTGAAGGATCCTTCGCTCAGCTCTGCCTGGGGCTGCAGTGTGAGGCCCCAGTGCCCCCAGTCCCTGAGCCTGGACCTTGAGTAAAATGACAGGGTATGTAGCTTTGAGTTATAGCCACCAACCTTTGAAGCACAAGCTTGGGTCTCCCTGCAGCCCCGCAGGTGAGGGTCTGGACCAGGACAGAGGTTACAGGCACTGGACAAGGACTTGCCAGCTTTCCCAGGATGGGTGCCCAGAGCACAACTGCATGGTGGTGAAAGGGCAGCAGTGTCTGAAGCTGGCCCCTAGGCAGGCTGATCAGGGCCTCCAGCGCCGCCACACATGTGCAACCCGTCTGACCCTCTTGGGCTGAGTCAGCCCCTGCATTCTCCGGCAATTCAGGGAGAGGAAGGAGAGCCCACAGGATAAGTCAGACTTCCTGCTAATCTGGAAGTGGAGGCTGAGACTGATTTTACTTTGAAAAATGTGAAAATTGGGAGAATATTTGTCCCAAAGCTGATGAGACGTACCACGCTGGTGGCATAAGCCTGTATGTCCCAGCGGGCAGGGTGCTGCAAGCATTTAAGAGTACAGATTTTGGCGGGGTGCGGTGGCTTATGTCTGTAACTCCAGCACTTTGGGAGGCCGAGGCAGGCCGATCATCTGAGGTCAGGAGTTCAAGACCAGCCTGACCAACATGGTGAAACCCCATCTCTACTAAAACCATACACACACACAAAAAAATTGGCTGGGCGTGGTGGTGGCCACCTGTAATCCCAGCTACTCAGGAGGATGAGGCAGGAGAATTGCTTGAACCTGGGCGGAGGTTGCAGTGAGCTGCCATTGCACTCCAACCTGGGGAACAAGAGTGAAACTCTGTCTCAAAAAAAAAAGAAGAAAGAGAAAGAAAGAAAGAAAGAAGAGAGAGAGAGAGAGAGAAAGAGAGAAAGAGAGAAGGAAAGAAAGAAAGAAAGAAAGAAAGAAAGAAAGAAAGAGAGAGAGAGAGAGAGAGAGAGAGAG
>NW_016809683.1:2440544-2449289 GCF_001698545.2 Rhinopithecus bieti
AAAGAAAGAAAGAAAGAGAGAGAGAGAGAGAGAGAGAGAGAGAGAGAGGGAGGGAGGGAGGGAGGGAGGGAAAGGAAAGAAGGAAGGAAGAAAGAAGAAAGAGAAAGAAAGAAAGAATGAAAGAAAAAAAGAAAGAAAGAGAAAGAAAAAGAAATAAGGAAGAAGGAAGGGAGGGAGGGAGGGAGGAAGGAAGGAAGGAAGGAAGGAAGGAAGGAAGGAAGGAAGGAAGGAAGGAAGGAAGAAGCGCAGGTATCAGGTGTAAATCTCAACTTACCTGCTTTTTAATTGGGTGATCTTGGGCAAGCTACTCAAACTCTCTCTGTTTTAGTTTCCTCGTCTGTAAAATGAGGATCATTGTGGAAGTCAGAGTCCTCCAAAGAAACAGAAACGTATATATAGAGAGGTTTATTTTAAGGAATTGGCTCATGCAATCATGGGGGCCGGCAAGTCTGAAACCTGCAGGACAGACTGGGAGGCTGGAGACCCAGGGAGAAGTGATTTTGCAGCCTTGAGTCTGGAAGCAGAATTCCTTCTTCCTTGGGGAACTTCAGCCTCTTCTTGGAAGACCTTCAACTGATTGGAGTGGCCCACCCTCATTATGGAGGCAATCTGCTTTACTCTAAGTCTCTTTATTTAAATGTTATTCGCATCTTCAAAATACTTTCACAGCAGCATCTAGACTGGTGTTTGACCACACAATTGGGTGCCATGGCTTAACCAAGTTGACAGATACAATTAACCATCATGATGACAATGATGATAATAATACTGACCTGATAGGGCTGTTGAAAGATTCAACGCATTGGAACATATTAAATATTTAGGTCTGGCCTGGTGGCTAACCTCTGTAATCCCAGCACTTTGGGAGGCTGAGAAGGAGGATCGCCTAAGTCCAGGAGTTCGAGACCAGCCTGGTCAACACAGTGAGACCCCTTCTCTTTAAACAATTTAAAAATTAGCCAGGCATAGTGATGTGCACCTGTAGTACCAGCTACTCTGGAGGCTGAGATGAGAGGATCACTTGAACCTGGGGGGTGGAGGCTGTAGTGAGCCATGACCGCACCACTGCACTCCAGCCTGGGTGACAGAGCAAGAACCTGTCTCAATAAATAGGTAAGTAAATAAATATTTAGAGTGGGCTGGGCCCTCCTCATAGCTGGCTTGCCCCTCCTCTCACTAAGTGTCGGTACTTTCATCACTGCAACAAAATACCCCTGATATCCAAATACAAGCCCCCCTGAGAACCATCAATCTAGGCTCGTGGTTTAAACAACCCTTTTTTTCAGTAGTCACCCCACCTAGCTTATTTCTAATGAAATATCATGCAGAACCCCAATAGATACATTGGCCAAAGGTGCCGTTGCTCTGGCTGAAGCAGAAATGCCCAGTGCCCTTCACCCCCATGTCTGAGCCCTCCCACATCTGTCAGAGGACTTGGTCCCCGTGCTCAAATCCACATCACCCGGTTTCATAATTCGCCAAGCCCACAAAGCTACCTCCTCTCTCTAACGCGTGTGTGAAGGGTGGCTGCCCTGCCCCTGGAGGATCTTGACTCGGATACACGGTGGGAAAACGTCCAAGGAGGCTGAAACCTGCGCAGCAGCCACCGGGGGAAAGACCATCCAGCAGACATGAGAGGCTCCGTGCCTTGGAGGGGACGCTAGTTCTTTTTGAGGAACCGATGCCCTCTGATGAGTGGAACATTTTCAGCAAAGATTTCGCTCTTCTGAATGTGTTAACAGGTTCCATATTTCTGTGTAAAATAACAGCACGGGAAGAATTTTTTTATTTGTGGATAATCTATGGTCAGACAAAAGCAACAGCATTGATGGAGGGCAGTAGAAAGGGAAGGTTTCGTGGCTAGTTGTTAAGATACCACTTTCACTTGTCTGGGAGCACACAGTGAATATGTGTATGTGTGTGTCTGTGGATGTGTACGCATGTGTGCACGTGAGAGAGAACACACGATACAACAGAAATATAAGATGCCATTTACATTACCAATAAAATGACAAACGTGTGTGCATGTGTGTGTATATGTGTGTGCATGCATATGTGTGAGATTGTCTATGTGTGCATGTATTTGTGTGTTTGTGTACATGTGAGTGTGTTTGTGTACATGTGTGTTTGTGTATGGGTATATGTGTGTGATTGTATCTGTGTGGGTACATGTGTTATGTGTGCAGTGTGTGTATGTGAGAGTGTGTGCATGTATGTATGTGTATGTGAGAGTGTGTGTGCATGCGTGTGTGTTTATGTGAGAGTGTGTGTGTGAGAGTGTATGTATGTGTGCGCAGGTTTGTGTATATGCATGTATATGTGTGTCACATGTATGTGTGTGAGACTTGTGCATGTGTATGTGTGCATGTATTGTGTGTATATGTGTCTTTGTGTGTATATGTGTGTGTTTGTGCGTATGTGTGTATTTGTATGTGTGTTATGTATGTGTCCACGTGCAGGTGTATGTATGTGTGTGTGTATGTGTGTGCATTTGTGTGAGCGTGGGTATATGTGCATGTGTGTGAGAGTGTGTATGTGAGCATGTATGTGTGTGTCTGTGTGTGAGTGTATATATGTGAGAGTGCGGGTGTGAGAGTGTGTGTGCGGGTGTGTGTGTATATGCGTGTATATGTGTGCTGTGTGTACATGAGTGTGAGAATTGTACATATGTATGTGTGCATGTTTGTGTACATTTGTGTGTATATGTGTGTGGCTGTGCATGTGTGTGTATGTGTGTTATGTATGTGTGCATGTGTGTACATGTGAGTGTGCATGTGTGTGTATGTTTGTGGTTGTGTGTATTTGTATGTGTGTGTCTGTGTGTATTTGCATGTGTATGTACACATGCTTGTGTGTGTATGTGCATGTCTCTGTATTTATATGTGTGTGTATGTGTATGAGTGTGTGTGTATTTGCATGTGTGTGTACATGTGTTTGTGTACGTGTGTCTGTGTATTTGCATGTGGTGTACATGTGTTTGTGCATGTGTGTGTATTGGCATGTGTGTATGTGTATTTGCATGTGTGTACATGTGTTTGTTTATGTGTGTATTTACATGCGTGTGTGTCTGTGTGTGTATTTGCATGTGTGTGTATGTGTGTATACCTTATCAAGCCTGTCCCTCATTGTTTTGCTGTCACCTGATGCCCCAGCTCTGCTCAGCTAGCGGCTCGCTGGCCACGGTGAGGGCTCCGGTGAGTCATCTCCACACAGCTCTTCACAGTTTCTCACTTCTGCTCCCCAGATATTGCCCAAGCGCTGGTTTCTTTTACATTCTCTCCAACTTCTCCAGGCTCCACCCAGAAAGCCACAACCCCAGGCAGAGTCAGGAGGGCCAGATTTTAAAGGAGTTACCTGGGCTGTCCTGGGGATGACTTGTGGATTCCAAAGCGGCAGGTAATGTGGCTAGAAGCTGAGATCAGACCTGACAGCAGGAGAGTCAGACAGACGTTGATACACTCAGACTCACACACGCCAACACACACACACCCAGTGTGAGCCCAGAGACACACGCACGTGGAATCAGATGTTCAAAACCAGGATCCTACTGGGACCTCCTGAATCAATTAATTTCTAAAATACTTTACAGTTTACAACATGCTTGTATATCCATATCCACATGTTATACCAGTATGGTATCCCAGTAGGACCCTGGTTCCATGGCTCCTAGCACTTTGGGAGGCCAAGGCAGGTGGATCACCTGAGGCTAGGAGTTCCAGACCAGCCTGGCGAACATGGCAAAACCCCGTCTTTACTAAAAATACAAAAATTAACCAGGCGTGATGACACACGCCTGTAATCCCAGCTACTCGGGAGGCTGAGGCATGAGAATCGCTTGAACCTAAGAGACGGAGGTTGCAGTGAGCCGAGATTGCGTCACTGCACTCCAGCCAGGGTGACAGAGCGAGACTCCATCTCAAAAAAATAATAATAAATAAATAAAAAAGCATGAATGTAGAAAATGCAACAAGAACATTTATGTAGACACTTCCCGTTGGTTCTGTTTCTCTGGAAAACCCTGACTCATGCGCCAGCGGATTCTATGAGTTTCATCCACCATGACTGGGCCCGCCATCACTGCCACACCTCATCTTCATACTCTCAGAGCCCTGTGCCTCGTCAGCTCCCCGAGGCAGGGGCAGGGCCTGTCTGCTTCACCATGGCACCCCAGAGCCTAGCTCAGTGCCCGGCACCCTGCAGGCCTCAGGAAATATTTGATCAATGCAAGTGTGAATGTAACACTGAGTGAATTTGGAAAGTCACTCCTTAGGCACTTCCTACACCTGAAACTCTCTTCCTACTTCTTTTTTTTTTCTTTTCTTTTCTTGAGACAGAGCCTCACTCTGTCGCCCAGACTGCAGTGCAATGGCACAGTCACGGCTCAGTGCAGCATTGACCTCCCTGGGCACAGGAGATCCTCCCACCTCAGCCTCTCAAGCAGCTGGGACCACAGCATGTACCACCAAGCTCAGTTATTTTTTCTATTTCTTTGTAGAGACAGGGTTTCACCATGTTGCCCAGGTGGTTCTCAAACTCCTGAGCTCAAGTGACTTACCTGCCTCAGTTTCCCAAAGTGCTGGATTACAGGCATAGGTCACCATGCTCGGCCCTCTTCCCCCTTCTCTGCTTATCAAAATCGTTTATTGTCCCCGAGGCCTAGCATGGGCTACTTTCCTCTTCATCCCCACACATGGAAGCCTCATGAGAGTAGAGACCACGTCTGCCTTACCCACGGTTGTGACCCTAAGTCTCGGTCTGGGGCCTGGTACATGGTAGATGCTTAATAAATACTGGTTAAATTAATTCAGAATAAATGCCACAGCAGTATGATATTTTTTATTTTATTTATTTATTTATTTTCGAGATGGAGTTTCTCTTTTTTTTTTTTTTTTTTTTTTTCGGGATGGAGTTTTCCTTTTTTTTTTTTTTTTTTTTTTTTTTTTTTTTTGAGATTGAGTGTCACTCTGTCACCCAGGCTGGAGTGCAATGGTGTGATCTCAGCTCACCACAACCTCCGCCTGCCAGGTTCAAGCAATTCTCCTGCCTCAGCCTCCTGAGTAGCTGGGACTACAGGCACGCACCACCATGCCCGGCAATCTTTTTGTATTTTTAGTAGAGATGGGGTTTTACCATGTTGGCCAGGCTGTTCTCGAACTCCTGACTTGTGATCTGCCTGCCTTGGCCTTCCAAAGTGCTGGAATTACAGGCATGAGCCACTGCACCCAGCCGAGTTTCACTCTCATTCCGCAGGCTGGAGTGCAGTGGTACGATCTCAGCTCACTGCAACCTCTGCCTTCCAGGTTCAAGCGATTTTTCTGCCTCAGCATGGTGAGTAGCTGGGATTACAGGCATGTGGTACCTTGCTTGGCTAATTTTGTATTTTTAGTAGAGATGGGGTTTCATCATGTTGGTCAGGCTGGTCTTGAACTCCTGACCTTAGGTGATCCACCTGCCTTGGCCTCCCAAAGTGCTGGGATTGCAGGCATGAGTCACTGCGCCCAGCCAGATATTTTTAAAATGCTAACCTTTATTTTTCCCCCAGTATTTCCTTTATTCCTTTTGCCGTTACCTTTTCTTCAGACAACAAAGTATTTCTGTCCCCAAGCCTCAGGGAAGGATGTGACAGCTGAGAACAAAAAACCTCATGTTTCTTGCCTGGATTTGCAGTGTTGAAAGCTTAGACTTGGAGAGAACCAGAAGGAATATACAGAAAGGACAAAAGACTTGGAGGAAATCATGAGACTTTTCTGCTTTCCAGGCTAGAGAATCATTTTTCTGAAACTGTCATAAAGAAGAGAACTGCGGAGAAAACACCCAGATGGCAGACGGTGGTGGTTCTCAGAGAAAGAGGCTCTGTCCCTGTTCATAAAGCACCTTGTGTGGGTTAGGACAAGGCATCCCCTCTGGGTGCACAGCTTGGTAACTGGAGCACAGTTCGCATCCAGCTCTTATTACTCCCTTCGTCCAGGCACTCATGTGGGGTGCACAACCCATACAACTGTACAGAGCCGCCTTGCACAAGCCCTGCCAAGTCCTAGAGGAGGAAAAAAAAAGCTCAGACAGGTCTGCGGGGTCTGAGCCCAGAGAAAATCCGCGCTTCACATTCCAGGCAGAGCCTTCACGGGGCAAGAGTGTTTCTGGGAGGAAGTGGTCCCGGGCAAAAGGGGTCACAGTTTCCTATGCAGAGGATCTGATAAGGAACAATGACTGAGGACCAGGTGGGTGCGGCAGTCCGGAGGTCACCCCTGGGGACAGATGACAGCAGCCACCAGATTGCCACCTCCCCATGCACGCAAACTACAATTTGGCACACATAAGCCCCTTGGAATAAGGCCAAAACCACAAAAAAATCTCAAATAAACCGAGATTAAGTATCTGCCACTCAGGCACAATGAAGATTCAAAACACAAGTCCCCTTGAGTCATAGGCACACGTGCGTGCACGCACACACACACGCACACACAGAATAAGTTGCATTGTGTGCATCCAAGGTGCACATAAACTGGCATTTTTTTAAAAAAAAATTGCTGTGCTTAGCACACATTTGTTGAATGGATGCTGAACGAAGAACAAGTAACGGGTGCATCTCTGCATCCCTAATGGTGTTCTGCCCTGATTTAATTATCAGAACACATCTGTCTCCCTGAGTAGATTGTCAATGGCTTGCGGACAGGGACACGGTTTATTCAACTTTAAATCCTGCACACGAATCCTCTACAGAACTGCTCATTGTCTGAGTGTTCAATTGAATTACTCTCTAAGTACACGGAATTTTTCTCCAGGCACCAATATCAAAAAGCTCCCCTCACCCTGGACTCCCCTCCTTTGTCTCCCACCTCTTCACAGAGGGTACGAATTCCCAAAGCCTGGCGCAGGAAGGAAGAAGGTGCCCCTTTAATGCGGTTGTCTAGTGCCACCGCACAGCCTGATAAATAAGTGTGCTAGGATTTGGGACGTGTCCACATCCGGCAGAGGAGCAGTGCTCTGCCCAGCAGCTGTGAGCCTGCGCTTAGTCTGAGGTTTGGGGCAGTGAGGTCACGATTATCATGGAGTAGGGGGAGGGTTGGACCCCGAGACAGATGCTCAAGGGCCTGGGGGCTCAAGGTCCCTTGTTCTGGGAGCTGCTGGGGATTTATGGTGCCCAGGACTTGGGGCTTCCCAGAGATGGTGCCCAGAGTTGTGGTGGCATTTTAGGCCCTCATGGCTTGGGCACCTGGGCCGGTCCAGCCCAGCAGGCCCTTTTCCAGGCCCCTTTCCACACCCTCTGCTGCAGCCTGCTTCCTGGCTGCCACAATTAGATGCCAACATTTTATTCTTGACTCTTGCAGCGATACTTACATATTCTGCCCGTGCACTCTGCCTTTGCAGATATGGATTTTGTCTCCTGGCCTGTATTTGTAAATTATTCCCCATGTGTCTGTCCTTTCTCTGTGGCCAGAAGGTCAGCAGCTGCCACTGGCTGGCCGCCTTGCTGTCTCCCTGGCTGGAGTCCCTGCTGCCTTCCAGGCCATAGTTTGAGTCCCAGCCCTACCACTTGCTAGCCGGGTGATCTTCCCATGTTACTGAAGGTGTTGCAGCCATAATGACGATCTGTTCCCTCATCCTGTCCCCTCTCCTCTGGGTTCCCACAGCCCGGCGCACCTGTCACTCTCTCCTTGTATTGCAGAGGTCTGTTTGTTGCCTCCCCCCTCCCCCAAAGAGCAGATACTCCCAAGGCTGGGGCCAAGGCTGTCCCCTCCATTTCCCCATGCCCTGCAGTGGGCCTGCCTCTGAGTGGTGGCCTAAGGATGGTGGGCTCCTGTCCCTCTCACCCTCCTACTTCTCCTCCTCCCCTTCTCCTCTTCCCTGAGGCTCTCTGCACACACAAACCAGGGTCTGCCTTCCCCCCATTTCTTCCTTGATGCTGGTGCTGCTGGGGGCGTCATTTACTCTAGGAGATGAAAAATGCCAGGCAGAGACTGAGATGTTGCAGAGTGTTTTATTAAAACCAGGTGAGTCACTGCCATACCTGAGAAGGCACACACATGTTCCAGATACTCAAACGCTTCCCCAGCTGCTCCGCCCAGCCCAGATCTCCTCCTCATTGCAAAGGGACATTCTGCTGTCTTCAAGGGGCCAGTGATGAATCAGAAAACTGCTACTGTCAGGTGTACTTAATGGCTTGGATTTGGGGTTACAGCCAGTTTGGAGGTTGGAAGAAGTTAGGTTGGGATTTAGAAGAAAGGACAATTAACTCCGACCCAAACCATGAAGAACACAATGAGCCAAGGGCCACTCCTGGTTCCCAGGGTGATGACATTCCACAGGGAGGCCCATGGCTGGGCATGCGAAGCCAACTTCAGCACCCCAGCCGCAGCCCCTCAGCTTCTCCTGCCCACCTCTACTAAACAAAGCAGACACTCAGAAGCAAACTCTACACGGCTACATGAGATCAGATCCCCGCCCTCTCTTGGACCCGGGGCCCAGGTGGGTGGGGTGGGGGCAGCAGGGGCCTAACCCTGGAAGCCCAGCTCCTTGTACTTGGCGGCCATGTCGTTCCGGAACAGCTCCAGGGCCTTGTTCATGGCCCCCTGGGCGTCGGCACCAAAGTCCCCGGGATGCTTGCTCTGCAGAACTTGAATGATGGATTCCGAGATTAACTGCAGGGAGGGTGAAGAGAGAAGGTGGTCACCGGGGTGGGACAAACCAGGAGCCAGATGGGGGCCAGGTCTCCTCCCACCTTCTTTTTTTTTTTTTTTTTTTTTT
>NW_016809683.1:2449614-2473714 GCF_001698545.2 Rhinopithecus bieti
ACCGCACCCGGCCCCACCTTCTCTTTATTCCAGGACCGTGTATTGAGCACTTTGTAGGCACTGGGTGAGAGTCTGTGTGATCTCTATGGATGAACCCCTTTGATCCCCACAACCACTGTGGGATAGATACTGCCACTGCCCTCGATTTACAGATGCAGAAACTGAGGCAAGAGGAGGTTGAATGGAAGGGGCATTTGGACCCAGGAAGGCCGGATCCGGAGCCCACGCTCTTACCCACAGCCCCCTCCACTCCATCAGGATGTGGACTCCACTGAAGCCGGGTGAGAGCTCAGGGCACCACCCGCATGGGGGCAGCAGAAAAGAAGGGAAATGCTCAGATTTCATTACTGTATTCAGGATTTTGCAATCAGAAAGTCTAGAAAGGAAGTATTTCTATTTGTGTGTATGCAATTTTTGCATACTAAACGACTTGATACAGTTATTGTTTTAAAGCCCTTATTTTGGGGGTACAGCCTCCTATTTTTTGTACCAAGCGCAGAAACACTGGCGGGAGGGAAGCAGAGAGAGGAAGAGGACAGGCCTGAGGCCCACGGCTGGCTCCCAGGATGGAGAATGTCTGCTATCAGCCTCAGCATTGCCATTTGCTTTAGTACCTACAGTCTCATTGCCCGGATAACAGAGATGGGCATGGGAAAACGGAGATGTAGCATGGGGCTGCTTTAGGGACGGAAAGACTGGTGGATGTAAAACGCGGCTGTGCTTTCTCAACAGTTAACCAGATTTGATCCCAACCGCAGCCCTGGCCGGTGCACCAAGGAGTGTCATTTTACAGAGGAGACAAGTGGCCAGACGGAGGTCACACAGGAAGCGGAGAGCAGAGATGGATTTGTGCCCAGGAGGCTGTGGGCAGGTCACTGCCAAAGCTGGGAATGGAAGCAGTGGCTGAACCAAGGCTGGGTTTCTCGTTTTCTCAGGGCCCCAGGGTGCAAGTGACATAAAGCAGGGATAGTCGCGGGTGGGACATGCAAAGGGAGGCCTCAAGAAGCATCAACACCTGGTAAACCCCTCCGCTCGGAAAGAGGAACAGCTCCACAAACGCCTCCTCGCGGGCATCGAGGTGGACACTTAACTTCACCTTCCATTTCATGAATGCCACAAAACAAAGTGGGGGCTCGGGGTGTCATGGAGCAAGCCCTGTCCTTAGAGAACTTGAGAGAACCAAGTTCCAGGGCCACCTATGCCCCAACCCCATGTGTGACTTCACCCACCCAGATGACCTGGTTGGACCCCCAGCTCAGACTTTCTAGAGTCCATGCATGGCAGAGCCACTCATATCTAGGAAACAGTGGAATGGGGCCACTGCATAATTGAGAAATGAAAACCCTCTTAGCACCCACCACCCTATGCAGCCCCTCAGTCCCTCAGAGAGACGATCTGTCCACAGGTGAGGTAGAGACTGCCTTATGAACAGCGCAGAAGGACGGTCCACCGTGAGGGGAGGAGCAGACACCTGGGCTCTGCCTTCATTTTTTGCAGAGGTTATGCATCAGATTAAGCATGTTCTAGGGAGACCTGGGTTCTAGCGGCCAACTGGTTGTGATATCTTGGCTGCGTGGTTTTTTCTCTCCAAGACTCAGCTTCTTCCTCTCTAGAGAGAGAACTCAGTCATTGGAAGTGTATGGTGAGCCAACCACATGCCACTGGGGCACAGAAATGGTAGCCGCTCGGGAGCTGAGTGCCTGCTGGGAGACCACTGGGCAAAGAGACAAATTATAACACAGCCTGGCAGTGCTATGACCGAGGATGAGGATAAAGTACCACGGTGCAGGGAGGGGCTGGCAGATGGAGAAGCTGAGGGCCTCGTGGGCCTGGGGCCCAAGTAGGGGAGATGGCTTCACACTGGGCCTTAGCGGATGAACAGGGATTTGCAGAGAGAAGATGGGGAGGCAGGGATGGCCTCACGTGCAGGGCTGTCTGTTCAGGCTGGTGATGTGGAGCGGCTGGGCAGGCAGGACTCTGCACAATCGCCGGGTGGGGTGCAAGGGTTGAGGCTAAAGAGGGGTGGTGGTGGTTGTCAAGCAAGAGGTGATATTGTGCCACAATGTATTCACAGCCTGGTTCCAGAGTACCATAGATCTGACTGTACCTCCTGGCTTATCAGCTGTGTGACCTTGGACAAGCTACTTAACCTCTTTGAGCTCTCCGTTTCCAAACCAGTAAAAAGGGGATGAGAAGGGTACGTGCCTGGGGCAGAGACTGCTAATTACCTCCACAATATCCATTTCCCCTTCTTCCTTGGTAACAGAACACTGGTTGTATTTGGAGGGGTAATAGACCACCTTTCCCAGCTTCCCACGCAGACAGGGTGGCTCCAGAACTAACTTCCAGCCAATGAGATGTAAATAAAATTGTTGGATGAGATTTCTGGGACTCCTTAAACTCCTCAAAAGAGAGCATTCCTCTCTTTCTCCTCCTTCCAGTTGGGGATATAGAAGAGGTGACTGGAGCTCTTGCAGCCATTTTGGCCATGAGGCAACTTTGAGGATGGATACCATGTGCTAGGCATAGCAGCAAATGTTCACTGTGGCCCATCCCAGCAGGTAGCTATCACCACATCCTCAGCCTCATTGCTGCACCAGACTTCCTGCTGTTTCTACCTTCAGGGCATGCAACTGTCCCTGTAGTCCTTCATCCCCAGCTCCCTCCTCTCCACAGATCGCCTCCTCCCACCAGTTATAGACACACAACCTGAAGCCCAGGCTCCTGCCCCCAACCCTGATCCACCCAACTTTCCAACCCATCTCAGGAGGTTCAAACCCATTGCTTGTGCTGGAAACCAAGGTCTTGTCTCTCCATCTGTGAAGATGCTGGAACTGGTACAGCCAGCCTGCTGGCCACCCCCGCACCAAATTGAGCCCCAGTCACTGAGCTCCTGCCATGTAAGTCCTGCATGTACCAGACTCCCAGTGGCAGAGGGGCTGGGGTTCTGTAGTAATAGAGACCTGCATTTGAATCTTGGCTCTGCTGTTATCCACCTCTGTGACCATGGACAAGCTGCTTAACCTCTGTGTGCCTCAGTTTCCCCATCTATCGAATGGATATGATAATGGTACCTACCCATGGAGAGGATGCAAAGTTTGCACCCAATATCCCCTCTCCCCTTCCTCTTTGGTAATAAGATGTGAATTTGGCATGCTAAATTAAAAATGCTAAATGTGTTCATTCTCAACGATCCCAGGAGGAAGGCAAAGTGGGTGGCAATCCCCTTTACAAATGAGAAACCTGGGGCACAGAGAGGAGTGGCATAGGACATCCCACAAGTTAGTGGCTGAGCTGGGACTCGAACCCAGATCCCATTGCCCCACCCCGAGGCCTTCCCCACATCCTCCCACCTGCCCAGGCTCTGCCTCCTACCTCCAGGTACTTCACAGGGATCTTGTGCTTGGTGGCATGCGACTGTGCCAGGGGCTTAATCTCTGCCTCGTGATGCCCCTTCTTTTTAAGGATGCCGCCCAGGGCAGTGAGCACGGTAGCGCCATGCTTCTTTAGGTCCTCAGACGCCTTCATCTCGTCCTCTGACTTCAGGTGCTTGAACTTGTCAAACTTCTCCAGGGTCTCAGGGTGACCCTTAAAGAGCCTGTGGGCACAGGGAAGGCTGGAGTTAGGCATGGGAGGTGCGGTGTGAGGTCTAGGGGCAGCCAGACTAGAGTTCAAGTTTAGTTCCCTGTCTTCCCAGCTGTGTGACCTTGGGCCATTTGCTTCACCTCTCTGTGCCTCAGCTTCCTCATACAAGGAATGGGGATAACTTGTCCCTACTTAAAGGATTAAGTGAGATAGTGTGTGCTATGTACCAACAGGGTGTCTGGCACATAGTGAGTGTCATATAAATGCTTGCTATTGTTATTTTATTAGCATTATCATCTTCTTTACTATGAGGGGCAGGAAGGAAGAAAGCATCTCTGCATTGCTTGCTGGTTTCATTCCAATTTTCCCCAAGTTGCCTGGAGAGGAGATGGCTGAATGGCATTGTGGGTGGACCAGGAACACTGAGGCTGAAGGACCCTGGACTAGCAGAGCACCTACTATGTGCCAGGTTCCATGATAGACTCAATTTGCATTTTCCTTTTGAGTCATTCATATTATTCCCACTTTACAGATGCGGAGACGGAGGTTCCAAGGCATGAAGTCGCCAGCTCATTATTGCAGGGGTGCTGTCCAGAGAAGCCAGGCTATGAGGTCTGAGTGACCAAAACAGCAGTTCTAGTCCACGCTGCGACCATCTCTGCAACTTCCTGCCTAGGGATTTGTCCTTCAGCTGCTTAAATACCTCTAGCTACAGGAGGCTCACTCCTACGTGTGAGGACCATTCCACTCCAGAACAATCCTCACACTCAGAAACCTGTCGCTTGTTTTGAGCCCGAGCTGTGACTCTCTGAACCTCCCAGTCCCCTCACTGTGCAGATGATGAAGGATCCTGGTGGGAGCACCCCAACCCAGCCCTGAGACAGGCACCCACTCCCGCCAGGCACTCAGTGAGGTGCCCCAGAGGCCTCTGCTGGGACCCTGAGCACCCACCTCCAGCTTTCGATCTCGGTCCTTCCTGCCGTGGTGGTGGGTGCTGGTTAAAGGGAGTAGGACGTGCCCTCTGGGTAGGAGTGAGTTTCTGCCTTTCACTCATGGAAGACCACAGAGATAAGTGGTTTGCCCAAGGTCACGAGGCTGGCCAGCAGCAGAGCCCAGACCCAAACCCAAAATGAAACTTGGGTTTCGTAACTGCCACCCTTTCCCTTGTGCCACAGCCTGAAATGTTCGGCAGGGGCAGCCCTGGCTGCTCAGGGTTCTCTCTCCTGTCTAACGGTTTCAGTTCCTTGCAAAGCTCCTCTTTTATGGTTTCCAGGCTCCATGACATCCTTGTAAAAGTACACAGTATGTACCGTGGCCACACTACAGTTTGCGCCCTGAGCCACCACGCCCAGAAGTCACAAGGAAGCACCTGATCCCCGTAGTCTCCATCCCAGGGTTTTATGCGGAGGATATTTCACGACCAGGAAGCTCAGCTCCTCAACCCGAGAATGAGTTCATGTTTTGTTTTGTTTTGTTTTGTTTTGAGATGGAGTCTTGCTCTGCTGCCCAGGCTGGAGTGCAGTGGTGCAATCTCAGTTCACCGCAACCTTTACCTCCTGGGTTTGAGCAATTCTCCTGCCTCAGCCTCCCAAGTAGCTGGGACCACAGGCACGCGCCACGACGCCCGGCTAACTTTTTGTATTTTTTAGTAGAGACGGGGGTTTTGCCACATTGGCCAGGCTGGTCTCGAACTCCTGACCTCAGATGATCCGCCCACCTCGGCCTCCCAAAGTGCTGGGATTACAGGCGTGAGCCACTGCGCCCGGCCACCTTTGTTTTACAAAGTGCACATTTGTGTGTGTCTCTGTGCACATATTCGAAGTTGGACCTAACAAGTTATTAGGCCCCCTTCCTGATGGGAGATCTGATTATTGATCAAATAGTAAGTGTGTGAGAATGGTGTTGAAAGGGTGTTTCTTTGGGTGATAAAATAATTGTGTGTTTGGAAGAGGGGGCTGGATTTGCTGATCTCAAAGTCCATCCTATCCCAGGATCCTGGATTCCTAATCAAGAGTGTGTCTTGTTGATAACATCAACAATTCACCTGCTCCAAGATTGCATGTGTCCTGACACAAGCGTGCAAACCAGGATGTGAGTCCAGCCCCATATCCACTGGGCCACATAGACTCCCTTCCCCCACGTTGGGCATGGTCTGCCGCCGTGCCCCAGGACCCTGTCCAAATCCTCGTGCGTCACTGACAGCTTGTCTCTGACACCTTTCATCCAAGGGTCCCTGAGCTCCTGACTATTATTATCTGGCGACAATGATCCTTGAACTCCCGCCTGACAGATGCAAGACCTGGCAGCACAGGCGATGGTCTGAGGTCAGGACGCTGAAAGGAGACTGTCTGGGACAGAACAGGGCCAAGAATTTGGGACACAAGGCAGCTGGGGGTCTCAGACATTTTGGGACCTGCTCCTGACCTCTGATATCCACGGAAGAGAACATGGGACTGACAGTTATGGAAGCCGAGTTCCGGTCCCAGTTCTGGCGCCAATGTGCTCTGTGATGTTGAAGTCAGTTAACCTCTCTGGATCTTGGCTCATCCATACGTAAACCAAAAGGGTAGGTCTAGACCTGCCAATACCTTACTTTCCACTCTCAGCACCAGACAGCCAGGGAGAGAGCTCTTATTTACTTTACTAATTTTTTTTTTTTTTTTTTTTTTTTTTTTGAGACAAAGTCTCGCTCTGTCGCCCAGGCTGGAGTGCAGTGGCTGGATCTCAGCTCACTGCAAGCTCCGCCTCCCGGGTTCACGCCATTCTCCTGCCTCAGCCTCCCAAGTAGCTGGGACTACAGGCGCCCACCACCTCGCCCGACTAGTTTTTTGTATTTTTTTAGTAGAGACAGGGTTTCACTGTGTTAGCCAGGATGGTCTCGATCTCCTGATCTCGTGATCCGCCCGTCTCGGCCTCCCAAAGTGCTGGGATTACAGGCTTGAGCCACCGCGCCCGGCCTACTAATATTTTTTTGAGAGAGGTTATCACTGTTGCCCAGCCTGGAGTGCAGTGGTGCGATCTCAGCTCACTGCAGCCTCAATCTCCTGGGCCCAAGGGATCCTCCTACCTCAGCCTCCCAAGTAGCTGGGACTACAGGCGCCCGCCACCACGCCCAGCTAATTTTGTTTATTTTTTGTAGAGAAGAGGTCTCACTATGTGGCCCAGGCTGGTCTCGAACTCCTGGACTCAAGCAATCCTCCCATCCTGCCTCCCAAAGTGCCGGGATTATAGGCCTGAGCCACCACACCCCGCCCCACGTTTACTTTAAACAGCAGAGCAGAATTGGCCTAATTTGTTCCCACCAAATCATTCCAGCACCACACAGCTGCCTGCCCTCCTGTGGGCCCAGGACTTGCAGCCAGGAGCCCCCCAGGCAGCCACAGAAGGCCGTTCTCCTGGATTTGCCTGATAACAGCCACCCGGAAAATGAACAGATGGAAGCCCCTCAGCCTGTGGAAATGGACGGAAGGCGTTTTCTCTAGTATTTCAGAAAGCCCCGCTTGCCTGTGTTTCCAGCTTCAACCCTGCCGTCCGTGGGCCTGGTTCATCAGACAGATCTTCAGGCCAAGTCAGAGAGAAGGGAGGTCGTTTGCCTGCTGTTCTCTGAACTGAGGCCCCGTTGGACACCCACATGGAACATGGAGCACACGCTCAGATCCATGAACACCCCTCTGGCTCTGCTAGAATAAAAGAACCAGAGTGTGGATGGCAGCCCATCTTGCGTGTGGCTCATGGGGCAGTATAGCATAGTGGTCAAGAGCAAGGATTCTGGGCTGGGCGCATTGGTTCATGCTTGTAATCCCAGCACTTTGGGAGCCCAAGGCGGGCAGATCACCAGAGGTCAGGAGTTCGAGACCAGCCTGGCCAACATGGCGAAACCCGGTCTCTACTAAAACTACAAAAATTAGCCAAGCATGGTGGCATGCACCTGTAATCCCAGCAAGACTCCATCTCAACAACAACAAAAAAGGAGCAAGGATTCTGGATCCAAGCTGC
Source organism: Rhinopithecus bieti (assembly GCF_001698545.2). Lineage (NCBI taxonomy): Eukaryota > Metazoa > Chordata > Mammalia > Primates > Cercopithecidae > Rhinopithecus > Rhinopithecus bieti. The sequence continues at coordinate 2,457,196 of NW_016809683.1, forward strand.
CTGAATTTGAATTCCAGCTACTCTCTTACTTACTGTGTGACTTGGGGTAAGTTACTTAATCTCTCTGTTAAATGTGGTGATCATAATCATATCTACGTCATAAGATTGTTGTCAGGCTTCAGTAAGTGAAACACTTAACACAGAGCCCAGTAATCAGTATGTGCTGAATAAATGGTTGCTGTCTTTCTCCTGTCATCATCTCTACCATTGTCATCGCCATCACCCAGGAATTTTTGGTCCTGCCTGTGGCTGCCATTAACCAGTGGAGACTCTCAGGCCCAGTTCCTCCCTGTAATGAAAATCACCACCAGTGATTTTCAAACATTTTATGGCCTTGAAATCCTTTGTTCCAAAAAAAAAAAAAAAAAAAAAAAGCCAAAGTAAATAAAACAAAAAAAGGTTTGAGTAAAGGAAGGAAAAACTGGGATGTGGAACCCACTTAGCAGCCCCCTTCCTTCCGAAGCCCCACTCCTGGAGCCAGAATCTCCAAGTGACCTTCCAAGCTTCTATGTTCTAGAATTTTATGTTCGTGTACTTGCAGTGAAGGCCTCAGTGTTTTACAGACTGGGCTTCATGGAATTTGCCCTCTTTTACAATCAGAAGATTGGAGACATAACCTTTCAAGGTCAGTTAGAAAATCCAGAGTCAGTATCTAGAACAAAGCCAAGATGCCAACTCCCACAGGGACATTTGCAGTCCTGGACACGAGCCTCCTCCACCCTGCCCCCAGGGCGGCCATCCTCCCTGTACCCCAAACACTGAGAGGGCAGAACCAGTTGGCACAGTCTCTGCTTGTCTGACAGCCTAAGACGTGACAGGGCACCAGGCCTCTAGGACCTTTCAGGGGCCAGCAGCCCTAGGCATTATGTCTTATCCCTGGTCCCCAGCCCCTGGCAAAACTCCCTGATCCTCCCTGATGATGCATTACCCTGAGTCTCTTTCAGGACATGCGAGTCGACTGCCTTAGGTCTGGCAGCTCCCAAATCACCTTGGAAAGACCTCTGCTCTGCAAACTCTGGTCTCCTACCTCCACACCTGACTGTCCTACCTCCTCTCCAAAAGCAAAGGTGCATCATGGACTCAGAATTCTAGGACATGAGCATGGGACGGGATCTCAGAGACCACGGAAGACAATCCCACCGCTCAACCAACAGAGAAATAAGACCCAGAGGTAGAGAGACTTGTCCAAGATCACACGGCAAATCGGTGGCCCAGGAGTTGATGTCAATGTGTGTGTGTGTGTGTGTGTGTTGGTCGGGGGGGCACTTTATGCAATCCAGCAGGGCCTGTTGCAGCCAGATGACAGGGACAGGAGAAGAAAGATATAATGAACACACCATGTTGCCATTAGAGTCAATAGTAAACTCGACTGTCCTTCCTCAAGTGTTTCTAGCACGGACCACTAAGGGCTCAAATTTTAGATAACGTAGCTTCCAGGATCAGCCATGCTCCCAAGGCAGACAGAAGCTGGAAATGGGTAAAGCCCAAGGGAGACCCAAAGGATGACAGAGTGGAAGAGGAAAATTGGCTCTGGCTCACAAATAAGGAGAAATTAATCTGCAAATTAAAGTGCCAAAGACAATCCATTCACTTGTGGCAACCCCGGAGCCCACTTCCTTCCTCCCGGGGCAGAAATGTTGATTCATAACCCATTAGACTTGTGACGGAACCAGCTCAGAATGGTGAGGGAAGGGGCCAGGAGAAGAGAAGACTGTATCACCATTTGGGATGGAAGGCAACGAGGAGATGCACTTCTATATACAAACCACAGCTATCCTCTATTTGCAAAACTCAGAATTTTGTTTTCTGTGGTGTATTCTGGAAGTCCTTGTGGTAGAAGGCAGGATATACTTGGAGACCACATCATTCCGAGCTCTCAAACTGGAGACATACTCAACATCAAAGGTCACTAATGACCCTCTATCTTCTGTTCTCTAATTGCGATGCTTTGAAAGGTCCTTAGCCTGGGCTTCATCTGTAATAGCTACTAACATTTCTAGTACTCAGTATATGCCAGGAGCCATGCCAGGCCTCTCGCATGCATTATCTTACTTAATTCTCACTTCTCCTCCAGGACGTAGATATTAGGATATCCCCTCACTGTACAGGAGAGGAAATTGAGGCTCCGAGAGGTTGAGTACCTTCCCAAAGGTCACCCAGTGGCTCAGTGGCAGAGCCAAGTCTAGAACCAGATCTGTCTCCCCTTGAAGACCATGTCTTAACCTTGACACTTGAAGAGCATTTAATGGGCTGTGACTCTGGAAATGTCCTCCCCTTCTCAGTCCCTTTTTGTCCTCATCCTGTAAGAGAAGTGGCTGTACAAAATCTCTCAGGGCCCTTGTTAACTCTGACTGTCTATAATTCTGAAATTCTTCCTGGACTCTGAGCATCCAAGGTTTGATTCTCAAGCTTCCTCCAGCTGCTGACATGAGCCTGAAATGGCTCCCTTTCCCTCTCCTGAGTCGAATCCCTAACACTTAAAAGCAAAGAAAAAGCAAGTGAGGGTTCTAACACCCTTAACTAATGCAGCCAACTGACCTACCCCAGTACAAACTTTCCGTCTTGCAGCTGAACACCCTTGATCTTAGGGTGTAGGTGGCAGGGGCAATAGAATATCTTCCTTTACCTGATGAGGACTTCCTGCCCGTGGCTTGGGATGTCAGCCTCCACCTTCCCCCAGACGTTCAGCACCAACTGCCATTCCCCGTCGCTGAGCCCCATGGCGCAGTCTGAAGAAGACAAAAAGAGCAAATATGGAGTCACTGGGTGTCCTGGTCCCAACAGCTGGGGTTTGAGACCGCCTGGCCCCAAGGGCGTTTTTATACCTTCTGGGATGCTTGACAAAGATCCCTCAATGGCTCGCTCTCCCCCTCCCCTGCCCTCCTTCTCTTTCTCTCTCTCATCCAGGGAGGGTCTAATCTTTTCCTTTCTCTAGCCCTCACATGGGAAGCTATTTTAGGGCAGGTGCCATTGTGGCGAGGCAGGACAGTTCAGGCCACAGGGGGTGGAGTGGTTGTGTGTGTGGAAAGAAGGGGAGGAGGTTGGGCACCGTCTGGACTCTGATAGCTGACAGAAAGGGCACCACGGAGGCCGACGCCAGCAGCCTGAAACCCAACGCTTCCTACCATCAGCCCTCCCAAGAGGACCTGTCATGTTTCTAAGCTTGGCCACCAGGCGCCCTGGCTGGCCCCGGGACAGTCCTGGCCATTCGTAGCCTCTCACGCACCTTCTGCCCCTTTGCCAGAGACCCCTCACCCAGCCAGAAGTGACAGAAAGGAACCGAATGGTTTTGTGCTTATAGCCAGGTGGTCCCAGGCAAGTCTACAATCTCTTAGAGAACTCCTGGTTTCATGACCCTGCTCAAAGTTTTCCCTCTGAAAAGTTTTTCTTGACATACTCCTTCAAGACACAACTCACTGCTTCCTCCTTTCCTTTCTTTGTGTAGGTTCCTGTTGCATTGCCCAAGGGGCATCCTATTTCCTGGTTTTCATGCCAGCTTCTCTATTAGGATAATAGCAGCCAACACTCACAAGAGACTTTGCTGGGTGCCAGACCCTGTCCCAAACACTTGGCATTTGGGAACTCATTTAATCCCCCCAAGACCTCCCTATGTGATAAGTACTGACATTATCCCCATTTAATTGAGAGGAAGTGGGGAAACATCACAGATGCACAGCTAGTTGCTGGCAGAGCTGGGATTTGAACCCAGGAAGCCAGAACCCCTTCTTTTCAGTTTTCAGGAGGGCAGGAACTCTGTTTTATTAGCCCACGTATCTCTTGGGCCTCACATGGTGCTGTGTGCCAAATTTGAACTGAATAAATGTTTGTTGAGTAATCGGGTGGAAGGTCTTGCAAAGAAAGTGAGTGGAGGATGATTAGCCTTGTCTTACATCCATGCGTCCTCCTTTCATCTATCCATTTATCCATTTGTCCATCCAGTTACTCATCCATCCATCCATCTGTCATCCCTTAATTCATCCATTCATCCATCCATCATCTCTGTGTCTATCCATCCATTCACTAATCTATCCACCCACCCATCCATCCATCATCCACCAATCCCTCCATCTACCCATCTATGCATCTGTTCATACATCCATCCATCAATTCATTCATCCATCATCCCTCCATTCATCCATCCACCCATCCCCTCATTCATCCATTCATTGTCCCTCCATTCATCATCCCTCCCTCCATCCATCTATCCACCCATCACTCACCCATCCCTCCATCTATCTATTCCTCCATCCCTCCATCCCTCCATCCACCCATCCCCTCATCATCCCTCCGTTCATCATCCCTCCCTCCATCCATCCATCCCTCCATCTATCCATCTATCCATCTGTTCCTCCCTCCATCCATCCACCCATCCCCTCAACCATCCACTCATTATCCCTCCATTTATCATGCCCCCTCCATCCATCTATCCATCCATCATTCACCCATGCCTCCATCTATCCATCTATCCATCTGTTCCTCCATCCATCCATCCATCCATCCACCCATCCCCTCATTCATCCATTCATTGTCCCTCCATTCATCATCCCTCCCTCCATCCATCTATCCACCCATCACTCACCCATCCCTCCATCTATCTATTCCTCCATCCCTCCATCCCTCCATCCACCCATCCCCTCATCATCCCTCCGTTCATCATCCCTCCCTCCATCCATCCATCCCTCCATCTATCCATCTATCCATCTGTTCCTCCCTCCATCCATCCACCCATCCCCTCAACCATCCACTCATTATCCCTCCATTCATCATGCCCCCTCCATCCATCTATCCATCCATCATTCACCCATGCCTCCATCTATCCATCTATCCATCTGTTCCTCCATCCATCCATCCATCCATCCATCCATCCATCCATCTCACAGTGATAGAGCACCTATTGTGTGTCAGACACTGCTACATTTTGAGGATAACAAAATCAAATAAAACACATTCCTGTGTTCGAGGAACTCAGAGTCTCTTTAGGGAGATAACTAAGAGGAATGAAAGTACAGTACAGTTTGTGTAGTACTATGATCAAGGCAGGCACAGACCTTTCCTTCCATCTGCATAGGACTTTACAGTTTACAAAGTGCCTCCCTGGCAAGATTACATCTAATCTTTACAATACCTGTGAGGTAGCGAGCACTACCCCAACTTACAGCTGTGGGAGACGAGATTTGGAAAGGATAAGCCAGTGTTTGGGCCATCCTGGCTCTGCACTGGATGTGTCAGTAACGACTGCCCCACCTACAGAGCTTTTTGAAGATAACTGCCCTGCCCCACTCCTGCTGAGGTGTAGGTGCAGCCAGTCATGTTCTGGGACACACGATTCTCCCCCAAACCTGCTGCCAGTCACAGCCAAGCTGAGAAAGCCATTGTCAGGGCTCCATCTGAAAAGTCAGCATCTACTAGCTCTGCCAGTCACATCCCGTCTTCAGAATGTGAACAGGGATGTTTGGTAAGAATTGGACAGATAGTAGGAAATGTAGCTAGAGAAAGATTTAAATTAAAAGAATCCCCGGCCGGGCGCAGTGGCTCAAGCCTGTAATCCCAGCACTTTGGGAGGCCGAGACAGGCGGATCACGAGGTCAGGAGATCAAGACCATCCTGGCTAACACAGTGAAACCCCGTCTCTACTAAAAAACACAAAAAACTAGCCGGCCGAGGTGGCGGGTGCCTGTAGTCCCAGCTACTCGGGAGGCTGAGGCAGGAGAATGGCATAAACCCGGGAGGCGGAGCTTGCAGTGAGCTGAGATCCGGCCACTGCACTCCAGCCTGGGCGACAGAGCGAGACTCTGTCTCAAAAAAAAAAAAAAAAAAAAAAAAATCCCCAAACTTGGAGTTCCCCAGTGCAACTTTGGGTCAGAACGCCCTCTGTGCAGGTCTCTAAAACCTGGCTGGTGACCGTTCTAGGATTGCCAGGAACCACCACTCCCTGGAGGAGCCTTGTGTCTCCGTTCAATGAGTCCTGTGTACGGAGTCAGCTGACTCCTAATGACCAAAAGGTCAGAGACACAGGCTGCACATCTGGCGCCCCATTCCCTAGTGACCTTCCAGAAGTCAACCCCAAACGCTAGGCCAGCCGACCTCCAAAGGCCCATCTCTTTAGCAGTGGAAGAAGCAGTAACAAAATGAGTAGCTAAAAATGCCATGGGGGGCTGGGTGCGGTGGCTTACGCCTGTAATCCCAGCAATTTGGGAGGCTGAGGTGGGCGGATCACAAGGTCAAGAGATTGAGACCATCCTGGCTAACACGGTGAAACCCCGTCTCTACTAAAATACAAAATTAGCCAGGCGTGGTGGCGGGCACCTGTAGTCCCAGCTACTTGGGAGGCTGAGGCAGGAGAATCACTTGAACCCGGGAGGCGGAGGTTGCAGTGAGCCGAGATCGCGCCACTGCACTCCAGCCTGGCAACAGAGCAAGACTCCATCTCAAAAGACAAAAAAAAAATAAAAAGCCATGGGGATGCCAAAGGGGATCTCATTCATTCATTCAGTCAGTTAGTCATCTGTTTGTTCCTTTGTTCATTCATTCATTCAACAGGCCAGTACTGAGGCCCCAGTCTGTTCCAGGCTCAGCCTCAGAAGGAAGGACGATTCTGAAAGGGTCTGCCCCAGTCTCAGACTCTCAGCAGTTTGACCCTTATTGCTGGTCACTCGCTGGAGGTGAGAGAGTGGAGGGCAGAAAGAAGGAGATGGGATTGAGCTGTGCCACACCTGACCCGGGGCCACCTGCCCGGTGTGCTGGGGAAGGCCGAGGGGCACATCCGAGACTGCTGGCGACTGAGACGCAGTGTGCGGTTTTCAAATGCTCTCTGGCCTGTGCCCTCCTGAGAGTGTCAGAACACTCCTGAGAGTGCAGGGCAGGGCAGGGCTGATTCCTACCCGAATCCCAGCCCTTCTCCCATCTCTGGCCTCCTGAGTTGTCTGAGGACAGCCTGAGCATTTAAAATCTCATCCACCCATTACTGATGCTGAAGTGTTTAATATGAAGCTATCACCCGCTTGGCAAGCGCCCCCATTAACTGGCGTGCTCATGGAAACCTGTAGCTTTGAAGTTGACAGACCTTTTAAGTTTTACCTTTTAAGCTAATGGGAAGGCACCGACATCTGTTTGTACTTACACATCTCTACAACAGAGCAGCGTTACCTCACAGTTGCTATGGCTACCTGGAGTCACCAGCTCTGTTTGGGGGCTATTATTATCCCTGTGACAGCCTTCATTATGGCCAGGGCAGAGAAGCTGCGGACACATGATAGGAAAGCCAGGCTGCCTTTGTGTGCAAAACTTTCTACAGCCTTACACGCTGGTGCTACACACACATACACACGCACGAATGCAGGGCACATTAGTCTGATACCCAATGGGGAAAAACTGGATCCCACCAAGTCAGACCTCCTCTTTTCCCCTTTCATATCACAGAATCCTTTGAATCCAAAACTGAGACTTGTAGAATCATCCTCAAGGCTCCCAATAATTAAATTTCTAGAGTGTCAAAGTCTTCAACTTTTCACCACCTGAGAAACTTGGGTTCTAGATTCCAGACTCAGAGAGAGCTAGAAGCAGAGAAATCTAGAGTTATAGGGCCACAGTATCTTATGACTAAAAGAGGCCTTCAATGGTATTTTGTCCAATTTCCCACTAAACGTAGTTTTCCCTACAGATCATCATCTGGCATCTGCTTGAATACTCCTGGGAGCGGTGAGCTCGCTACCTAAAGCTTTAAAAATCCTTTTCTATGTCGAACCAAAAGATGCCTCCATGTCACATGCACTTCCTTGTGGTGGCTCTGCCTGCTCCTTGGGGATATAGAGGCCCAGCTGAGTCTGCCTCACAAGAGAAGGAGCAGGCTCACCCAAGACTTTTCTCGTCCGGACTGGACATCCCAGGACTTCCACTGAGCACCCTCCTCAGGCAAGGCAAGTCGGGGGCCTCAGTCTGGTGGAGAAAGACGGGCTCTGCCATCTTCAGTCTCCAGCCACTCTCACCTCTGGTCACATGCACACAAAGAGAATGCTATAGCAAAGGGGATTTCCCCACCCACCTGCACAGGTTTGAGCCCCTCAGGCAGCTGTGCACCTGGCCCACAATTTTTATGGTCAGAAAATCCAATCTAGGTGACCTAGGAATTTGCTAGCCCTTGGGCAGCTGACAATTCCCTTTGGTAAATCTGGGCTTAAGACACCACCAAGGGAGATCAAAGATGTGGCAAGAAGGAGAACTCTGGCTCCTCAAAGCCGGGAGTCCCCGTGACCTTCACTACTCTCTTCCTCCTCCTTCTGGGAATCAGCCTTTGGAGGCCAGTCTGGGCAGTGCCTCCCCCCTGCCAGCGGGCCCTCCCTCCCCACCCCTAGCTTAGCTTGTGCCTCCCTGGCAGAGTCTACCCTCCTGGACCAGCGCCAGGCCAGGACTCAGAGCAGGGCTGAGGCCTGGGAGTTGCAGGACCTGCTCAAGGCCCTTGATGGGGCAGCAGGACCCCCAAGCTTGCTCCAGACTCTCAGGAACCCACCCCCCAGGGCTGCTCCTCTCCAGCCCCTCAGCATCCATCATACTGACCACAGCTCCCCTTCTCCCCAGCTGTCCTCGCAGAGCTTCCAGCCAAGCGGCCAGGGCTGGGGGTGGGGAGAGGTGTCTTATAGCAGCCGGGGAGAGGCACAGGGAACTAAAAATACAGTTTACATGGCAAGGCTCCTCCTCTCCCTGCAGGCCTGGAGGGGCTTATTGGAGGAGGGCTGGCAAGGACCTAACACCCTAATCCCCCAGTCAACAGGTGTGGCCTGGGACACCGATCTGCCTCCCTCCCCGCTCCCCAGCCTTGGAGGCTCGGAATGGCTCCTCCAGCTCCACCATCCACCTGTCACCTGGACAGAGACCAGCCCCACCTCCACAGTCACCTAACCCCACATCCACCCATCCTCCCCTTTCTTCAAGGCCCATTGCACAGGAACAGCTCCCCTGCCAGGACTCCTCCTACCCCGCTCTACCCATTCCCGGCAGATGTGCCCCCTTCCCCTCTCTAGCTCTAGCATGGGTGCAGCCTTCTCATCTGTCTTGCTTTGGGATGCACCCGTCTGGACTGGCTTCTCCCCATTTCTACCCTGTGAGTGCCTCAGAGGCAGGAATATAAAAGCCACAAACTCATATTGTACTTAGTGCACACCAGGGACACCCCTCCTCCCAGCAGCCCTATCTTTTGCGGGAGACACTTTTACAAGCCTCACTTCACACTTAAGAAAACTGAGGCACAGAGAAGTTAAGTTACTTTCCCAGAGTCACACAGCTAGGAAATACCAAGCCCAAGATTGGAACCCAGGCAGTCTGGCTTCAGGGTCTCTGCTTCATGGCTAAGAACTGGTCTAATTTGGGGTCCTTCCCCCTCACTCTCTCACCTGCTCTACGGTACCTGGCAAAGGACCAAGCCAACATGCTCTTCGATTGTTTATTTTTGCATTGAGTTGGTCCAGGATCTTGGCTTGCTGGAGGCAAAGGCAAAGACAGCCAGTGACCTTGCCCCAGGGGCTGACAATGGGGGCCCTACTGCCATCTAGTGGCAACAAGGAGGAAAGCCTGCACCTCTGCCTTGCCCCTTCCATCTGGGCTGTTTCTCAGTCCCTCAACCCAGCCAGCAGGGAGGGGTCTTCTGTCTCTATATTCGATATATTCATGGCGCCTTGCTTAGAAGACCATGGATGGCTTACCAAATTATTAGAAGATGAATTGTGATCCTTTAATATTGTGATCCAGGAAAAGTGGCATAACTTTCCAAGGATGCTTTTTAAAAAATCTGTAAAATGGGAATTTTGAAAAGAATAACCTAGCTCAAATGTCACTATGAGGACTGAAAAAGGGAGCACTGGCCAGGCACAGTGGCTCACGCCTGAAATCTCAGCACTTTGGGAGGCCGAGGAGGGAGGACCACATGAGGTCAGGAGTTCAAGGCCAGCCTGGAGAAACCCTGTCTCTACTAAAAATATAAAAATTAGCCAGGCATGGTGGTGCACGCCTGTAGTCTCAGCTACTCGGGAGGCTGAGGCTGGAGAATCGCTTGAGCCCAGAAGGCAGAGGTTGCAGTGAGCCGAGATCACACCACTGCACTCCAGCCTGGGTGACAGAGTGAGACCCTGTCTCAAACTAATAATAATAATAATAATAATAAATAAAATTAAGAAAAAGGGAGCACTGAATGTGGTAGATACACAGCGATAAAAGAAAAACTTCAGCTAAATTAAATGTAAAGGAGTTTAACGGAGCAATGAACGATTTGCGAGCGGGGCAGCCTCCTGAGCCAGAGTAGGCTTGGAGATTCCACAGCTAAGTGGTGGAAGATTTATAGACAGAAAAAGGAAAGTGACATACAGAAAACAGAAATGAGGTACAGAAACAGCTGGATTGGTTACAGGTTGGCATTTGCCTTATCTCAACATGGTTCGAACAGCTGGCTACATTTGATTGGCCAAAATGCGGTGATTGGCACAGCGTAGGCTATAGTCTGTCTATACCTCCACTTGATATAGTTCATGATATACAGAAAAACCTGTAGGCCTAACTTAAATATGTAAGGAGGCAGCTAGAGGTTAAACTTTTTTAACAACAGTAAGTGCTCATTAATTGCTCACTGTGATATAAGGTATCCATGGTCCTTGCTCTCAAGAGACTCAAAGTCTAGTGGAGGATACCTCAGCGGGATCTGGAATACAGCAGAGATTTCAGCAAAGGTTTTGGAGAGGTGAGAAGGCAGCACCTAGGCCTGTGAGGTGAAGGCCTTTGAGGGATCAATAGGAGTTTGTTCAGAGGTGACAGTTGGCCTGGATGTGAACGTATGAGGGAGCGTTCTGCAGACTGTTCTAAGCAGAGGTACCAAACAGTGCTGCAAAAGCCTGCCGGAGACGCGTGGGGCAAGGGGGGCTGTGGGAGGCGACATCCACTGGGAAGAACTTTATGTGCCAGGCTCAGGTGATGCCTAAGCAGCATTTTGAAGGATCAATAGGAGCTTGTTAGGAGCAAAGTGAGGAAGGGATAATTCCAAGCACAAGGACCAAGACAAGGACTTGGGAGCTCAGAACGGACAGTCATGTTCCACAGCACTCATGCTCACCTGGTGTGTGCCAGGCTCTGTGCTGGGCTCTGGGGGGAGCCAGGTGACACCAGCTGGCCTCTGAGCATTGAGAGGTGGTAGGAGGGAAGGATGTGTGACCTAATGTTGTTAGCACTTTCTGATAAGGACAATAATCAAGGTCATTCAGCATAGGGCTAAAGGCTTTGGAATGAGACTCCTGGACTTGGTGCTTGGCCCTACCATGCACTCCTTTTGTGATCCATGAAAAGTGTCATACCTTTCCAAGGTCTATGCTTTTGTTATCTATAAAGTGGAGATTTGGAAAAGAATAACCTATCTTAAATATCATTGTGAGGATTAAAAGATGGAGCACCCAGCATGGTGCCTGATACACAGTAAGTGCTCAGTAATTGCACACTGTGATAGAAGGTACAGAGAAATCATGGAGGAGGGAAACACTAATTCCACCAAGGAATTAACATGTAACTGAGAAGGTGATGTCCGAGCAAGGTTTTGAAGGATCAATAGGAGTTTGTTAGGAGCAAAGTGGGGAAAAGACATTCCAAGTACAAGGATCAAAACATTCAAGGATGTAGAAGTTGTTGTGTTAGGACTAGGTTTGGTTGTCGGCAACAGAAAATTCAAAATAACATGGCTTCAACAAGAGAGTATTAACTTATCTTTCATATAGAAGTCTAGAGATAGGGGATTCAAAGCTGACATAGCACACCACAGTCTCACGGACCCAGTTTCAACCTACCTTAGTGATCTGTCATGTTACACATATGGCCTTCACCTCCTGATCCAAGATGGCTGCTTGAGCTCCAGCCATCATGCCCTCATTCCAACCATCAGGAAGGACAGGAAGGAGAAAGGGATGTAGAAGGTTGTGCCCCTATCTTTTTTTTTTTTTTTTTTTTTGAGACGGAGTCTTGCTCTGTCACCCAGGCTGGAGTGCAGTGGCTGGATCTCCGCTCACTGCAAGCTCCGCCTCCCGGGTTTACGCCATTCTCCTGCCTCAGCCTCCCGAGTAGCTGGGACTACAGGCGCCCATCACCTCGCCCGGCTAGTTTTTTGTATTTTTTAGTAGAGACGGGGTTTCACCGGGTTAGCCAGGATGGTCTCGATCTCCTGACCTCGTGATCCGCCCGTCTCGGCCTCCCAAAGTGCTGGGATTACAGGCTTGAGCCACCGCGCCCGGCCTTTTTTTTTTTGAGACTGAGTCTCGCTCTGTCGCCCAGGCTGGAGTGTAGTGGCCAGATCACAGTTCACTGCAAGCTCCACCTCCTGGGTTTACACCATTCTGAAGCCAGGAGACATTTCTCCCTAACATTTTATTATAAAATTTTTCATACATGCAGCAAAGTGGGAAGAATTTCATACAGAACACCACCTAAACTCTACCACTGGCATTTTACTAAATGAATTGAGTCACGTCTATCTCTCCCTCTACGCACCCATCCATTCTTCTTGTCTGTGGTATTTTAAATTGCAGACATCTATCCGCTTCCCTGCAGAAACTCCACGATGCATGACACGAACAAGAGTTCAATATTTCTTTGCATTTTTTCTTTTGCTGTAAGATGTAAAATTTACATTTAATGGCACACATCTTAAATATACATTTGCTGAGATTTGACAACTACACACACTTATGTAGCTCAAACTGTATCAAGTTATAGAACATTGTCATCCCCGCAAGTTCCTGCACGCCCCTCCCCAGTCAATCCTGGTCCCCACTTACCTGCCAGAGACAACCACTGTCCTGATTTTTGTTTTGTTTTGTTTTTGAGGCGGAGTCTCAATCTGTCACCCAGGCTGGAGTACAGTGGTGTGATCTTGGCTCACTGCAGCCTCCGCCTCCCGGGTTCAAGCAATTCTCCTGCCTCAGCCTCCCTAGTAGCTGGGACTACAGATGCATACCACCACACCCAGGCTAAGTTTTGTTTGTTTGGTTGGTTAATAGAGATGGGGTTTTGCCATGTTGGCCAGGCTGGTCTCAAACTCCTGACCTCAGCTGATCCACCCGCCTCGGCCTCCCAAAGTGCTGAGATTACAGGCATGAGCCACTGTACCTGGCCCTGATTTCTTTTAAAACCACAGATTGGTTTGGGGAAGGCAGACATTTGAAAGCCTGTTGGGGGACCATGTACTGAGTGGGGTGGGGTTTGGAACTGAGGGAGAGGCAGGGGAGAGGGAGAGAGGATTTCCAGGATTTCCCGGCAGGTTGAACTTGGAGGCTGGAGAGAGTCGGTTAACCAGAGTGCCCGTCATCTGCTGCCAGGAGCTGAGTTTCTAGCTGAGTGACCGGGCAGATGGTGGCGCCATTTACTAAGGTGCGGTACCCAGGAGGAGGAGGGGGTGGGAGTGGGTGGAGACCAGTTTCCTTTGGGACACGTAGCATCGGGCGTTCAAGGGGCATGTGCCTGGCAGTTGTAGGGATACAAATGCATCCCCAAGGCAGCTTCTTTCCTCTGACCCCTGTGGAGGTGTGAGCTGTCCTCTGGTGAGGTAGTGCCAGGGAGCAGTTGCCAGGTTTGTCCACCTCCTTCCTGGCCAGCTGGCACCAGCGTCTATTGGGCTCCCTTCACCAGGAAGGGGAGGTGCTCTCCTTGGTCTACCCTGAAGGCTGCACGAGGGGCGTAGAGAGGGCATGGGTGTGGTTACTTCTGGGTTGCAGAACATGGGAGAGGAGACCTTACTCCTTAGGGGAAGCTGGGGAGTGCAGGGGCCCGTCTGGGCAGTCTCTAGGCCAGGTCCTCTCCTTCCTTCTTCCCTCCCCAGCATCCTGCAGCCACACACATTCTCTCTCCCCAGGCACCGCCCATCCCTATCCCAACACCTCCCCCTTTCCCTTGAAAAACAATCAAACCCAGGCTCCCCAGGAAGGAGGCATCAGCGTCAGCCCTGCTCGAGGGCGGGCGCCCCAGGGAGGGGGCAGGAGAAGCAGAGAGGAAAAATGAAGCCACAGTTACCCTAAACCAGCTGCAGCTGGTTTTCGCTGGTCTCTCTCAAATCAAACACAACCTACAGCAGAGTCATTTCTTCTTTAAAAGCCCATTTGTGGCTCATGCCTGTAATCCCAGCACTTTGGGAGGCCGAGGCGGGTGGATCACAAGGTCAGGAGATTGAAACCATCCTGGCTAACACGGTGAAACCCCATCTCTACTAAAAATACAAAAAACAAAAAAATTAGCCAGGCGTGGTGGCGAGCGCCTATAGTCTCAGCCACTCGGGAGGCTGAGGCAGAATTGCTTGAACCTGGAAGGCGGAGTTTGCAGTGAGGTGAGATCACGTCTGGGCAACAGAGCCAGACTCTGTCTCAAAAAAAAAAAAAAAAGCCCATTTGGTCCTTGGGAGATATTCCTATTCTTCCCATTTGTGTGACTTGGACTCATTTCTTGAGAATCAATGCCCCATCCTTATTCTGCTAAGACAGGATTGGGTTCCCCTTCCAGAGTTGCATCACAAAACATCCTGAATTGATCTGGCAATTTGGAGAGGCCTCAGTTGACCCCATCAGGCACAGGGTGACAGCCTAAGCTATGGGAAGGGTCAGCATTCAGGAAGTAGCAGACTTCACCTGGGGAGAATGTGAGGGAGGAAGAGAAGGACCCTTGCGGGGGTCAGCAGCATTTCAGAATTGGGAAGAGGAAGAGGAGGTGGGGAAGAAAACTTCCTAGAGGGGACGACAGGGTCAGGCCTGCGTCTGGAGGGTGGATGAGAGGGAAGCCTCATGGGAGATGAGGAGGACTACTAAGGGCTTCTTATGTACCAGGCTCGGGTGAGGACAGAAATACAAATATGACTGCCTACACTGGTGTGTTAGCATGCTAGCAGCTGTAACAAATACCCCTAAATCTCATGATGTCCTTAACCGTGACTCAAAAGATTTAGTTCTCATTTACCTCCCAGTCTAATGCAAGTTGAAAACAGGGCTGTCCTACACCCAGTGATTCAGGCACTCAGCCTCTCTCCCCAAGGACTTCCAAGACCCCCATCCCTCTGCATCCAGTAGGCAAACCACTGGAGAAAGAAGTGAGGGTGGGCCGGGCACGGTGGCTCAAGCCTGATATCCCAGCACTTTGGGAGGCAGAGGTGGGTGGATCACCTGAAGTCAGGAGTTCGAGACCAACCTGGCCAACATGGTGAAACCCTGTCTCTACTATAAATACAAAAATAAGCCTGACATGGTGGTGGGTGCCTGTAATCCCAGCTACTAGGGAAGTTGAGGCAGGAGAATCACTTGAACCCGGGAGGCGGAGGTTGCAGTGAGCCGAGATCATGCCATTGCACTCCAGCCTGGCCGACAAGAGCGAAACTCCATCTCCAAAAAAAAAAAAAAAGGGGGGGGGGGAGTGGAAGGATCTTGTAAAGGGGTTTTAGGGGGTATGCCTGAAAGTGGTGCTCATTGCTTCTGCCCAAATTCCATTAGCCAGATCACAGCCTCAGGCACCACTTACTTGGAGGGAGTTGTGGAAATAAGGTCTCTCTGTGTGTCCAGGAGGAAATGAAGCAGGGCTTGGTGACCGTACAGCATTGCCTGCCCAGTCACGGCCCAAGATAATAATAATAATCTAGTGGAAATATGAGAAAGGGAAGCTGAAAATAATATTTATATAAAGAATGCACCCTAATACTCCACACAGCTCATAATAGGTGTTCAATACTTTTTCAAGTGAGTGTTTTATCACCACTGATCAAATACACAGACGCTGGGGCAGGTGCCAGGGGCTGGGGAGAGGGTTGATGGCACAATAGAGGCAAGAAAGGTGGTAAGAGCAAAGCTAGAGAAGCAGGAACGCACGTGGAATGTTCAGAAAACCCAGAGAAGACCAGTTTGGCTGGGTCAGAAGTTTTGTGAAGCGGATGGGTCGTGGAGGCAGTTGGAATGTGGGCTTGGAGGTCATGGGGAATGACTTTGAACTTGAAGAATGTTGGCGGCTCTCAGCAGGCCCTGCGGAGTGGCTGTGGTTGTGGGGTGGGGTGTGGGTTCCCAGGCACCCTGGATGAATCATCAGGGTCAGTTAAAATTAGTCACCACGACCCCACAGGGGAAGCCAAAAGACAGTTGTGTGTCTTATGTGGTAGCCGGGATTTGCCTTGCTGGGGTATCTTTGGCCTTCCTAGTTCAGAGATGGGGGAGCCTGTGCTCTGTGTGGTCCCAGGAACCCCGCTGTGCACTGTTGGGCAGCACCCCAGGCTTCCGGCCCTGACAGCAGGATCACACGAGGCCAGTTTGGCCCAAATCTCCAAGAGCTGCCTCCGTTGCCCGGCTGTCCCTGGACCTTGCCGACTCTTCCTGCAGGGCAGCCTCCCTCACTCACAGGATCAGACCCATCATCCCCTTACCTGTTCTCGGGACCTTCACTGCGCCTTTGCAGCCCTGCTCATGATTGTCATTGTGAACTGGATAATGATTTTTAAAGTTTTAAATAAAGTTTTTAATCGCCTCCCCACCCCAAC
>NW_016809683.1:2474563-2531878 GCF_001698545.2 Rhinopithecus bieti
CACCCCCCACCCCACCTCACACCCTTGCCACTATTCCATCATTATAGCTCAAGGAGAGTCAGGAGGGCAAATGATCCCTTGGAAAGAGCAGGATATAAGGTGGGGAGAGTCCTTGCAGACCCTCAAGGAAGGGACAGAAAGCCCTTCAGGTCCTGGGAGGAGGGAAGAGCGGGAGGAAGAGACAGAGGAGCGAGTCGAGGCGGGATCCCTGCATTCACTCACTGGTCTCCTGGTTGACCTTTGAACCTTGTGTGTTGGTGTGGGGTGGGCCCGGTGGGTTCTAAGGACATTGGGGCTACCGAGCATCCTGCTTGTGTAATGATCAATCCTCTCTCCAGGTTTGCTACCAGCCAGGTTGTGCACTCATGAAATCCTTACAACAACCCTAGGAAGTAGATACTCGTTATTACCCACTTTACAGGAGAGGAAACACCCAGCTAATTTTTGTATTTTTTATAGAGACAGGGTTTCACCATGTTGCCCAGGCTGAATTTTAACTCCTGTGCTCAAGTAATCCAGCTGCCTCAGACCTCTCAAAGTGCTAAGATTACAGTAGTGAGCCACTACTTCTGGCTTAAAATGTACTTTAAAATTTAGTTTAAATGTATTTGATAAAGATTTGATAAAGATTCAGTGAGATAAAGGAGATATTTGATAAAGATTCAAAGAGATAAAAGAGAGAACTACAGAAATACCTTGGGGGGTGCTGGAGAAAGCATTTCAACAGAGGGAACAGCAAATATAAAGAAAGGCCCTGAGGTAAAAGTATGTCTTGCTTATTCAAGGTACTGTCACATTCCACGAGCCAAAAGTGATTTCTGTCATTTGCAATCAAAACATTCCTACCGGCTGGGTGTGTGGCTCACACCTGTAATCCTAGCACTTTGGGAGGCCAAGGCGGGCAGATCACCTGAGGTTGGGAGTTCAAGACCAGCCTGACCAACAGGGAGAACCCTTGTCTCCACTAAAAATACAAAATTAGCCTGGTATGATGGCACATGCCTGTAATCCCAGCTACTCAGGAAGCTGAGGCAGGAGAATTGCTTGAACCCGGGAGGCGGAGGTTGCAGTGAGCTGAGATCACACCATTGCACTCCAGCCTGGGCAACAAGAGTGAAAAAAAACAATTCCTGCTGATATAGTTTCCCTGATTACCCATCAAGAAGCAGACCCTCTTCCCTCCCTCCCAACTGCCTGCTATCTGTGCCCCAGCCACATTTACTATCAGTTCTCACTGCTTCGCACAGCTGCCTTTATTTTAAATCATTTGTTATTCAGAAACATCATTAAACACCTACTATGTGCAGCGTGCATGATCACACCCTGACATGATACTGTCTCCCACTTATGAGTGCCATCAGGAAAGTTCAGAGTGGCTCATTTTTCCCAGGGCCACAGTCACAGCAAAGGGCAGAGCTGGGATGCAAACCCAGGCTTGTCCAAGCCCAAAGCCCACGTTTGCAGAGTTGGCATCCCAGCTCCATCTCAAGTTGAAGACACTGGGCATATGCTCTGGAAGGAATCTCAGCTTCTCCTTTGGAACTCAGGTGCAATTCAAGCCTGTAAGGAAAGCAATGTTTTCGATAACAAAGCTTCAGCCAAACGGTACAGTAATCGCTTTATGCACACAGCAGCTCATTTCATTTCATAAAGCCCTGTAAGGCAAGGTTTGCTATGTGCATTTTCAGGTGAAGAACCGGAGACTCTGATGACCCTGCTGCAACCTCACCTGACTAGTCGGTGCGGCTCCTTGTTCCCAAGAGTTCTTAATTCCCTCCTCTGAGTCCTGCAAAGCACGTTGCATGGGGCTAGGCTTTGCTCTCAGCAGCCTTTGCTCTCCAGGGCACCACCCAAGCTGAAACCCTGAAGCCCAGAAGCCCCTCTGCAGAGCCAGCATGGTCCCCAGAAAAGACGCTGGCTCAGATGGAATCTTAACCCTGGCTCCCTGTCCCAGTGGGAGATCCTAGCTTCCTGGGGGTGGCCCTGCCAGAGCTCACATCCCACCCACCCTACCCTGCAGTTCCTGAGGGGCTCATCCTTCCCTAGGTTTGAGTTTCCATCCTCCCACCCCACCCTAAGGCAGTCAGTCTACTCCCCAAGACTGAGAGCCCACTCCATCCTGGGAAGCCTGGGTTTAGGTGCAGAAGGTGCATCAAGCTGGAGCTGGAAATGCAGTGATTTTGGGCAGGTTTTGGCTTCTCTACTCACCTGTAAGCCTCAGGGTGGGGGCCAAGTTCAGTATCTTAGTTGCTCCTCTACCCAACAGGAGGCTTCCTGACCCCATCAGTGCTCTCAGAGATAGTGCATTAGTTGACCAGGGCCGCTGTAACAAAGGACCGCAGTTTCACGGCTTAGAACAACAGAGATGTATTTTCTCATAGGTGTGGAAGCCGAAAGTCTGAAATCAGGGTATGGTAGGGTTGGCCCTGCTGGAGGCTCTGAGGGAGAATGCGTTCCAAGCCTCCCTTAGTGTTTAGCGGCTGCTGGTAATTCTTGGCTTGCAGCTGCGTCGCTTCAGGCTCTGCCCCCATCTTCACATGGCCCTCCTCCCTGTGTGTCTCTGTGTGCTCTCCTTTTCTGTCTCTTTTAAGGACACTGTCACTGGATTTGTTCTTAAATCAGGGATGATTCCATCTCAAGATCCTTAATTACATTGGCAAAGATCCTGTTTCCAAATAAGCTCACATTCACAGGTGAGGGGGATTAGGACTTGGACGTCATGTTTTGGGATCACTCTTCAACTCACTATAAATGGGAAAATGCAGGCTCAGAGCAGAATGGATTTGTTCAGGCTCCACGATACATTTGGGCAGCCAAAGGACTTCCCTGCTCTCTAGATGCTGGACCAGTGCTCTGCCTCCAGCCCCACATTGCCCCGGGTTTCCGAGACTCTCTGGAAACGTGTTCAGTGAAAAAACATCTGGAGACTGGACTCAAGAGTAACTGGGAATGTCACCATGGGAGGGAGTTTCCCTTCCTGGTTGGCTCAGTGCCTGGGACCCTGGCTGGCGTGCAGGCCTCACTCTGGTGAATAGGCCATGTCACACCCTAATCAGAGCTGCTGCTCTCATCCACTGCTCTGCAGAGGCCAGACTCAGCCCCAGACACAATGAGAATGGTGAGAGGACTGAGGTCTCCCTGCCCTCTGGGTCACTCTCTTCTCCGGAGATGCTTCCTGCTCTCTTTGATGAGAACCAGAGAACACTGCATAAAATTTAAACTGATTAATTATGATTCCAAATCCTTGGCTCTTAGAGGCTACAGGGCAGAATGGTTAGGATTCTGGCTTCAAAACCCAGTCTGCCTGGGCTCAGGCCCCAGCTCCAACATTTGCTAAGCGTTTAGTCTTGGGCACACTTTTCTTCTCCAAGCCTCACTCCTCTCATTGGTAAAACAGGACAATGGCAGACTGACCTTATAGAGTTATTAAAAGGATTAACCGGCTGGGCACAGTGGCTCATGCCTGTAATTCCAGCACTTTGGGAGGCTGAGGCGGGCGGATCACCTGAGGTCGGGAGTTCCAGACCAGTCTGACCAACATGGTGAAACCCCATCTCTACTAAAAATACAAAATTAGCCAAGTGTGGTGGCGCATGCCTGTGATCCCAGCTACTTGGGAGGCGGAGGCAGGAGAATCGCTTGAACCTGGGAGGTGGAGGTTGCGGTGAGCCGAGATTGCACCGAGCCGAAATTGCGCCATTGCACTCCAGCCTGGGCAACAAGAGAGAAACTCTGTCTCAATAAATAAATAAAGAAATAAATAATAAAACGATTAACCTGAGCACATAAAGCAATAATCACAGAACCCATAGTAAGATCAACAGAGATGGCTACTGCTGTTGCACTGTTCACTGTGAGCCTGAGCTCTAAATAAAGGCAAGCGTCTCTGTAATCAAGTTCATAGGACTCCCAGCTTTCAGCTTATCCTTGCTAGAAGATTCTCTCTTCTTCCCAGGCATCACACCAGTGCCATTCAGCCCCAGGGCTTTGCTTTTCTGTGCAAATCAGAATTCATGTCCACGTCTTAGGGAATTACTACAGGCCGTGTCAATACTGGTTTGAAGAACTTCTAAGAGAAAAGAGGTGGAGAGATCAGCTCGTCTGATGTCATCATCTGCATTCAGGGCTGGTCCGGAATGGGAAACAAAAGAGGTACGTTCTTGCCTTAATAAAATAACCTAAGATCATCCCATAATACCTGTCGTCAAGGACAGATGCCTGTTAGGCCCCTTCTTGTCATACGTGCTCCTCCCTCCATGGCACTCTGAGCACAGGTCAGTGGCACAGATCTCTGGGGGACAAGCTGCTTGTAGGGGCCATAGGAGCCTTGTCCAACTCAGCATCGATGCAGGACTCCTACTTCTGGTCATCTACAGGGAAGGAGCGAGGGGACTTCTTCCCTCTTTTTTTTTTTTTTTTTTTCTGGAGATGGAGTCTCACTCTGTCGCCCAGGCTGGAGTGCAGTAGTGCGATCTTGGCTCACTGCAACCTCTGCCTCCCAGGTTCAAGTAATTCTCCTGCCTCAGCCTCCTGAGTAGCTGGGATTATAGGTGCCCACCACCACACCTGGCTAATTTTTGTATTTTTAGTAGAGACGGGGTTTCACCATGTCAGCCAGGCTGGTCTCAAACTCCTGACCTCAGATGATCTGCCCTCCTCGGCCTCCCAAAGTGCTGGGATTACAGGTGTGACCCACCACACCCAGCTGACTTCTTCCCCCTTAATTCAGAAGACTTTCTGACCTCTCTGCAAATTTGCCTGGTCCCTAGACAGTAACCCTTGAGCTCTGCACAGCACAAGATAGGAATTTGAGTAGTTTTGTGTCAAGCCAAATACTTGCCTTCTTTCCCATGGGATTTTGGAATCTAAGCTTTAAGAATTTTAGAGCCTTAAAGAAAAAGAATCTTCGCCTTCAATGCAGAACAGTGTGGGACCTCCTAGCAGCCCAGATGTGGCTGTCACCAGGCACTGCCTTGGGCATCACCCTAACCAGCCCTTCTTCAGGACCACATTAGAGAATCCAGGCCCCTAGTCAGAAGGAGCTGGCAGCATCCCAGGGCCATCGGGAGAGCATCCTGACCAGATGCCAGGCAGCAACAACCAAACAAAACCCAATTCACTTTGTTGCCAGCTTCTTCCCTGGTGCCACACCTTGCCAGTCCTTTCTGGTCCGTCTGGCCTCTTCCCGGCTCCACACCTCCTCCATTGCCAGATGCTATGGTTTG
This sequence comes from Rhinopithecus bieti, assembly GCF_001698545.2. Classification (NCBI taxonomy): domain Eukaryota; kingdom Metazoa; phylum Chordata; class Mammalia; order Primates; family Cercopithecidae; genus Rhinopithecus; species Rhinopithecus bieti. The sequence goes on from NW_016809683.1 coordinate 2,479,789, forward strand.
CCCTCTTGCCCCAAAAACTGCCTCCCCTAAGGACTGGAGCTTGTGTTCTGTCCTACCCGCTTTGCTCATGGAGGACTGGTCAGTTTAGCTGCCAAGCCCCACCCATCCACAAGCCCCCATCCTCTCTGGGATTCTGGTGCATGCGATTTTCTCCAACTCATTGTATTTGAACCAGGCCTATTACGAGCTGTGAAATTTAGGTCCCTTGGACTCAACAAAGGTTCACTGTGCTAGGTGCTAATTGCCAAGGAGAAAAGATGTAGGTCCTGCTCTGATGTCACCTAGCAAGGGGTAGAGAGCTGGGAGAGCTTAAGCTCATCGCCACTGAAGCTAAGTCCCTTAGATAAGGCAGGCAGCCGGAATGAGAGCGAAGGGAGACACTGAGAGCGACAGGAGGCAGCCAAATGCCCAGGCAGACAGGGGCAGGTCCCCAGTGAAGCTCCACCTTCAAGCCAAAACACAGCCTGAAGGCTGAAAGACCAGACTGCTGGTCCTGGATGAAACCCCTGACCCAGGGTGAGAACATCTGTTCCTGTTTGCCCACCCTTTCCCGACAGATTCTTTCTGAATAATGCTTTTTAACCAGTCGAATGTTGCCTTTTCCAACGCTACCTACTGCCTTCCCCTCCCTCATTCTAAGCCCTTAAAAGCCCAGACTCAGTCACAGTGGAGAAACTTTCCTGCCTTTGGATGGGGGGGCCACCCACGCGTCGCCTCTCCACCGAAAGCTGTTTCATCACTCAATAAAACTCTCCAGCTTGCTCACTCTTCAATTGTCAGTGTATCCTCACTCTTCTTGGGTGCGGGACGAGAACTTGGGAACTGGTGCACAAGCCAGACTCAGCCAGGGTAGGCCGAGTGAGCAGGCCGTCTCATGCAGCAAGTAACACGGCCGAGAGAGGTCCCAGTGGGGATTGCTGGCCAGAGGTCCCTGGCTTGCAAAGTGACCAAGAAAAAATCCTGTGTCAAAACCAAGGTATAATTTTTGTGATTGGCCTTCTTGGGGTGCAAGAGGCAGTCTGAAAACACACATCCACAGGGCTGGGGAGTGAATAAGGCTTGGATACAAAGCAACAGAGATGCAAAATACTCTGAATCATAGCATTGCAGCAAGAATCATGGAATGGTAGATTCTAAGGGTCACAGGATCACAGCCAAGAAAAGGACCTTGACTTATCCAAGGAGATCCTCTTGTTTTGCAGATGTGAAAATGGAGGCTTAGAGAGGGCAGGGCCCTGGTGTTTCAAGGGGAACCTGCCCTGTCCCACACTCATTCCTGAAGGCTGAGGCTCCTCCTGCTGGAAGATGCTCCCTTCTGGAGCATCATGAGTTCACAGGGGATCCCTGGCCATCCAGAGCCCAACTGCCCACCCTTGCAGGGGAAACAGCATGTCCATAGCCACAGTGGGTGCAGAACTAGGTCTGCTGCTCCTCAGTGACCTGGTGGATTTTCATTTTTGGCCACAGCGAGGCTTCCTAGAGTATGTCCAGCAGTTCCTTATGTACAGACACAAAGTCTCTGGGGGAGATAGCACCATCTTCAGTCCAGCAGACAGGGAATCTTGATGGCTATGGAGGGCAATTGCCAGAGGGGCCCATTCTCTGTGATGCATGTGGGGTGATGCCCAGGGAAGCCCAAGCCTAGAGAGGTTATGGGACATCCCAACATGGATTCTTCTAGCTGGAGCAGAGTGGCTGCTAAGCCATGGTACTCAGGGCACTCAGAGGTTCCCACCTTGGAGGACCAGCTGCCGGGAACATGCCACTTCACAAAACACTATCAGGGGTCTCTGGGCCACATCAGAGGTAGCCAGCCCTTTAATACCTGACACCCCTTCCCCCAGAGAGGGCATTCGCCAGCCGACTCATACAAAAGAGCACTTCATTTATTGGGTGCCCTTTTTACCCCCCTCCAACCTCATGGCTCAATGAGGACTTTCTGGATACTAGAATACTGCTTTTACATTCCATCGGAGAGGGAATGTAACCTGGACTGAGGAACTGGAGAACCAAATAACCCCAGCCACAGAGACCAGTGGGACTTGGAACACAGGTTAACCTAGAGAGATCTTTCCAAAGAATTTTCTTACTGGATCTGGTGGGGAAAATGCTCTTGAATCTCCAACCCAGGAACTAGAAGGACATGAATTGGAATAGACTTGACATTCTCTTCTTTCTGTTATGGAAAAAGCCCACCTGTAGTGGGACAGAATGAGGCTGGAAGAGAGAGAAAGAGAGAGAGAGAGCTACAGTGGGGCTCCTGGTTCCTGAACCTGGAGCTGCCTGAAACCTTCTAGATTTTCCTTTGATTGTGTGAGCAAGTCAGTAGCTCTCAAGCATCCTATCTGTGACCCATTTCACAGTGCAATCCATAACACACACATGTGTGTGCATCATCATTATATGGACATAATTTCCATGAACCAAGACTTACACCTTTATTATGTATGATATACTCTGATTTTTTCTTTACTCTATCTCATTTCATTTTCTTTCTTTCTTTTTTTTTGGGAAGGAGTCTCTCTCTGTCGCCCAGGCTGGAGTGCAGTGGCCGGATCTCAGCTCACTGCAAGCTGCGCCTCCCGGGTTTGCACCATTCTCCTACCTCAGCCTCCCGAGTAGCTGGGACTACAGGTGCCCGCCACCACCCCTGGCTAGTTTTTTGTATTTTTTTAGTAGAGACGGGGTTTCACCGTGTTAGCCAGGATGGTCTCGATCTCCTGACCTCGTGATCTGCCCGTCTTGGCCTCCCAAAATGCTGGGATTACAGGCTTGAGCCACCGCGCCCGGCCTTTTTTTTTTTTTTTTTTTTTTTTTTTAAGATGTTCTGTCTCCCAGGCTGGAGTGCAGTGGCGCAATCTCGATCACGGCTCACTGCAGGCTCAACCTCCTGGGCTCAAGTGATCCTCCCACCTCAGCACCTCCCACCCCCCATCTCTCCCCAACACACACACCAGTCTCTAGGACCACAGGCGCACCACCATACCCAGCTAATTTTTGCATTTTTTTGTGGAGACGAGGTTTCACCATGTTACCCAAGCTGGTCTGACTCCTAGGCTCAGGCAATTCTCCAGTCTCAGCCTCCCAAAATGCTGGGATTACAGGCATGAGCCACCACGTCCGACCTCATTTCCCTTTATTATTTCTTGCGACCCACTAGGCTGATTTCAGGACACAGTAAATTGTGACTTGCAGTATGAGAACCACCAAGCTGAATAAATAAGCTTCCCTGCTTTTGCTTCCAGTGCTCCAAGATGATGTGTCACTTGCAACCTGCTAACTAAAATGCCAACCAACCTCACCTCTTGCACAACCTGTACCTCCTGTTCCAGCCCCTGCCCACCCCCACCCCACACCTGGCCAGGCTACCGCAAGGAGAGCCGTTTGCAAACTCACTGATCATTCAGCCACAGAACAGAGATGTGGGCTTCTGTGATGTGCTTTAGTGCAAAGAACTGGAGGCAGACAGATTTGGGTTCGACGCCTAACCCTAGTCATGTTAGACACTATGATCTTGGATGAAGTCCTTGGGCCCAGGAGCATCAGCCTTGGCAGGTATAAATTGGGCTTGTGTCCCCTGCTTCATAGAAGGAGCACACGGATGAAATGAGATCATGAGTGAAATATTCCCAGCACGTGCTCCATATGTAACATTCTGCACTTGGAAGTTCCCATCCCCCGACCCAGGACACCAGACATCTTCATTTTTAATTCAGGGTAGAAAGGAGGAGACATCCCCTCAAGAGTCTCTCAGATCTCCCATGAAAGATGAGTCCTTGGGGCCGGGCGGGGTGGCTCACGCCTGTAATCCCAGCAGTTTGGGAGGCCGAGGCAGGTGGATCATCTGAGGTCAGAAGTTCAAGACCAGCCTGGTCAACATGGTGAAACCCCATCTCTACTAAATATACCAAAAAAGAAAATAGCCAGATGTGGTGGTGGGCACCTGTAATCCCAGCAACTCGTGAGGCTGAGGCAGGAGAACTGCTTGAACCCAGGAGGTGGAGGTTGCAGTGAGCCGAGGTTGCCATTGAGCTCCAGCCTGAGCAACAGGAGTGAAACTTCGTCTCAAAAAAAAAAAAAAAAAAAAAAAAGAGTCCTGTGTATACAAAAATAGTCATGATGGCCAGAGCACCTGGTATGTGCATCAACCTTTACCATTGTCAAGATGACTCATTCCACTGGGCACGGTGGCTCACACCTATAATCCCAGCACTTTGGGAGGCCGAGGCCGGCGGATCACGAGGTCAGGAGATCGAGACCATCCTGGCTAACACGGTGAAATCCCGTCTCTACTAAAAATACAAAAAATTAGCCAGGTGTGGTGGCGGGCGCCTGTAGTCCCAGCTACTCGGGAGGCTGAGGCAGGAGAACGGCGGAGCTTGCAGTAAGCCGAGATCGCGCCACTGCACTCTAGCCCGGATGACAGAGAAAACAAAAAAAAAAAAGAAAGCAGGTGATTACATCAGCCACAGCGGTTTCTCTAGAAATTCAGTATAGGAGTGGTTTAGGGGTGTCATTTCACAAGAAAAAGGGTGCTGGGTGAGTTGTCCAGAAACTGCAAAGCCAACCTACAGAGTTTTCTAGATTGTAGGTTTATGTGAAGTTGTTTGGGAAGAGGGTGAGGGAGTTTGTGATAAATATTAGGGTGACTAGGCCAGGCGCAGTGGCTCATGCCTGTAATCCCAGCACTTTGGGAGGCCGAGGCAAGTGGATCACCTGAGGTCAGGAGTTCGAGACCACCCTGGCCAACATGGCAAAACTCCATCTCTACTGAAAATACAAAAATTAGCCAGGCATGTTAGCACGTGCCTGTAATCCCAGCTACTTGGGAGACTGAGGCAGGAGAATCGCTTGAACCTATGAGGCGGAGGTTGCAGTAAGCCAAGTTCGCACCACTGCACTCCAGCCTGGGCGACAGAGCGAGACTGTCTCAAAACAAAACAAAACAAAACAAAACAAAAAGCAAACAAACAAAAACTTCCTCACAAGAATCCCAGGAAGGAGACGGAACGGAAGTGGGTGAGGGTTAGTTGCTGTGGGCCAAGCAACAAGGGTGTGGCCATGCCAGGCCTGGCCCTTTTGGTGGTCCTGGGTTCAAGTTCAGTGCTCCGCTCTCCCCTTGTAATGGCTACTTCCCTGCTACACTCTGGCCTGGATTCCCAGTTTCCTGAAACTGCTTCCAGGCAAAGCAACGCAGGTTACGATGGAACTTTTGCTACATTTGGCAAATTGCACTCTCAGGACAGCGTTTGCTCAAACTCTCCTTACATGCTGTAGCCAGAGAGAAGAGAAGAAATTTCTGGAATTCAAGAATCTCAGGGTCAAAATGTGCTTCAAGGCCTTTCTCTCCTCCCTGTCTGTGCCAGGGGCCACTGGGCTGAGGCGTGGTGAGCTCTCTGGGAGGCAGACAGCCTGAGCCCAGGGTGGGTTGGTTGTGGCTGCAACACAGAAAACCTGCAGGTCCTCGAGAGAGGTGCAAGGCAAACCAGAACCCAGGTGTCCGGGAGCCAGTGATGCCTGGTGGGAGGGTCACAAAGGACCCTCTTTGTGGGCCAGTGGAACCCCAGAGGGCCAGTACAAGCCCCTGCCCCCAGATGCCATCTCAGAGGCAGGCAAATTTCCTCCTTCCTTCCTTCCTTCCTTCCTTCCTTCCTTCCTTCCTTCCTTCCTTCCTTCCTTCCTTCCTTCTTCCGTCCTTCCTTCCTTCTTCCGTCCTTCCTTCCTTCCGACAGGGTCTCTCTCTGTCACCCAGACTGGAGTACAGTGGTGCGATCTCAGCTCACTGCAGCCTCAATGGGAGGCAAACTTTTAAGAAAACATAAAAAGCCCTGACAAAAAATTCGAACTTAAATTGCCTGAACATTCACCCCCAAATGACAGACTTTACCCAAAAGAGTGTGTGTGTGCGTGCGTGTTTTTTTTTTTTTTATTTAAAAAAAAATTTTTTTTGAGAGAGTCTCACTCTGTTGCCCAGGCTGGAGTACAATGGCATAATATCTGCTCACTGCAACCTCTGCATCCCAGGTTCAAGTGATTCTCCTGCCTCAGCCCCCCAAGTAGCTGGGATTACAGGTGCCCGCCACGACACATAGCTAATTTTTGTATTTTTAGTAAAGATGGGGTTTCACCATGTTGGTCAGGCTGGCCTTGAACTCCTGACCTCAGGCGATCTGCCTGCCTCAGCCTTCTGAAGTGCTGGGATTACAGGCATAAGCCACCGTGCCCCGCCCGGCCCGTGAGTGTGTTTTAAACCACAAGAGACTGAGGGGCCTTCAGGCAAGTTTGTTTCTTTTCAGCAGGTCTTGGGCCTTGAGGGAAGGGAAGTGGACTCTAGGAAATTAAGCAACTCCCCACTTTTGTTCATCTGACCTACAGGATGGATGTTTTCTGTTCCCTTACATAAGCAGCACTTCCTGCATTTGGCTACAGAATATTTTTCTCACACAGCATCTCTTGGGGCGATCGTTTCACAAGACCCCTGGTGGTAAACACTGCCCCTCATCCAATGGCCGGTCTGGCCCCTGAGACTCCCAGGACCGAGCAGTGACCACAACATCTGGGTTCGTTGCCAGGGAAAACAGCAGGGAGGCCTGGGATGGCTCAGCGACCCCAGCCAGGCAGCCAAGTCCTCTTCAAGGTCAGGCTGTGTTTAGAGTGTTCTCCAAGTGTGGGAGGCCACAGCAGGGGTGGGTTGTGGAATCTGGTGTGCCAGGGTTGGAAAGGCCCCTACAGGACCCAACCCAGCAGCCCTTAACCTCTCATTCCTGCTCGTAGGGCCCAGGGACAGGAGGTGGCCTTCATCGTCGCAAAGCCAGGACTGGCTACGTAGGCCACGCCTTCTGCAAAGCAATAGCCCCCAGTGTGGCCTCAGCTAGGGGTGGTGACTGGGGATTTCTGGACATACAAATATAGCAAACCACATGACTTCTGATCACAACTTGACACAAATGCTAGAGAGACACACACATCTCAGCCCATAACCACACTGTGGGCTCATTCTTGCAGACACAGAGCCTTGACTGGTTCTTAGCTGTGTAATCACTAACAACCCACAACTTCTACAAGCCTGAGTTTCCTCTTCCTTAAAGTGGGAGACAGAGTATCACATCCTGTATCTCCAATCCTTGAAGCCAGATGCATGTCAGAGTTCCCAACTGATTTTTAGAAAGGTAATGGGGTGCAGGTATCACGTACTATGTAACCCACCCACCCCCAGCAGCCCTCCCCAGTCAAACATATTAATATTTTACAGTGACAGTGAATATTCAAATTAAGCAAGAGACATAAAACCATAAGTGAATTCATGCCAGATCAGGTCAGGTTTTGCCACTAAATGAATAAATTTTTTTTTTTTTTAAGTTTTCGTTTTCAGGCCGGGTGCAGTGGCTCACGCCTATAATCCCAGCACTTTGGGAGGCTGAGGTGGGTGGATCACTTGAGGTCAAGAGTTTGAGACCAGCCTGGCCAACATAAAACCCCATCTCTACTAAAAATACAAAAATTAGCCAGGCGTGGTGGCGGGCGCAGGTAATCTCAGCTACTGGGGAGGCTGAGACAGGGGAATAGCTTGAACCCAGGAGGCAGAGGTTGCAGTGAGCCGAGATCGTGCCATTGCACTCCAGCCTGGGCAACAGAGCGAGACTTCATCTCAAAAATAAAATAAAATAAAAAAGTTTCCATTTTCAGACGATTCTGCATTTCAGAGTTATTAGCCTTTTAATGCCGGCCGTGCACCTCATAGGGCTGTTATCCCCATGAAGATGCTGTGGAGGAAAGCAGTTTCAGAACAATCAGTGATGATCGCTACTGTGAATCCAGTATTCATCAGGTGCCCCATCGCTTGCTCATGGGCTCCTCACCATAGCTCTAAGCCACAGGAGCTATTTTCATACCCCATATAGGTCCATCCTATAACACAGCCAGGACAGAGACGAGAGACTCAGGCCTTCTGACTTTGATTCTTTTCTTTCATCTCGTTGTGCATGCAGTTAGAGAAACAGGCAAAAAGGAAAATGAAAGTGACAGCTGGAGCCCATGATTTCCTGGAAGAGCAAACCAGTTTCGCAATCAATTCCTGTTAAAAAGCCACCCTACTCTTGCTATCTGTCTTTCTCCAGCCCAGACGCTCACAGCCTCCTGCAGGACCAGGGGGCCTCGGAGAGTCAAGGACAGAGGTTCAGGATCTTCCTCTCCCTCGGGACCCGAGGCCACAAAGGAGAGCTCCGTGGAGAGAAGGTGAGATGGCAGGCAGAAGTTGGGGGAGAAGGGGGCTGCTGCTCTAGTCCCTGAAGGACAAAGCCCCCAAGGGGTTAGCTTTAGGCACCTGACTCAGGAAAAAGAGCTGCTGTCAAAGCAGCGGGGTTCAAATGCCAGCCAGAGCTTGGGGAGAGTCTGAGGATCAATTTCTCCTGTGTTAAACCCGGTAGGTTTCTGTCCCTTACAGCCATTTGAGGGTTAAATCAAAACGTGATAAAGCGTGTGATGTGACTAGCCAAGCTGCATTTGCCCCTCCACTGCTGGGGATCCGAGGGCTTAAGCAGAGGTGATCTGGCACTTAGAAATCAGGTGATTTCGGCCAGGCGCGGTGGCTCACGCCTGTAATCCCAGCACTTAGGGAGGCCGAGGCCGGCGGATCACGAGGTCAGGAGATCGAGACCATCCTGGCTAACACGGTGAAATCCCGTCTCTACTAAAAATACAAAAAATTAGCCAGGCGTGGTGGCGGGCGCCTGTAGTCCCAGCTACTTGGGAGGCTGAGGCAGGAGAACGGCGGAGCTTGCAGTAAGCCGAGATCGCGCCACTGCACTCTAGCCCGGACGACAGAGAGAGAAAAAAAAAAGAAAGCAGGTGATTACATCAGCCACAGTGGTTTCTCTAGAAATTCAATATAGGAGTGGTTTAGGGGTGTCATTTCACAAGAAAAAGGGTGCTGGGTGAGTTGTCCAGAAACTGCAAAGCCAACCTACAGAGTTTTCTAGATTGTAGGTTTATGGGAAGTTGTTTGGGATGAGGGTGAGGGAGTTTGTGATAAATATTAGGGTGACTAGGCCAGGCGCAGTGGCTCATGCCTGTAATCCCAGCACTTTGGGAGGCTAAGGCAAGTGTCTTGTTTGAGCCCAAGAGTTTGAGACCAGCATGGGCAACATAGTGAGACCCTGTCTCTACAAAAAATCAAAAATTAGCTGGGCGTGATGGTGCACATCTGTAGTCCCAGCTACTGGGTGGGTAGGGGGGTGCTGAGGTGGAAGGATCACTTGAACCCAGAAAGTCAAGAATGTAGTGAGCAGTAATCGCACCACTGCACTCCAGCCTGGGCAGCAGAGTGAGACCTGTCTCAAAAAAAAAAAAAAAAAAAAAAAATTGGGATATTATCTTGAAGCTGTGTTTTCAAAGTAAGCAGACTTTTCTTACTTAGATTGTGTATCTGAAGAAGTTGGTTTTGTGGGGGAAGGCAGATAAGGGAAGACTGTCATAAATATCCTATAAGCTTTCAAATGAAAATAATGTCTCACATCCTCTCCCAATAAAACTCTCATCTCACAACCACCGAGAGCAGGTCAGAGGGGAGGGAATGGGATCTGCCCAGATGAGTTTCCTGCTGTTACCTTTCTCCTGCATCCCATAGGACTAATGTAAAAAAAGTGGGAGAGGTACTGGGGGACTGTGGTGAAAAATGGGGTTCCAGACCAGGGTCTCTCACCCCCGGCACCCTTGTCATGTTTAACCAGGTGATCCCTGGTTGTGGGGGCCGTCCTGTGCATTGTAGGGTGCTTGGCGGCATCCCTGGCATCTGCCTACTACATACCCTCTCCAGTTGAGACCATCAAAAATGTCTCCAGATATTAGCAACGTCCTGGGGAGCAAATGCGCTCTGATTGGGACCAACCACTCCAGACTCAGCGTGGCTGGAATCGTACAGGCTCTCCTGCTTACTGTGTAACACTGGCCTCCCTTTGTCTCAATTTGCACATTTGTAAACTGGGCATAATCTTAGCATCGATTTCACAGGGTCACTGTAAAGCAGGTAGATGTATGTCTGGCGAAAGTAAGTCCTTAAAGGTGCCAAGCCCCCCAAACCAAACCAAGCTTCATACACCAAAGAGGGGAGAACGTTTTTATCTTTGACACATTAATTCTTTTTCATAGACTGCCCCAAAGAAATAACCAAACATGTAGACACACGTCTATATAAGGATTTTAACCAAAAATTATAAATATAAAATTTTAAAATAACTGAAAACAACCCAAAGTTTCAACAGTGAGAAAGTTACTGAATGTGTAGTCATACATTCGTATAATGAAATGCGACACGGTTTCTATATATCACCTGGGGAACTACTACGATACAATGTTTTTGTTTCTTGTTTTTTTTTGAGACGGAGTCTTGCTCTGTGGCCCAGGCTGGAGTGCAGTGGCCGGCTCTTGGCTCACTGCAAGTTCTGCCTCCCGGGTTCACACCATTCTCCTGCCTCAGCCTCCCGAGTAGCTGGGACTACAGGCGCCTGCCACCTCACCCGGCTAGTTTTTTGTTTTTTTTAGTACAGACAGGGTTTCACCATGTTAGCCAGGATGGTCTTGATCTCCTGACCTCGTGATCCACCCGTCTCGGCCTCCCAAAGTGCTGGGATTACAGGCTTGAGCCACTGCACCTGGCTCCAACGATACAATGTTAAGTGACAAGAATTCACACAAACTACATGAACAGCATTCATTTAAATTTTTGGTTTGTAAAATAAAATATCACTAGTTTTTATTTCCATGTGGTGAGTGTACAGGCAGATTTTATAATTTATTTCTAAATTTTCAACTGTAAACTTGTATTCATTTAAACAATTAGAAAATGAATGGCTATAAGAATTTGTGAGGCCGGGCGCGGTGGCTCACGCCTGTAATCCCAGCACTTTGGGAGGCCGAGGCGGGTGGATCACGAGGTCAGGACATCGAGACCATCCTGGCTAACATGGTGAAACCCCGTCTCTACTAAAATACAAAAAACTAGCCAGGCGTGGTGGCGGGCGTCTGTAGTCCCAGCTACTCGGAGGCTGAGGCGGGAGAATGGCGTGAACCCGGGAGGTGGAGCTTGCAGTGAGCCGAGATCACGTCACTGCACTCCAGCCTGGGCAACACAGCGAGACTCCGTCTCAAAAAAAAAAAAAGGAATTTGTGTCCCAGGCTGGGCATGGTGGTTCACTGGTTCACACCTGTAATCCCAGCACTTTGGGAGGCTGAGGCAGGTGCATCACCTGAGGTCAGGAGTTCAAGACCGGCCTGGCCAACATGGTGAAACCCATCTCTACTAAAAATACAAAAATTAGCCAGGCGTGTTACCACGTGCCTGTAATCCCAGCTACTCGGAAGGCTGAGGCAGGAGAATTGCTTGAATCTGGGAGGTAGAGGTTGCAATAAGCCAAGATTGTGCCATTGTATGCCAGCCTGGGCAACGAGAGCAAAATTCCGTCTCAAAAAAAAAAATTAATTAATCAAAAATTTAAAAAATAAAGAATTTGTGTCCCTTCAGAGTATGTGAGGGAGGATTTTTTTTTTTCTAACTTTTTACAAGTGGAAGGGAAGAGGATGAGAGAAGGGAGGATGAGCTGAGCGAGAAGCCATATCTAGGAAATGGCATTTCTGCCGTAAGCGCTGGACCAAGTACCAAATGTAGGGAAGAGATCCAAAGGAATATATTTGCTTCTCTAGGGCTGCTGTCAGAAAGCACCACAAACTGGGTGGCCTCACACAACAGACATTTAGTGTCTCACGGTTCTGGAGGCTGAAAGTAAAAAATCATAGTGCCGGTAGGGCACACTTCTGCTGCAGGCTCCCAGGAGACCCTCTGTGCCTTTTGCAGCCTTGGTGGCTTCTGACAGCACGACTCTAATCTCTGCCTCTGTCTGCACGCGGCCTTCTTTTCTGTGTCTCTCTCTGTCACCTCCTCTTCTTATAATGACACCAGTGGTGGATTTCGGGGCCACCCTAAATCCAGGATAATTTCACCCGGAGATCCTTCACTAATTTTAACTACAAAGACCCTATTTCCAGATAAGGTCACATTCTAAGGTTCCAAGTAGACATGAATTTGGCAGGGGAGGGGGCACACTATTCAACCCGCCTCATGGGAAAACTGTTTTTTTTTTTAATTGCTTAACATATCACAGACAGCCACGTGGCAAAAAATACTGATACAAAAAGTATGAAGGGACCTAGAGAAAAGCTTCCACTGATTCCTGACCCTTAATCTCTTCACTGATTACTGCTATTAAATTTTTTTTTTCTTTTTCTTTTTTTTCGGAGACAAGGTCTCACTGTTTTACCAACTGGTAAAACGGCTGGTCTCCGACTTCTGGGCTCAAGTGATCCTCCTGCCTCAGTCTTCTGAGTAGCTGGGATTACAGATGCCAACCACCATGCCTGGCTACTTTCCTCCCACTTCATCCTCTCAAAGTACTGGGATTAAAGGCATAAACTGGCCAGGCTTGGTGGCTCATGCCTATAATTCTAGCACTTTGGGAGGCCGAGGTGAGCAGATCACCTGAGGTCAGGAGTTGGAAACCAGCCTGGCCAACATGGTGAAACCCTGTCTCTACTAAAAATACAAAAATAGCCGTGCGTGGTGGCAGATGCCTGTAATCCTAGCTACTCAGGAGGCTGAGGGCAGGAGAATCGCTTGAACTCAGGAGGTGGAGGTTATAGTGAGCTGAGATAGTGCCACTGCACTCTAGCCTGGGTGATAGCACAAGACTCTGTCTCAAAAAGAAAAAAAAAAGAAAAAGAAAAAAAAGCATAAACCACTGCATCTGGCATAGATGCTTGTCTATACAGTCACATTTATCTTTTATGTGTACAAATGGACCCTGCCTTTTAATTTACCAATGCATATAGGAGATCCTTCCACATCTGTTCACATGAATTTGCCTCCTTTGCTTTAATGTCTGCATAGGATATCATTGTTTGATAGGCCATAGTTTTTTTAATCAGTCCACTTTAAGTGGAAATTTAGGTGTTTTTTTGTTTTGTTTTGTTTTTTTGTTTTTTACTATTAATAATGTTACAATACTTTTTTTATTTGCCTGCCACTTAAAAAAAATTTCTATTTTGAAATAATTATAGATTTACATGCAGTTATAATAAATAATACAGAGAGATCCCATAGACCCATTACTGAGTTTTCCCAAGTTTAATTTCCTGCAATTTTCTCACATGTGGATGTGTGTGACTACCACTAATCAAGACACAGAACAGCTCCATCCCAAGGATTCCTCTTACAGCCACAGACACTTCCCTTGCCTTTGTGATTTTGCCCAACCTTTTAGTTTCAACTTTTTTCAAGTCACTGTTTCAGTTGTATCTCCTGTAAGAAACATACAAAGTAGTTGGGGTTTGCTTTCTGAGCCAATCTGAGGGTCCTTTCCTTGTAAGACACTATTTTTATCCTATTTATAATTATGAAAAATGCAGAAACTAGTTGCTCCTGAACACTTATTGAGCTAGGCATTTTACTAGCTATTTTACTTATCTATAAGTTATATCTTATTATATCAAACTATTTCTCTTTTCTGAGAGGGGAAACGTACAGTGGTGTCTTGAATGTCTTGAAACCCCAGAACAGGTAAGTGATAGAAAAGGGCTTTGAATCCATACTAATGAGAAGGCCTTCTTTCTCCTCTAGAAAGGTAGTACAGCGTCTCTTCCCAGCCAGAACACCTGTCATTCTGAATATGAGTAGGATCAGAAACACGCTACCTCCAGCCTGCCAAGGTATGTTTTCTTCCATTCCAGCCATTGTCACTGGCAGGTAAAGCAGAATCTTCGTAAGATAAAGATGGAAAGCAAGATTCAGAATGTTGAAAAATACAGGGAGACACAAAGGCTGTCAATCATATTCAAATGTTTCACCCTGGATTCCAAAATGCCATTCTCTGTTAGTTCTCTGTGTGCTTCATCAGCTGCTCCTGTGTTCCATCTCTTGTTCTTCCTCCTCTCCCTCCTCAGCTCCCACTATTGGAGTGCTCAGGGCCCAGTTCTTGGACTGCACTCTGTCTCTACTATTACACTTATCCTGGGGTTCTCCCCCAAGTCATGATTTCAACTACTTTCTGCACTGATGGCTCCCAAATTTGATCTCCAGCCAGAAACAGACTCAACATCACTTGGCTGTCTAACAGGTTTCTCAAACTTAACCCATTCCACACTGAACTTTATCACACCCCATGACAAACACATATCCTACCAAAAAACCTTCACCCCTTCCCATCCCAGTAAATGGGATCTTCATTGTAACAGTTGTTCAAGGCCCAAAACATGATGTTATCCTTGACTCTACTCTCTCACCTCCCACATGCGCTGGTAAAACCTGTGGATTTCTGCAAATCTAACTGCTGCCATTACCCCTACCAACATAGAGCTCCTAAAACCCTTGTAGATAGAAGGACTGGGGGACTCTTTTATTCTGTCTTAGTCTGTTTTGTGCTGCTATAACAGAATACCACAAACTGGGGAATTTATAAAGAAAAGAAATTTATTTCTCACAGTTCTGGAGGCTGGGAAGTTCAATATCAGGGTGCTAGCATCTGGCAAGGACCTTCTTGCTGTGTTATCCCATGGCAGAAGGCAGAAGGCAGAAGGGCAAGAGGGTGTGTGCGAGAGAGGCGAAGGAAGGAGGCTGAACTCTACTACTACCCTCAATACTCACACCAATTTACTTCTTCTGGTCACCAAAATGTGTGAGTTTTTTCCCCCACACCAAGCAATTCTCCACTTCTTGATGAGAACAAACTTGGCATCCTACAGTTTAACTCAATTGAGACACTATCTCCTTGGAGATACCATTAGATCCCATAGGTTAAGGGCTCAGTTCCATAAGACTGCCCCCACTTCAGACACCAGTTGTAAGTGGTGGGTCCCCAGGTTACCCACAACTTTTGTCCAACGTGGTGACACATGGAAGATTTCCACACCCCCTTCCTCAGTTTCAATAATTTGCTAGAACAGCTTGCAAAACTCAGGGAAACATTTATTTACAATGACCAGTTTATTATAAAGGATCCAACTCAAGAATGGCCAGATGGAATTGATGCACAGGGCAAGATATAGGGGAAGAGACATGGAGTTCCCATGCCGTCTCTGGGCACACCACCCTCCAGGTATCTCCATGTGTTCACCAACCCAGAAGCTCTTTGAACCCTGTCCTTTTGAGTTTTATGGAGGCTTCCTCACACAGGCATGACTGATTAAAGAAACTATGGGCCATTGGTGGTTAACTCAATCTCCAGTCTCTGTCCTCTCCTGGAACTCAAGAATATTCCAACCCTCAAATCACATGGTTGGTTCCCCAGACGACCAGCGCCCCCATCCTTGGAGGCTTACTAAAGTCACATCGTTAACATCAACTCAGGTGTGGCTAAAAGGGGCCGGTTATGGTTAAGAAAAGATGCTCTTTTCACCTTTATTGTTTTCATCACCAGGAAATTCCAAGGGTTTTAGGAGCCCTGTGCCAGAAATGGGGATGAGAACCATATACACACACACACACACACACACACACATACACACACATATATATACACACATATATGTAATTATATATCTATATATAATTATACTTATAAATCATAATATCACAACATATTACGTTTTTGGGAATATAAGCCTTGTAAATTACTGCTTTGTTCGGTGAAAATGATCCTTTAATCATTACTGTCCATGTGGTCATAATATTTGTGAGAGAAAAGAATACGCGACTCCGAGATACGCCCCTTTGGCATAGGGATTCTTGAGGTGAAGGCAATTAAGAAGAAGCAGATGCAGGAAGGCTCTCTGTCCTCTCTCTATTTGCCTAAAAGCAAGACCTAAATTTACAAAGGTCTTTCTATCAAGGATCATAAAGGTTAACCACTGAGAACTTTAGACCTTTATGGGCCTGGAGATGGTACCAGAGGAAGCTGCATAACAAATTTTATTGACTAGTCTCTTTCTATTCTTCCTTTCCTATTTATTTGTCTACCCAGAGTTTGGTGGCCCTCAAGATGCCAAGTCTTTTTCTTCATCTTGTCACTTCTCTAAAATTGTATAATTCTTTGTTGAGGGTGGCTATATAAGCAGGGAGTTCTAAGCCACTCCTTTGAGAATTGTTTATTCCCTGGTGTCTCCTACATACACCTAAGAGTACACTTCTGTTTGTTTTTCTCTTATTAATCTGTCTTGGGTTACAAGGGTCCTAGCTGAGAACTTAGAAGGGTAGAGGGAAATTTTTTTTTTCCTCTCATAATATCCATCTAAGAAATCACTCACCCAGGTCAAGATGGAGAACAGGAGATTTCCTTGTACTTCCTCCTCCCAGTCAATAATCGCCCCACCTGAGAGAAAACCATGATTCTGACTTCTACAACCAATTCATTTGCATATTATTGAACTTCATATAAATGGAGTCATTTGTTTAATTTCTTTCACTCAATAATAATGTCTGTGAAGTTATTCCATGTTGTTTGAGTATCAGTAGTTTTAAAAGTTGTTATTGCTATGTAGTATTTAACTATATAAAAATACTATAATTTGTTTGTTTATTCTTCTATTGATTGATGTATTTGGGTTGTTACCAGCCCTTGGCTATGTATGGGAGGAAAAGTAATTTTTTTCTCAACCCTCATAAGTTCTTAGCTGGAACAGACTCCTGTAACCCAAGACAGATTAACAAGAGAAAATCAAGCAGAAGTGTGTTAACATGTCTATTTCATATGGACATGGGAGAGATCTAGGGATTAAATAATTCTCAAAGAGGTAGCTTTGAATTCCAGCTTCAATACACCTCCAACAATGAACGGTAAATTTTTAGAGAAGTAGTAAGACAGTGGAAAAGGGTTTTGAGTCTCCAGGAGGAACAACTTATGGGAAGGCAAGTCAATGTCATCTTTGGTGATCAAACTTTATCCTTCCTGATAGTGAGGAGATGAGGGACAGCTTTACCTTTGTCAATTTATGTCTTGCTTTTAGGCAAATAGGGGGAGGGTGGAGAACTTTTCTTGTACCCACTTCTTCTCAATTGCCTTTGGCCCAAAATAATTCTTATGCCGAAGTGGCATATTTTGGGGTGGCGTATACTGCTACCCTGCAATAAAGAGGTCAAAATGTATTGAACTGACTATTGCACTGCATGCATTTATTGTATGTAAGCTACACCTCAACATGCAATTTTAAAATAATAGTTTGCAAATATTTAGTATGCTATATGGTTGTTATTTTGATACCACATAATCCAAAATCCCTCCACACCTGAATTTCATAAGGTTTCATCATATGTGCAGTAACGTTGTTTTTCTACATTCCTGACCAGAAAATCATTTGACTCCTGGGGACACAGATTTGGTGCCACAGAGGCTGCTGGACAACCAGGCAGAGAAAGAAAGTGAGGCTGGTGTTGATTTGAAAAGGTAACCCAAAAGGCGTAGTCCCCAGGGAGAGGGCTGGTTCTGTTGAAATGCTGCAGGCATCCTCACGATAAGGAATACATGTGCTCTGATAGGATTAGCTGTGAAGTGGGCCTTATCTTCCCACTGGTCTCTATTACGCATGCGAAAATCCATTCCCCTAGGGAAAAAAAATACTTCACAGAGCTAAAGTAAATATTTTGGAGAGCAAGTCAAGATTGAGTCAGTCACATGGCATTGGGCAATAAGACTCCAAAGACAGAAGTTGCTCCTCTCTGGAGCCTCATCTCTGTAACTCTCTTGAAGACAGGAACTCCATTTCTTCAGCTCATATACCACCAAGGAAGGAAGCCATTTGATGTTAACAAATTGATGAATTTAAGCCCAGTTATCAGTAAATCAGCCTCCTGCACAACGTGTGCAAGTAACAAATATTTGCTGAGTGAATTAGGTGAATTATGTGTAGTATCTCATGGAACTGGACTGAAATGTTATCCAGTGCCAGTAGACATCACCAGCTGATACAGGATGTACTGGAGCAGAGATGTTCACATGTGAGATGGTTGGTTTAATTAAGAAACACATGAAGTCAAGCTTCTGTTAGTTATCAGCCGTGCGAAAACCAAAACTTTACAGTTAATTTACAGTGGCGTTGTTGATCTTTGCAACTACGTATCTATTTGCTGTTTCTTTTTGTCTAGCATACCTTGAGGAAACACAGAGATCAGGGTGGGCTAAACTATGGCATCTTTTATGTCTGGGGTTCTTCATCAGGGTCACCCCGCTTGCCTTCATCCCACCCCTTCCCATTGCAAGCCCTGGTGATCTTCTGCTCTGTTAACTGATTTACATCTGTGGATTAATGGATAATTGGGCCTAAGTTTATTAATTCATTAATACTTAAAACATATGCTCGATGGTATATTTAGTTTCTAATCTTTCCCACTGAGGAATTCTGTGCATGTGTGTGTGGAAAGAGAGATTTAAAGATAAATACATTTATGGACATACATATACTTCAATGAGGAGGCCGTGACATCAACTGACAGGTGAGAGGAAGGGCAGAAAGCACCAAGTTTAGGACTCACAGCCCACCCAACGCTCCATCTTTACCTTGCATGTTCCTTTGGGAGTGTCCTCTTTTCTCTCTGGGCTTGAGGCCCCTCACTGAATCATAAAGGAGATGGCCCAGATCCTCTCCAGGGTTCCCTCCAGCTCTGATGTTCTCCTTTGGGCCAGGGCATCTGTTATCACCAGGCCTCCATGGCTCACCCTGAAAGAAATGCACAAATGGCATCTTGCATGAGAAAATGTCCCAAGCAATAGGCTTTGCTCTTACCCTGATGCAGCTCTCTCTTGAAGGTCAAAGCCAACTGACCTGGCAAAGATCCCTACGTACTTCGTCCTGTGAAATGTTGGAGGAAGAGGGGCCTGGGTCTCTTTGTCCAAACTTCTTCCATGAAGGACCAATCCCATGTGCTTGAAGGGTCAAGTAAAGCTGACCAAGAGCAAGGAGAGCATTCAGGACATGAATAATAATGTATCTCAACTCTCAATGTGCAACTCCTGATAGAAGCAGAGGCACACCCCACGTAGCCAGATTCAGGGTCATCAGAGCGGAGGATGTATGACTCAATATGGCCCCCTCCACCCTCCTACTCACTTGTACACATCTGGGACTCTCATCCCCTGCCCACCACCTTGTTTTCTCTTTCTCCTACTTTTCCCAGGTCTCTCCTGCCATTGTTCCCAAGTTCCTTATCTTGAGTGGGGTTTTAACATTTCCCCACTGCCCCTCCTCTGCAGCAGTGCTGTGCTTTCTCTGAACAAGGCTGAAGACATACCTCAGGACTTAATCTTCCTTCCCCATTCTTTGGCCAAGGCTGGGTTGACTCACATTTGTCCTTCCACATGCCCCTCTTACATGTTTCTTTTCTCCACGGAACCAGTAGTTTTCAGCGAAGGTTGAACTACTCTACAATGCTCTGGGACTTTTCAGGGGATTTTGTAGGGAGGTACAGGGAGGATTCGAAGTTGAGAGTGGCAAGAATATCCAAGAGCCACAAGTAGTTTCCCGTCTGGGAAGCTGAAGCAAAATCTTTATTTCATTTCTCCTCAGGGATGAGGAAGATGTTCCTCTGTGTGAAGATGTGGAGCTACAAGACAGAGATCTGTCCCCCGAAGAAAAAATATTTTTGAAAGAATTTCCCAGATTGAAAAAAGATCTAAAAGGGAACATTAACAAGCTCCGTGCCCTTGCAGAGGATGTTGACAAAACCCACAAGAAATTCACCAAGGCTAACATAGTGGTCAACTCTACTGCTGTCATCAGTGAAGCAATGAGCCTCCTGGGTTTCGCCTTTGCCCCAGTAACAGGAGGAGTAAGCCTACTGCTCTACACCACTGGTCAAGGTTTGGCAGCAGCAGCTGCGGTCACCAGCATCGTGAGTGGTATGTTGGAAAAATCCGAAAATAAAAAAGCCCAAGCACAGGCTGAAGACATACTGCCCACCCATGACCAAGAGGACAGGGAGGATGAGGAAAACAGGGCAGACTATGTCACAGCTGCTGCAAAGATTTCCTATAGTGGTGTAAACACCTTGGAGTATGCCAAGAAAAACATCCATGTATTTCAGAAACTCAGAGCTGACCCACGCTTGGCCAGTGCTAGCAAGCGTCTTCTGACCACTGGCCAAGTCTCCTCCCAGAGCATCGAGCATATACAAAAGGCCTTTGGGGAAACACTGCCGATGACCAAAAATGCTTGCCTGCGGGGAGGTGTGATGTCCGTCATCTCCCTTGGCTTTGACTGGGCCACTCTCTCAAAGGAATGGAAGCACCTGAAGGAAGGAGCAAGGACAAAGTTTGCGGAAGAGTTGAGAGCCGAGGCCTCGGAGCTGGAGAGGAAACTCACCTTACTCACCGAGTACTACCAGAGCTTGCAACAGAAAGTAAGGTCAAGGGCCAGAGGGGTGGGGAAGGATTTAACTGGGACCTGTGAAACCAAGGCTTACTGGAAGGGGTTAAGGGAGCATGTGTGGGTGTGGATGTGGGTGTGTGTGTCTGTGGGTATGTAAAGTTTACATGAATGTGTCCCGACCTGCAGGACAGTCGAATGGGCCCTGGAAGGGGGAGTGGGAATGGAGGAGACAAGAAAACACAAGAAATGGAGACAAGACAAATAGCCTGATCAAGTCTCGTTTATTGAGTGTAGGGTCATGCCTTATATAGGCTGGCAGGGGAAGATGTTGGGCCAGGGCGGTGACGGGGGCCGGGTCTTCTCAAATTACAATCGCGCATGCGCCCTGGGTTTGTACTTTTCCCGGGCGCGGGATCGCGCCTGCGCCCTGGGCTGCATATCTTCCTGGGCGGGAAAATGTTTGCGCGCGCGCGGGAAAGGTTGGCGCGCGCGGGAAAGGTTGGCGCGCGCGGGAAGGGTTTGTAAATAAAGAACCCGGAAATGTGCCGTCTTGTCTCCGCTTTGCGGAGATCAAGCAACAGAGGTCGGCTAATTCCGGGCCTCATGGCTCCAGACATGAATGTTCCTTAGGACATGGCATACAATGGCCTTGGAGGTCCAAATAATATCAAGTACATCTTGGAGATGAGGGTGCCTGTCCTGGACAGACCTAGGCATGCCTTCTGTTTATCCCTCAATGCTCCTTAAGGCCTATATACTGGGAAAAGGGTCTCCCCTGTTTGTTTGTTTGTTTTGAGACAGGGTCTCTGTTGCCCAGGCTGGAGTGCAGTGGATGATCTCGGCTCACTGCAACCTCTGCCTCCTGAGTGCAAGCAATTCTCCTGCCTCAGCCTCCCAAGTAGCTGGGATTCCAGGCATACACCATCACACTCAGCTGATTTCGGTATTTTTAGTAGAGACAGGGTTTCACCATTTCGGCCAGGCTGGTCTTGAATTCCTGACCTCAAGTGATCCAGCCACCTTGGCCTCCCAAAGTGCTGGGATTACAGGTATGAGCCACCATGCCCAGCCGGATCTTCCCAGTTTTAACAAAGAGGTCACTGAGCCACAGGGAGAGTTAGGAACTAAATTGTCTCCTCCTCCAAATTCATAGGTTGAAGTCCTAAACCAAAATGTGGCTGTATTTAGAGATGGACCCTTTGGGAGGTAATTAGGGTTGAATGAGGCCATAGGGTGAGGTTCTTACCCAATGGAATTGACCTCCTTATAAGAGGAAGAGGAAATACAAGAGGACCTCCCCACCCCTGCTGCACACCTGCACTGAAGGAAGGCTATTTGTAGACACAGCAAGAAGGCAGCCATCTGCAAGGCAGAAGAAGAGAGCCCTCACCAGGAACTGAATGAATCAGCAGCTCAGCCGGGGACTTCTAGCCTCTGGAACTGTGAAACAATAAATTTCTGTGGTGTAAGCAACTCAATCTATAGTAGTTCGTTACTAGTTTGTTATAGTAACCGAAGATGACTAAGCCAAGGAGGTTATGTCACTCGCCAAGTGTCTTAGTCTGTTTGTGCTGCTTTAACAAAATACCTTAGACGGAGTAATTTACAAACAACAGAGATGTACCCAGAAACCCACAGTTCTGGAGGCTGGGAAGTCCAAAATCAAGGCACCAGCAGATTCCGTATCTGGTGAAGGTTCACTCTGCTTCACAGATGGCACCGTCTTGCTGTGTCCTCATATGGCAGAAGGGGCAAACAGGCCCCCCGGGTCTCTTTTATAAAGGCACTAATTCCATGCCTAAAGGCAGGGCCCTCATGACTCTATCACCTACCAAAAGGCTCCACTTATTTATACTATTGGAGGTGTAGAAGGAACTTCCTTTCTAGACCTTGAAGGTTTAAGAATTTGAATCTATAAAACAAGCTGACAATAGACAGGTTAACAGGAGAAAAGGCATATACATTTTTTAATGTGGGCCAGATGGTGGAAGCTTAAATAGCACCCCAAGCTACAGGAAGTGGGGCCCCTGATGGGGAGGTAGAGACACAGGCCATGGGAGGGGGTAGGGGCAGGAAGTATATGGTAAGCAAAGTTTGCCTTATTACACTGAGAAAGTGTAATTACACTGATAAAGGTAGATCACCTGAGGTCAGGACTTTGAGACCAGCCTGGCCAACATGGCAATACCTTGTCTCTACTATAAATACAAAAATTAGCCAGATGTAGTGGCAGGGTACTTGTAATCCCATCTATTCGGGAGGCTGAGGCAGGAAAATCGCTTGAACCCAGGCTGTAAAGGTTGCAGTGAGCCAAGATCATGCCACTGCACTCCAGTCTGGGTGACAGAATGAAACTCCTTCTCAAAAAAAAAAAAAAAAAAAAGAAAAGAAAAGAAAAGAAGAAGAAGAATACAGTCATGTATCTCTTGGTGACAGGGATAGTGTCAGACCTCTGAGCCCAAACAAGCCATTGCATCCCCTGTGACTTGCACATCCCCTGTGACTTGCACGTATATACGCCCAGATGGCCTGAAGTAACTGAAGAATCACGAAAGAAGTGCAAATGCCCTGCCCCGCCTTAACTGATGACCTTCCACCACAAAAGAAGTGAAAATGACCGGTCCTTGCCTAAAGCGATGACATTATCTTGTGAAATTCCTTTTCCTGGCTCATCCTGGCTCAAAAGCTCCCCACTGAGCACCTTGTGACCCCTACTCCTGCCCGCCAGAGAACAACCCCCCTTTGACTGTAATTTTCCTTTACCTACCCAAATCCTGTAAACCGGCCCCACCCTTATCTCCCTTCGCTGACTCTTTTTGTACTCAGCCCGCCTGCACCCAGGTGATTAAAAAGCTTGGTGGTCTCTTCACATGGATGCGCATGACAGATACATTCTGAGAAATGTGTCGTTAGGCAACTGCATAGTCGTGTGATTATCGCAGAGTGTACTTATACAAACTTAGATAGCATAGCCTACTACACACCTAGGCTATATGGGAGAGCCTATTGCTCGCAGGCTACACACCTGTACAGCATGTGACTACTGAATACTATAGGCAATTGCAGCACAATGGGAAATATTCGTGCATCTAAACATATGTAAACAGAGAAAAATAAAAGTAAAAATATGGCATAAAAGATAAGAATTGGCTCTCCTGTATAGGGCACTTACCACAAATGGAGCTTGCGGGGCTGAGAGTTGCTCCAGATGAGTCAGCGAGTGGTGAGTGAATGTGAAGGCCTAGGACATTACTGTATACTACTGTAGGCTTTATAAACACAGCACACTTAGGGTACACAAAATACATTTTAAAACATTTTCTTCCTTCGGCATATTAGGCAATAGGAATTTCTCAAGTCCACTATAATCTTATCAAACCCTGGTTGTATATACAGTTGACTGAAACATTGTTATTGAACACATAACTATAGTTGAAAGAATAAGCAAAAAGTCTATCTAGGTGTGGTGTCTTGAGCAACTTTTAATTATTCTCCTGTCCTGCAATATGAGTTAATCTTCTCTGATTGATGTAGATTCCAGGAAGGGGTGTCCAGGACAATTGTCTTCCTTCTGGAGAAACTTCCCTTAATCAAATAAGAGAACTTCAAAGAAAGCCCCTCCCTGTGCTTTGGAAAGGAAGGGAAGTGGGCAGGAGTGGGTCAAAGAGAGACCTTTGTTCTCTTATTTCTGAGGCCCTTCAGTCTCCTGTATTCAAAGAACTCAGCATGCCAAAGCACCCTATTTTAGGGTATCTTTTTCTGAGCCCTAAACACT
This sequence comes from Rhinopithecus bieti, assembly GCF_001698545.2. Lineage (NCBI taxonomy): Eukaryota > Metazoa > Chordata > Mammalia > Primates > Cercopithecidae > Rhinopithecus > Rhinopithecus bieti. The sequence continues at coordinate 2,503,904 of NW_016809683.1, forward strand.
ATCACATTGGGGATGTCAACTGTGAAAGGAAAATATCTTGGGACCCCAGAATCACCAAGGAAAACTCAAGCTTAGGGAAACTGCTTAGGGCAAACCCACCTCCCACTCTGTTCAAAGTTATCCCTCTGCTCACTGAGATAGATACGTATCTGATTGCCTCCTTTGGAAAGGCAAATCAGAAACTCAAAAGAATGCAACCATTTGTGTCTCACTTATCTGTGAACTGGAAGCTCCCTCCCCACTGAACCAATGCTCTTCTTACATATATTGATTAATGTCTTATGTTTCCCTAAAATGTATAAAACCAAGCTATGCCCCGACCATCTTGGTCACATGTCTTCAGGACTTCCTGAGGCTGTGTCACAGGTGTGTCTTCAACCTTGGCAAAATAAACTTTCTAAATTTACTGAGACCTGTCTCAGATTTTCTGGGTTCACAATTTGGAAACCATGAATGGATTCTGAGTGGAGATGCTCCTGACCTTTGACAAATCTATCAGTGCTTGGTACCAGCATGAGCTAACTTTATGGCTCAAACCAATAGGACAATTTGCTGAGGTCTGAGAGGACACCCTCCAGAAAATCCCTGATCTCTTAAAATTTGGTAGAGATCTGAAGTTTATTTTGCTGTACAACACCTCTTTTGTTGGAGTTTTACTTGCTCCCAACAAGGAAAGCAACTTTTCCTGCTTTCATGATGATGGAAGGCAGGTGATGTTTTTATGGAGTTTGAGCTCTCTTGCAATGGGGAAAATTGGTTTGTTTTTTTTCCTGCTTCTAGGATGGTACAGGGCAGTCTACAGCCTGAGACCCATCACTAGGTAAGAAACTGTTTTGGGATTCTGTCTTGCAAATTCTTTTTAAACAACTAAAGTTAGTATTTAACAACCAGCTGGTATTAATTTCTGCTTATACTTAGAGCACTCAGAAATTGTATAATCTGTGTGACCATTGTTAGTTTTGCTTAACTGTTTTGTTGTTTGTTTCTGTTTGTTTCTGTCTTAGTCAAATCCCGAAGGGGAACCTAAATTAATGGGGTCAAGGACTCTGACGTAGTAGGAAAACAGCAGCTTAAAAATTTTTCTTTTAATTTTAATTACTATAGGGGCTTTATTTACATAACAAGGCACCTTTTTGCTAGCTGGACCAAACAGGGGCGGAAGGGGTGGGGGGGGGGGGCTGAAAGAGCAATGGCTGTACCTCTGAAATAGCAATCTTTTGTCCTAGCTGAGATTTGGTAATAAGATTTTTTTTTTTTAAGTTTTTAAAGGAGCTCAATGGTTGAAATCTGCTTAAGTTAAAACAACTCACCATCGCAAGATGTGTGTGTTTGTGCATGTTTGTATTTGAAAGGCCTTCATGTTTTTTGTTTCTTGTTTGTTTTTCTCTCCTAAGACCTTGTCTTTTTTGTAGCAAGAAAATATTTTTTTTCCCTTTTACTTCTCAGTTGACTGAATTCTGATTTTCACCGGATTTTTTGACTAAAATAGTTATTGCTCAACAGAGGCTACTCACTTGTAGAATGTAGTTTAATTTTATGTTTAATTTGAGCTCAAAGAAAATAAAAAGACATCTTCCTCTAACACCACCAGGGCTTTTTCCTCTCTGTACATTATGATAGTAAGATTTTGCTATTTGATTTTCCCACCTGGGTTGTTTTCTTTAATGGTGCAATTAAGGCTATTTTAAGCTGACAACATGCCTAGGGGGTTGTAAAACAGGTTATCAAGATCTGAAGTCAGCCTGGCGCGTGATCAAGCCTGTAATTCCCAGCACTTGGGAGGCCGAGAACGGGCGGATCACGAGTCAGGAGAATCGAGACCGATCCTGGCTAACACGGTGAAAACCCGTCTCTACTCAAAAAAAAACTACCCAAAAAACTAGCCGAGCGAGGTGGCGGCGCCCTTGTGGTCCCCAGCTATTTGGAGGCTGAGGCTGGGAGAATGGAGTGAACCCAGGAGGGGTGAGCTTGCAGTGAGCTAGATCCGGCCACGGCACTCCAGCCCTGGAGACAGAGCGAGACTCTGTCTCAAAAAAAAAAAAAAAAAAGAATCAAAAGTCTAAGATAGGAAAAAGGCGGGGGTGGGGGGGTGGGTGGGCATTATAAATATAAATGTACTTCTACTGGCATGCCTAATAAGTCCTTATATGTATGTATTTTGTGTACACAATGTTTCAGTACTAAAAATATATAAAAGAGCTCCCAATTGGCTTTAAAAAAAAATAAAAGTGGCTTAAATTGAAATGAACACATTCCTTAACACATCACAGCTTGGAGCACATCACATCCCCCCAAATGCCTCCCACTTCCTGGGCACCGACACAAAACACAATCCTCGATATATCCTCCAAAGAAAACGACACCTGGAGAAATCTCCGATAAGGTTACAACCGTTTGTAAAAGACGCAGGAACCAATAAGAAAGCTGCTAAAAGTATAAATTTAAAAATGTAAACCAATTGTATGTTGTTCCTCCTGAACCTGACAAGTCCTGTTTTACCTCGAAGCTATAAAATAGCAAGCGCAGCGCATTGTTTCCGGGCCCTTTGAATGCTGTAGAACGGAGGACCAAGTTCGAACCTTGCATTAAAGATCCGGGTGCGACATTGCTTTGACTGCCTGGACTCTGGTGTCCTTCTTTGGGGAATAAACGGTCCTGGGCATAACAAAATCAGGTACTAAAAAAAGAAAGAGTAGTCAAATGCTTTTTCAAGTTTATGTAACTATAAGTAAAATCTTTAATAAATAAGGCTAGCTTTAAAATTATTGTGGGTAAAGTATGTTAGAAATGTCTTAAGAATTGTCAGCATAACATTTTTTTTGCCGATTTATTCAATCAAGTGATTTTATACTTATCCCTGCAAAATACCCATACCATAAACGTGTCAAAACTTTTGGCATAAGGGGTTACAAAACCATGTAATGATCATTTGCCATTGTGTAATTTTTAATAAATAATGATATTGATATGGTTTAATGAAAATAGCTGCAATCTTGAATTTAGTAATATTACCATATAACTTCTAATCCTGTGGCTTGAGGCAGTTTAGTCCCACAGACAAGAAGGAGGTTTGGTTTTGGGAAAGAGACTGTTATTGTCTTATGTTTAAAGGCTAAACTTAGCTAGATTTCTCACAAAAGATTCATTTGGTCCTATGCCCAGGAATGAACAAGGGAGAGCTTGAGGTTAAGAGCAAGGTGGGAGTCAGTTAGAGTCAAATTGTTTTTCACTGTCTCAGCCTGTAATTTTGCAAGGGAGGTTTCATAACTAAATCATGACTAATCAACAATTTTTTATAAATAATCTAAGGTAAAACAATTAAAATAAAATAGGTAATGTAATGGATAAGACAAACTGGAATGCAATTTAGAATATATAAGTCATATTAATTAAATAACAGATAATTTCTTATTTGTGGTATTTTCAATAAATATATCTTGTAGGAAAACACTTCTTGCTTAAAAAAAGTGTGGTCCTTTTTTTTAAAACAAAAAAGGTGAACAAGTTTTGTCTAATTCAAAGCTTATTAAAAAATTATGTATAAAACCAGGTAAAAGGAACCAGAAAATAAAAAATGATGTAAATAAAGTTATAAAATAAAGAATTTTTTCAAGGTTAAAAAGCTTAAAGAGAAATAATTTTATATAAGAAAGAATCTTATATGGTAAATTTATATGGCAAATTTGATTCAGTGTCTGCTGCAGTGGGCAGAAAGCTCTGGCCTCCCTGAACACCTTGCCTTCCCCACCCTGCCATAAGCAATACTTTTCTCCCTTCCCTTTCCTCTCTCTCTCTGTGCAAACTGGTCGAAGGAATGGTAAAAATCACTGTTTATCTCCTATAAAGTTTTGATTAATGGGAAAAAGGATTCATGAGGCTAATCTTAAGCTGTAGTGAATCTGGTGTGCTTTGTGGGTCTTTCTGTATTGTTCTGTCACCAAGAGGGGCACCTTAGGATAAAACGTGGGCTTAGGACACCTGTAAGCCTGTTTTCAGATGGCCCAGCAAACTGGAAAATTATGAACTTTTCTGCGGGACCCTGAAAAAAATTGAATGAGGTTTTCTTCTTGTCCTGTACGTCCTTGGGAACTTGACCTTATAACCATGTGGCTGTGATTTCTTTTTTCACAATGGTGATCTGGATTCAGAGTCCAATTCCTGGCTTAAGGAAGAGTCTTTTATCTTCTGTCTGTCTGTGTATTTATATAGGTTCTGTGTGTGATATTTATATATGAAAGAGCTTTGATTAATTTTGTTTAATAATAAGAGCTTAAATCAAATATTTTCTCAGAAAATTAAAAAGTATAATGCCTTTTATTTAGTTCGTGTAACTTAAGTAACCTTTGGGAAATGAAGACAGTTTTAAAGACTATTGGTAAAATAAAAATATTTTCAAAAATGTAAATATTTGGTCTAAATTATGCAGGTCAGATAGTAGGTTTACTAAATGTAGTAAAGTCATAAACTGCTTCTTTGACTTTTAAAAATTGTTCAATTTATTTTGGAGTGTTATATTCTAGATAAGGCCTGGGACATGTGGAGTTAGCCATGCCCCCTAGCTATGCTGGAAATAGTCAGACCCTCTGGTGGCCTAGGCTCCATACCTGGTACATAATTAATATCACTTACTAACCAGGTTTTTCACCAAAAAGAAAAGTTGCTAAGAGTTAACACTGTAACATGTAATTAAGACTACTAAAGAAACAGTTCTACCTGTAAGGTTAGCAAAGTGAAATTTTTTTTTTTTTGAGACGGAGTCTCGCTTTGTCACCCAGGCTGGAGTACAGTGGCATGATCTCGGGTCACTACAAGCTCTGCCTCCCAGGTTCACGCCATTCTCCTGCCTCAGCCTCCCGAGTAACTGGGACTACAGGCACCCACCACCACGCCTGGCTAATTTTTTGTATTTTTTTAGTAGAGATGGGGTTTCACAATGTTAGCCAGGATGGTCTTGATCTCCTGACCTCATGATCCACCTGCCTCGGCCTCCCAAAGTGCTGGGATTACAGGCTTGAGCCACCACGCCAGCCATGAATTTTCTTTTCTTCTCCTAAAGGGTTAGAGGATTGTTTTAAGTTAGACAGAATAAAGCTGAAGGTTTTTAAGAAAGTTGTGGAAGTTTTATTAAAAAAATTAATTGTAAGAGATTTTGTTTGTGAATATATTGGCTAAAGTTAAAGAGGCGTTATTCAGTTTTTCCATAAATTAAACATTGGAATAAAAGCACAACAGGTTTTTGTTAGAGCAAAATCCTGCTTATGACCTACTCTTTAACAAACATTTGTAAAGGGTTGTAAAAGGTTTATGAGAATCTTACCTTATGGTCAAACATTAAAATTGGGTAGATATGTCTATAAGGTTTTATTAAGAACTGGGTTTGACATCAATAATGCACTAATGCAACAGTGACATTTGGCTTATTTAGTATAAAAGTCATACAGGAAGCATCATCAAATATGAAATGGTGTTTGGCTTTCTTTGGGCTGTATTTGTATAAATGTTACCGGTATGTGTTCCAAAATTATTTTTAAGAAAAACTCCTATAATTATGATATGACTTAGAGTATGTTATTAATAATTATGATTGTTATATAAAATCATTGTATGCCACAGAGGTAACCAAATTTCTTTGTCTATCATGTTTTTGACTGTGGTTGTCCTAACATGTTTCGTCACCCACAAACAATTGTTGTCTTGTTTTAACCCTCTTTAAAAGGTGGTTTATAATCAACTATAAAACTCTAATAGGTGTTCTTGAGTGTAGGATTCTGATAACTTTGGAAATGTGACATCAGAATAGAGAAAAAACTTTCAGAACTCTCATGGAGAGCTGAAATGTTCATAGCTATCAAACAGAACAGAAGTTAACTGCATGGAGTAAACTAATAGAAGTCTGAAGTAATCTTTTGTTTTTTACTTTGCTTAAAATGTTGCTGATCCTTTTTTTTTTGTTTTTCAGAGACAAGGAAACTTTTCTTTTGAGCTATTTACAGCTTTTAACAATTGAGTAAAGTATACTTCTGTGAACAAAATTTGGAGCATATTTGTTTCTCTCTACATGATTTCTCCAGAATTTGAAAACTAGTTGCAAGTATTCTTAACTTATGGCAGTATAGTTATTTGCATAAGTGCAATTAGAATCTGTTTTCTTTTGTAACAGGGCACAATTGGAAAAACTGGTTATTGCCGGGCACCATGGCTCAAGCCTGTAATCTCAGCACTTTGGGAGGCCAAGACGGGCGGATCACGAGGTCAGGAGATCGAGACCATCCTGGCTAACATGGTGAAACCCCGTGTCTACTAAAAAAACTCCAAAAAAAAAAAGGAAAAACTGGTTATTTTACCAAGGCCTTGACTGGAATATTGTGCTTTCCTTTAAGGAATCAAACTTAACTTGTAAAGCCAATAAAAGTCCCTTGGGAAAACCGGCCTCATATCTTGCCTCCACAGTCCCTGTATAGGGTTTCTGATTGGTGATAAGTAAAGAATGTCACTTTCTATCAGGCCCAGGGGCCCCAAGTTATCTTGGAACCTCAAGAGGAGAGGAATTTACTCAATTCATAGGTATTTGAGGATACAAACCCATGGCAAGGCTCGGCTCTAATAAAAGTCCTATCTAAAATTCCTTCTATGGAAGAGAGTTCCATCAAAGCCAATTTACAAAGAGCTTATGTAAAAAATCATTATTCTTGAAGCACTTTAGACAAATAATTAGGTCAAGTATGAAAAGGCAAATTGGTGTTGCCATAATTTGTCTTTAGTAAAATGGGAAACTGGAGAGAGAAATATTATGTTTCAAAACTATGGTACACTTGTTATTCAATTCTAGTCTCATCAGTTGTTTTTAAGTTTGTTTCTGCAATTTAGGCTAACCCTGCTTATTCCTGTAAACCAACCATTCCTGACTGCAGCTTAAAAGAAACAAGACAGATGGGTAATGTAAAAGTGTGAATCAATATTCTAGTTCTGAGCACACTGGACTCAACTATCGACCCCATGTCAGCTTGGCTCCAACAGTTGCCCAGTTCTTGGAAAGCTTTCTAATTTAGTTTACTTGGAATAATTTTACTTATTTTGCTTTACTGTTGTGGAATATATTGCTATTGTACTCTTTCTGTGTAGGAATAAGGATATGCTTGCTCAACGATTTCTTAAATTAAACACTTATTAATCTTCCAGGTATCACCTCTTGTCAAAACTTGGAGTTATGAATGGCCATTACTATACTGATACTTTCTGACTGAGCTCCTCTCTACCCTAAACACAAGAGACTCTCATAGTTAGGCAGGAATATCATCACCCCTATTCAGTCTGAAGAAGTTACAGAAGATGAATCTGAGTCTCTCTGCAACCCTTATGATTAAGGGTTGTCTTATAAAAGGGAGGGAAGAAATGTCAGAGGTGCTTAAACCAGAGCAACTCCATCTGGAACAGGGTCTGGGTAAAATAAGGCTGTGACCTCCTGGGCTGCATTCCCAGAGAGTTAGGTATTCTAAGTCACAGGACGAGACCGGAGGTTGGTACAAGATACAGGTCATAAATACCTTGATGATAAAATAGGTTGCAATAAAGAAACTGGCTAAAACCCACCAAAACCAAGATGGCGATGAGAATGACCTCTGTTCATCCTCACTGCTCCACTCTCATCAGAGCCATGACAGTTTACAGATGCCATGGGAACATCAGCAAGTTACCCTTTATGGTCTAAAAAGGGGAGGCTTGAATAATCCACCCCTTGTTTAGCATATAATTAAGAAATAACCATAAAAATGGGCAACAACCAGCAGCCCTTGGGACTGCTCTGTCTATGGAGTAGCCATTCCTTTTTTTTTTTTTTTCTGAGATGGAGTCTTGCTCTGTTGCCCAGGCTGGAGTGCAGTGGCACCATCTTGGTTCACTGCAACCTCTGCCTCCCAGGTTCAAGTGATTCTCCTGCCTCAGCCTCCCTAGTAGCTGGGATTATAGGCACGTGCCACCACACCCAGCTGATTTTTGTATTTTTAGTAGAGATGGGGTTTCACCATGTTGGCCAGGCTGTTCTCAAACTCCTGACCTCGTGATCCACCTGCCTCAGCCTCCCAAAGTGCTGGAATTACAGGCATGAGCCACTGCACCTGGCCCATTTTTTTATTCCTTTACTTTCCTAATAAACTTGCTTTCACTTTACTCTGCATACTTGCCCTGAGTCCTTTCTTGTGCAAGATCCAAGAACCTCTCTTGGGGTCTGGATGGGGACCCGTTTCCAATAACACGTTCACTCACCTGCATGCACAGTCAGTCCTCAGTAGACCTCTATTGTTTTATGCCAGCCTCTATAGTAAGAGCCAAAGATAAGACAGGAGGATTCCTGGGAGAAATGTATTTTGTGTTCTCTTTTCCATATCAACTCACCCTCTTGTTGCCTCTCTGTGTTCTCTTCCTCCCCCACCCTGGCAGTAATCCTGGCTGGGATCCTGGGTCTGCACAAAAAAGGGTGTCACTGGAACCTGCTCAACCACATTGCTGCGGGAAGGAGAGAGCCCCTCTGCCTGCCCCCAAGACTCAAATCCTTGAAGCTTCCTCAGGACTTCAGAACCTGTAGGAGTTCTCCTGGCTGCCCAGCTCACCTATCTTAAATTTTTTTTTTTTTCTATGCTTTAGCTGCTATTTTGAAAGTAGTGCATAGATAAGTTTTGTTTGTTTGTTTGTTTGTTTTGAATCCAGGAAACTAAAACATAGGAAGAAATAATGCACAATTAAGAGTGACAACTGTTGGTATTTTGGCATAGAATTTCCTTCCTGTGTTTTTCTTGCTTTGGGGGTTAAATACTGGCTTTATGTCATTAGAATATTGTCATTAGACTACCTGCTGGGGATCATTTCTCAAGGCTGTATTACAAAATATGCATTATAACATATGTTTCTGCAACCCACTGAGTTTTCTTTCTGATTTCCAATTTTCTCATTTGCCTACAGATCTGTAACTTTTTGTTTTGCTGTTCTTACTGTAGTTGAAAAAATTGGCAAAAAGTCTGTCTAGGTTGATGTCTTGAGTGGCTTTTCATTGTTCTCCTCTCCTGCAATATGAGTTAATCTTCTCTAGTTGATGTAGATTCCAGGGAGGGGGGTCCAAAGCAATTGCATTCCTTCTGGACAGAATTTCCCTTAATCAAACAAGAGAACTTCAAAGAAAGCCCCTCTCTTTGCTTTGGAAGGGAAGGGGGCAGTGGCAGAAGGTCAGAGAGAGACCTTTGTAAACCAAAATAAAATTCAAAGCCCCCCACCCCAACAACCATCTGAATGGACTTCTTCTTCCAGGTCAGAGCCCTCTACATTTAACCTGAAAGAATGGTTCAGGCCATGATGGGAAGCTGGAGTTCGGACATGTCTCAGTATGCCCGCCTCTCTTTTGGAATTCAGGAAAAGCCAATCAGCATTTCACATCAATACGGAACTTAAGCCTGCTATCTGGAGACTTCATCTGCAAGATAAAGCTTTGGTCTCTACAACTTTTTTTTTTTTTTTTTTTCTGAGACAGAGTCTCACACTGTTGCCTGGGCTGGGCTGGAGTGCAATGGCGTGATCTCAGCTCACTGAAACCTCTGCCTTCTGGGTTCAAGCAATTCTCCCGCCTCAGCCTCCTGAGTAGCTGGGTCCACAGGTACCCACCACCACACTTGGTTAATTTTTTTTTTTTTGTATTTTTAGTAGAGACAAGGTTTCACAATGTTGGTCAGGCTGGTCTCGAACTCCTGACCTCATGATCCATCCACGTCAGCCTCCCAAAGTGCTGGGATTGTAGGCCTGAGTCACTGGGCCTGGCCCTATTGTTAATAATTCTTTCAAACAATTGCCAATCAAAACATTTTTAAATCTACCTATAGCCCTATAAACTGGAAGCACCCACCTCCCCAACAAGTGGTCCCAGTATTGGAAGTAAATACTCCGTGCCACCAAGTGAAAATAGCACTCAGGCAAAAGTTTTCTCAGCAAGGCAATTTATTTCTATGGAAGGGTGCATCTCGCAGATGGAGCAATGGCGAGAGCACACTGGACGAGGGAAGGAAGGGGAGTCTCATGCCTAAAGCAGCTAGTCCCTACTGCTGTGTCTTTCCCCTACTGGCTAGGGTTGGACCACACAGTCTAAGCTAATTCCAACTGACTGTTTTAAAGAGAGCGAGGGTAAGAGCCAGAGTGGTGGGGTAAGTATTTTCGGCGGGAAGGATGCTTACAGAGCAGGTGACTAAGGATGGCTAAGGACAGAGCAGGTGACTAAGGACAGAGCGGGTGATAGAGGCTAGAAAGGGGTTGTTTATTGAAACTAGGGGCAAGAAGACATAAAGAATGAGGAAGCTAAACTTTAAAATAGAGAACAAAGAACAGGGGAGCTAAACATACTGCTACATTGGTTCTTTGGAGATGATCTCAGAACTCATCATACTTAACCATGTTCTCCCTCTTGAATTTTAAAGGAAGTTAACAGGCTAAAACTCTTGAAGAGGAATTTATTATATCCTACACCAACTTTCCAGACTGGACCAATATATATCTTAAATGTATTTGACTGATGTCTCATGTCTCCCTAAAATGTATAAAACCAAGCTTCACCCCCTACCACCTTGGGCACAAGTTCTCAGGATCTCCTGAGGGCTGTGTCACGGGCCATGGTCACTCATATTTGGCTCAGAATAAATCTCTCCAGTATTTTTGAGGCCTCTCCAGTATTTTCTACAGTTCAATGCTTTAGTTTACCCCAGGTGTTTTTTCCTTTTTTTTTTTTTTGAAATGGAACCTCACTCTGTCACCCAGGCCCAGAGTGCAGTGCCACAATCTCGCCTCACTGCAACTTTCATCTCCTGGATTCAAGTGATCTCCTGTCTCAGCCTCCCGAGTAGCTGGGATTACAGGCGTCCCCCACCATGCCTGGCTAATTTTGTATTTTAGTAGAGATGAGGTTTCACCATGTTGGCCAGGCTGGTCTTGAACTCCTTACCACAAGTGATCTGCCTGCCTCAGCTTCCCGAAGTGCTGGGAATACAGGTGTGAGTCACCACGCCTGGCCAAGCCCTCCTGTTTTGTTCTTTTTCAATATTGTTATGGCTATTCAGAGTCCCTTAAGAGTCCATATAAATTTTAGGATGAATTTTTCTACTTCTGCAAAAAATGTTGTTGGGATTTTGATAGGGCTTACAATGAATCTGTTGATTTCTTTGGGTAGTGTTAACATCTAAACAATATTATCTTCCAATCCATGAACACAGGATGTCTTTCCATTTATTGATGTCCTCTTTAATTTCTTTTAGCAACATTGTGTAGTTTTCAGTATACAAGTTTTTCACCTCCTCGTTTAAGAGGCACTAACAATTTAAAGCTGGTTCTTGTCCACAGTAGTTCCCTACAACAAACGTGAAACACAACTTATGTTGCAGTTGAAAGATGCCAAAGCTGGACGCGATGGCTCATGCCTATAATCCCAGCACTTTGGGAGGCCGAGGTGGGCAGTTCACTAGGTCAGGAGATCGAGACCATCCTGGCTAACACAGTGAAACCCCGTTTCTACTAAAAATACAAAAAATTATCCGGGTGTGGTGGTGGGTGCCTGTGGTCCCAGCTACTTTGGTGGCTGAGGCAGGAGAATGGTGTGAACCCGGTAGGTGGAGCTTGCAGTGAGCCGAGATTGTGCCACTGTACTCCAACCTGGGCGACAGAGCGAGACTCCATCTTAAAATAAAATAAAATAAAATAAAATAAAATAAAATAAATAGAATAGAATAGAATAGAATAAAATAAAAGTGGCAAGCTGAGAAACTCTGTAAAAGGAGAAAAAAAAGTTCCCCAGCCTCAGCAACCAATACCTAAAAGATTTGTAAACAGAATTTTTCATTCCTGTAATTGATTCATTCTCTCAACTGCACCTGTTTGTTAAGGCCACAGGGCTTAGCATCAACTAAGAGCTATTCTGGTAAAGCAAACAAACAAACAAAAAAATCTTGACTCTATTTTCAGCAAGGCAATCTTGAGAATAAAGCCACACAGCTCTGTGCGTGCCAAGTCCCTGACCCCGCATGACTTTTGTAACCCAAAGCCAAAGGCCGGAATTTAGGCTCGAGCAACACAATCTCTGGGTATTATTTTGCCCCTTAAATTGCGCTCTTTGTACAACGTTTCTGGCCCCATGCAACAACCCAGAAATAGACACAAGAATTAGGCAGATGGAGATAGAAATAGCGCCTTAATTACTGGTGAAGCTGTTAGAGAATGAGGTTCCTTCTCTCTGAGCCATGTGGGCTTATGAATATTTCACCCCACCGCTGGACAGATTTTCCATCTCTGGAGCAGGCACCCTGGACAACTGCATGCCTCTCCAACAGGGCTTGTCTCTCTGACACCTGCAACGTGAAGGAACAGAACAAAATACGTGCTCTCCCGTGGGTAGGTAGATCCCAAGGAAAGCTGAGAAGAAAAAAGGACTGAGCTATACATGGCCCCGCTCCTTCAAAGATTAACAGATACATTTTGCCCCCTCCCTGCGGGAGGCTGGGAGCTTTGCTCTCATGAAAGTTCCACCACATAGAAACAAGAAAAAGCAAAATTAGTGTTTCCTCCTATATAACACAATTTAAAATCTTAATTTACACCCATACATTTTCTCCTAAAAAGCAGAGAATAAGTTTCTTTCAAATGCTTTGGGATCATTTGTAAAATACGTCAAGCACTAGTCTACAAAGAAAATCCCAATAAGATTTTTTAAAAAGTAGGCCGGGCGCGGTGGCTCAAGCCTGTAATCCCAGCACTTTGGGAGGCCGAGACGGGCGGATCACGAGGTCAGGAGATCGAGACCATCCTGGCTAACACGGTGAAACCCCGTCTCTACTAAAAAATACAAAAAACTAGCCGGGCGTGGTGGCGGGCGCCTGTAGTCCCAGCTACTCGGGAGGCTGAGGCAGGAGAATGGCGTAAACCCGGGAGGCGGAGCTTGCAGTGAGCCGAGATCTGGCCACTGCACGCCAGCCCGGGCGACAGAGCGAGACTCCATCTCAAAAAAAAAAAGATTTTTTAAAAAGTAGTTATAGAGGCTGTGTTCTATGAGCATACCGCAATAGAGCTGTAACTTAACAATATAAGGATGATCAATTGTTTGCTCACTTTCTATTTTAAATTAGGTTTTAACATATGAAGTGTACAGTTTAATTATGTTTACATACTTATTCACCACATAACTACCACTTGATGAAGATATGGAATGTTTCTAGCTCTCCAGAGAGCCCCCTTTTATTCCCATCCAGTCCATACTCACTGTATATGTTTTCTATGGATGCTGCAATAAATTACCACAAATGTAGTGGCTTAAAACAACACACATTTATTGCCTCACAGTTCTGTAGGTGAGAAGTCTAGGTAATACTCGACTGGGTTCCCAATCTTATCTTGGCCTTTTTTGTTTTTTGAGATGGGGGTCTCGCCACATTGCCCAGGCTCTTTTTGAACTCCTGGGCTCAAGCAATCCCTCTGTCTTGGCCTCCCAAAGTGGTGGGATCACAGGAATGAGTCACTGTGCCCAACCTTGTCTTAGCTTCTGATAGGGCCAAAGTCAGTGTTGAATGGCCTGGGCTATTGTCTGGATACTCCAAGGAAGAAACTGCTTCTAGGTGCCTTCATGTCATTGGTAGAACTCACTACTTCTCATGATTTCCAGAACAATGACTCAAGTCCTTCCCACACTTTGAGTCTTCTGACTTCCTCTTCTGCCACATCTCTCTACCTCCAGCCAGGGAATGTTCTCTGCTTCTAAGGGCCCATATGATTAGATTAGTCCCATTCAGATAATCTCTCTCTTTTAATGCCAACTGATTAGTAACTTTAATTACATCTGCAAAGTCCCTCTTGCCAGGTAACAGAGCATATTTATAGTTTCTAAAGATTAAGATGGGACATTCTGGGAAACTGATATTCTGCCTGCCACATCCAACTCTTCTGATTTGTCACCATGTTTAGTCTTCCTTGTCCTTAAAATTCATATAAGTAAAATCATACGGTATATCCTCTTTTGTACTCAAAGGTATATCTGTGAAATTCATCTGTGTGGTTATGTGTAGCTTTAGTTAGTTATTTTTTACTGCAGTGAAATTCCGTTATATACCAAAATGTATTTCTTCATTCTAATGGTGATAAACATGCTTGAGACTGTTATAAATAAAGCTATTATGTACATCTTTGTTAATGTATGTGATATGGTTTGGCTCTGTGTCCCCACCCAAATCTCAACTTCAACTGTAATAATCCCCACGTCGTGGGAGGGACCTGGTGGGAGGTAATTGACTCATAGGGGCAGTTTCCCCCATATTGTTCTTGTGGTAGTGAGTAAGTCTCATGAGATCTGATGACTTTATAAATGGGAATTCCCCTGCACATGCTCTCTTGCCTGCTGCCATGTAAGAAGTGCTTTTGCTCTTTCTTCATCTTCCACCATGATTGTGAGGCCTCCCCAGCCATGTGGAACTGTGAGTCCATTAAACCTCTTTCCTTTATAAATTACCTAGTCTCAGGTATGTCTTTATTAGCAGCATTAGAACAGATTAATAGAGTATGTTTTGGTAGGTTTATACACTCACTTCTCTTGGACATATGGCAAGTAGTAGAACCACAGTTTGTAGAGTGTACATATTTTAGCTTGTTTTTTTGTTGTTTTTTTGTTTTTTTTTTTTTGAGATGGAGTCTTGCTCTGCCGCCCAGGCGGAGTGCAAGTGGGCCCGGATCTCAGCTCACTGCAAGCTCGCCCTCCCAGGTCGACGCCATTTCTCCGTCTCAGCCTCCCGGAGTAGCTGGGACTACACGGCGCCCGCCTCGGTCACCCCGGCTAGTTTTTGTGTTTTTTAGTAGAGACGGGGTTTCACCGTGTTTAGCCAGGATGGTCTCGATCTCCTGACCTCGTGATCCGCCGTCTCAGGGGGCTGGCTGGGATTACAGGCTTGAGCCACCGCACCCGGCCATATTTTAGCTTTAATAAACACATTTGAAGTGATTGTATCTATTTTCATTCCCACCAGTAATGGTTAGAGTTCCAGTTGTTCCACATCCTCACCATCTATTGGTATTGTCACTAAAAAATTTTAGCCAGTTTGCTGAGCAAGTAGTGATGTCTTTGTGATTGTGATTTGAATGTATATTTCTTGGATGACATATGTCTGTTTGTTTTTGAGACGGAGTTTAGCTCTTGTCGTCCAGGTTGGAGTGCAGTGGCACGATCTCGGCTCACTGCAACCTCTGCCTCCTGGGTTCAAGGATTCTCCTGCCTCAGCATCCCTAGTAGCTGGGACTAGAGGCACCGGCCACCATGCCTGGCTAGTTTTTTGTATTTTTAGTAGAGATGGGGTTTCACCATGTTAGCCAGGATGGTTTTGATCTCCTGACCTCATGACCCGTCCACCTCGGCCTCCCAAAGTGCTGAGATTACAGGTGTGATCCACCGCGCCCGGCCTCTTTGTGACATATGATATTGAGTATCCATGTGCTTATTGACCCCTTTAATCTCTTTTATTGTGAAATGCCTGTCCAAGCCTTTTGCCCATTTTATTCTGTTATTTTCTTATTTATTGAAGAATTTCTTTTTTTTTTTTTTACATTTAAGTCTTTTATCCAATATATTTATCATAAATATCTTCTCTCAGGCTGTAGCTTGAGGCACTAACAATTTTAAGGTGGTCTCTAAACTGATAGTCTCTTACTGATATATACCCTCTAACTAACTGGTATGTGTATTTTTAAATTTTTAGTACTATATTTATAATATGAAATTTACCATTTTAACCATTACAAAGTGTACAGTTCAGTGGCATTAGGTACATTCACATTGTTATGCAACCGTCCCTACCATCTATCTCCAGAACTTTTTCATCTTGCAAAACTGAAACTCTCTCTCTCTCTTTTTTTTTTTTTTGAGACGGAGTCTCGCTCTATCGCCCAGGCTGGAGTGCAGTGGCCGGATCTCAGCTCACTGCAAGCTCCGCCTCCCGGGTTTACGCCATTCTCCCGCCTCAGCCTCCTGAGTAGCTGGGACTACAGGCGCCCGCCACCTCGCCCGGCTAGTTTTTTGTATTTTTTAGTAGAGACGGGGTTTCACGGTGTTAGCCAGGATGGTCTCGATCTCCTGACCTCATGATCCACCCGTCTCGGCCTCCCAAAGTGCTGGGATTACAGGCTTGAGCCACCGCACCCGGCCAAAACTGAAACTCTCTACAATAAACAATAATAATAAACAATAACAATAACAAAAGAGGCAATAACAATTGCCTCTTCCCCTATACACTGGCAATCATCATTCTACTTTCTGTTCCTGTGAATTTGATTACTCTAAATACCACATGTGAGCACAATTATACAGTATTTGTTTTTTGTGACTGATTTCTCTCTCTTTTTTTTTTTTTTTTTTTTTGAGACAGAGTCTCACCCTGTCACCCAGGCTGGAGTGCGGTGCCATGATCTTGGTTCACTCCAACCTCTGCCTCCTGGGTTCAAGCAATACTCCTCAGCCTCCTGAGTAGGTGGGATTACAGGTCCATGACACCACACCCCATCTCTATTTTTAGTAGAGATGGGGTTTCGCCATGTTGGCCAGGCTGGTCTCAAACTTCTTACCTTAAGTGATCCACCCGCCTCAGCCTCCCAAAGTACTGGGATTACAGGCGTGAGCCACTGTGCCTAGCCTGGCTTATTTCACTTAGCATAACGTCTTCAAGGGTCATCCATGTTGTAGCATGTGTCAGAATGTCCTTCCTTCTCAAGGCTAACTAATATCGGATGTATATATTAGGTTGGTGCAAAGGTAATTGTGGTTTTTGCAATTAAAAGTTAAAAATTAAATGAAAACCACAATTACTTTTGTACCAATCTTTGTTGTACCACAGATTGTTTATCTATTCATCCATTTGACACAGGGTTTTTGCTCCTTAGTTTAGCTAAATCCAGGTTTTGTCTCACAACCAAGAAAATTACGCACGCAGACACATTGAAGGGTGAGGAGGGCAGAATTTATTCCGTGAAAGGAAAGCTCTCAGCAAAGAGAGGGGCTCTGCAAGCAGATTTCCATTTCACAAATTGAATACCAGGGCCACCAGACACAAACTGAAGGTCAGGCTCCTCCCCTGCATAAGGTGTGAATTTCCAGTAGCTCCACCCCATTCCCCTAGGTCATGTGGGCCCCCGGTCTGCTGTGGGTATGCCCAGGCAAGCCCCCTGTGCAGGTTCCCTTATCTGCACAAAAGGTCTGGTGTAAAAATTTCGTGATTACGTCTGGTGTAACCTGGGGTGGGTCGGAGTTTCTCCAGGAACCCTTCCCTATCTGCCTTGGCATTTGGCCATCTCCTGCATCTATATCACACTGACACTTAGATTGCTTCCTCCTTTCGACTATTGTAAATAATGTTGCTATAAACATGGGTGTGCTCTTACTGGTATATTTTAATGTACAAAATTTCTTCATGTTAGTGAAGTTCAAGTTATAAATGTTTTCTTCCATCTATCAGTTCTTTTAATGCTGTATAGAATATTTGCATATCCCTTGATAGTGCACATATCCTCCTCCGATTTTTTCTACAGATTTTATTGTTTTATTTTAATCTTTAAATCTGTCATCATCAGGAATTGATTTTTATGTGTGATGTGAGGAAGGAATCAAGATTCACTTTCTTTGGCAGGGCATGGTGGCTCATGCCTATAATCCCAACACTTTGAGAGGCTGAGGTGGGTGGATGACATGAGGCCAGGAGTTCAAGATCAGCTGGTCAACATGGTGAAACCCCATGTCTACTAAAAAAACAAAAATTAGCCAGGCGTGGTGGTGCGTGTCTATAATCCCAGCTACTCAGGAGGCTGAGGCATAAGAATCACTTGAACCTGGGAGGTGGAGGTTACAGTGAGCCAAGATCATGCCACTGCACTCCAGCCTGGGAGACAGAGCAAGACCTTATCTCAAAAAAAGTTCACTTTTATCCCGTATGAATATCTAATTGATCATCACTATTTGTGGCAAAGACCATTCTTCTACTGCATTGCAGGGTGCCTTTGTTGTAAATGAGGTGATGGTACAAAGACAAAGTTAGACAAATAGACCAACAGAACTTACACTGTTTGTTTCTGGATTCTCTGTTTTGTTCCATCAGTCTATTTGTCTGGCCTTGTGCAATACCATACTCTTTTTTTTTTTTTTTTTTTTTTGAGATGGAGTCTCGTTCTGTCACCCAAGCTGGAGTGCAGTGGCCAGATCTCAGCTCACTGCAAGCTCCGCCTCCCGGGTTCATGCCATTCTCCTGCCTCAGCCTCCCGAGTAGCTGGGACTACAGGCGCCCGCCACCTCGCCCGGCTAGTTTTTTTGTATTTTTTAGTAGAGACGGGGTTTCACCGTGTTAGCCAGGATGGTCTCGATCTCCTGACCTCGTGATCCGCCCACCTCGGCCTCCCAAAGTGCTGGGATTACAGGCTTGAGCCACCGCGCCCGGCCTACCATACTCTTAATTACTGTGGATTTACAATGACTCTTTTAGATCCTGTAATGTAAATTTTCCCACTTGTTCTTCACCAAGATTTCTTCTATTACTCTAGGTCATTTTTATTTCCATATAAATTTTAAAATTGAATCAACTTGTCAATGTTCCAATAAAAATATCTGCTAGTATTTTATTGAATCTATAGATCAGTTTGAAAATAATTGAATTCCTGACAAAATTGAATTTTTTGATTCATAGTATCTCTCCAATTATTTAGGTCTTTCAGTTATTTTAACGATGCCTTGTAGTTTGAGTGTCTTGAAAATTGTTTGCTGGATATATTCTTAGGTATTTGATGTGTTCTAATGTCATAAATTATTTATTTTACTTTTTATTGTTTGTCTCTTAGTATGAAGAAATACAATGCAATTCTGTATATTGACTTCGTATCCAGGGACCTCACTAAATTTATTATAATCTAATGAATTACCCATACATTATTTTGGATTTTCTACACGTACAATTACAGTTGAGCCTTGAACAACATGGGTTTGAACTGTTTAGGTCCACTTACATGCAGATTGGAGAAGGGATGAGCAAAAGAGAGAAGAAGGAATGAGAGAGACAGAGAAGTGATGAGAGAGAGAAGAGAAAGAATAAGAGAGAGAGAGAGAGAGAAGGGATGACACAGAGAGGAGAGAAGGAATGAGAAAGAGAGGAGAAAAGGAGTGAGAGAAAGAAGGAATGAGAGAAAGAGAAGGAGAGAAGGAATGACAGAAAGAGAGAGAAGGAATTAGAGACAGAGACGGAGAGAAGGAATGAAAGAAAGGAGAGAAGGAATGAGAGAGAAGAAGGAATGACAGAGAGAAAGAGAGAGAAGGAATGCGAGAGAGGAGGAGAGAAAGAATGAAGAAAGAGGAGAGAAGGAACGAGGGAGAGAGGAGAGAAGGAATGACAGAGAGAGAGAAGGAATGAGAGAGAAGGAATGAGAAAGAGAAGGAGAAAAGGAATAAGAGAGAGAAGGAATGAGAGAGAGAGAGAAGGAGAGAAGGAATGATAGAGAGAAAGAGAGAGAAGGAATGAGAGAGAAGGAAAGAGAGAAAGAGAAGGAATGAGAGAGAGAAAGAGAGAAGGAATGACAGAGAGAGAGAGAAGGAGAGGAGGAGAGAAACTGCTGTGTACTCTGGTGGACATTTGTAAACCATCACAGCCACCCAGCACTTGATCAGTAAACTCACTTTCTCAGCCTCCAAGAAGCTAGAATGAAGACATGGGTGATCTGCCCTGGGATGGAACTGGAAGCTGACTTGGAGCTGGATGCAGTAACTGATGTGTCCTGATCCCGTTTTGAAAAGAGTGTTTTTGTGTGTATGTGGGCTAAAAGGGGTTTATAAGTACTACTTTCTGTTACTTGGTTTTATTTAAGTGTGTGTGTGTGTGTGTGTGCGCACACACACGTGCGTGCACTCACTGACGTTGGGTAGTCAAAGGCTTTGTAGACTTTGGTGATTCTTTTTGCCCAGTAAACACTTTGCCTCCATTTGGGGGCGCTCCCTGCTCTACAGCTCTTGGTGGGACGTGGCAATAGCCTCTGACTACAGAAATCAGATCCTCATTCCCAGCCTCTCTTGATGCAGAGATGCAGCCAAACCGTTGTACCCATATTAGACTTCAAATCATGAGCTCGCTCCAGAATCTATTCTGGGGATAATGGCAGCAGTTACATCCTGTTTCCAGAGCCAACAGCATAAGAGGCTGTAGTCGTGTGTCCAGCATTGGTCGTGTTGGTGACAACGGTGCTGAAGTCAGAGCTGTCTGTGCTTAGCAGTGCTTCCCACTAAACCACTTTTCAGTGTGATTTTGGGTGCTGTTCCTGGGGGTGTTGCTTATGGACACAAATTGTATACAGGCCATTTTTCCTTCTTCTTTCCTAGAGAACTTCTGAGATACCTAATATTTGGTAATACAGTGCTTTTCTGATTAAGGTAGTTTGGGTTCACTTTTGTTAGCAGCTAGGATTGCTGACTGGTTCAGGAATGAATCAGGTCATGTAATGAAAAGTCCAGCGATGGCCCTGCTTCAGGTAAGGTTGATTCCAGGTGCTCAACTACATACTAGGACTTTTTTTTTTTTTTTTTTTTTTGAGACAGAGCCTCACTCTGTTGCCCAGGCTGAAGGGCAGTGGTTCAGTCTCAGCTCATTGCAACTCCACCTCCCAGGTTCAGGTGATTCCTGCCTCGGCATCCCAAGTAGCTGAGATTACAGGCAAGTGCCACCACATCCGGCTGATTTTGTATTTTTAGTAGAGACGGGGTTTCACTATATTGGCCAGACAGGTCTCGAACTCCTGACCTCAAGTGATCCGCCCCCCCTTGGCCTCCCAAAATGCTAGGATTACAGTTGTGAGCCACCGCGCCTGGCCTAGGACTCCTGTCTATCTCAGGTCTGCTTTCCTCCGCGTGGGTTCCTTTCCTAGGAATGACCTTTGTACATCATGGAAAAGATGGCCATCAGAGATCTGGATTTACCTTGCCTTTAAACTAGCAGCCCCAGAGGGAAGGGAGTCCATCTTTCCTACCTATTTCTCCCACAGAAGTCCTGGGAATGGTTCTGCCCAAAGCAACCAGCATGGTAGAGGTTCTCCAGTTAGTGTCTGAGAGTCTTAGTGTTTCAGCAATTTTTGTCACAGCTTCCCTAGGTCACAGAAATACCAAACAGTTCAATTACCAAGTGGCTAGGCCCAAATGGTTTGTGAACCTCTGCAATCCTCTGCAGTCATGGGATAGGCCAACCGAGTCATGCACTCTCCTCTGCAAAGGGGGTGCAGCCACACTTCCAGGAAGAAAATTAAGATGGGCAAAGTATAAAAGATATCCACCATTCCTCTGTCCTGATGGAACAGCCTTGGCAGGCCTGTGTCTGGTAGATATAAACAGAGTGTGCACGTGTGATAGGTAGCAGATGACCAGCAGAAGAGCTGGCCTGGGGCTGGGGGTCTGTGGAACGCACTGGTTTATTTATAGGATGCTTGTACCCCAACCTGGAGCCTATGATGTCGTCAACTGTTAAAACAAGCCACACTAGCAAAAATGGAGGCCCGAGAGCCAATTCATGACCCCGAGAGCTCCATCCTGAGGGGGCAGGCCCGGGACATGAGTTCTGCATTTGGAGTGAGGGATGCAGAACTGTGGGAATGGATAAATCAGTTGCATTTATCTTTCCTCCTTTTGCCCAAAAACCCAATAAACACACCTCTTCCTTGTTTAGTTCCTGCACTCTGAGCGTGAATTGCAGCATGCCTGGAATGAAACTGAGCGGTTGTACTAAACTTCCTGCCTGGCACGGATGCTGGCCAAGGCAGGAAAGCCGATGAATAGTGTCGCTTTGTAGGCAGGGGGCCAAAAAGGAGTTTGGCGTGGTTTGTACCAACTTGTCAGCGTTGTTTATTGATAACAGTGAGACTGATTTGCTCCTGGTGAGACTCCCAGAGAGATGTGCTGCACAAGCTAGTTATGTAACAGGAATTTCTGTATGTGACCCATGAAACGTAAAAAACCCCAGCCGAGACTCTCTTTTGGGCCCCTTGGTTCTGTGGTGCTCTGTGCACCTGCCAAGGGTTCTGTAAAGGGTTCTGAAGGAGGAAGTGCATTTTGCCATGACCAGCTGGCCATGGCTGTGATTCGGCCATAGCTGTGATTCTCTTCTTCTTCTCCTTCTTCTCCTTGTTCTCATTCTCCTCCTTCTCCTCCTCCTCCTCCTCCTCCTTTTCCTCCTCCTCGTCCTCCTCCTCCTCCTTCTTCTTCTTCTTCTTCTTCTTCTTCTTCTTCTTCTTCTTCTTCTTCTTCTTCTTCTTCTTCTTCTTCTTTTTCTTGTCTTCTTCTTCTTCTTCCTCTTCCTCTTCTTCCTCTTCCTCTTCTTCCTCTTCCTCTTCTTCCTCTTCTTCCTCTTCCTCTTCCTCCTCTTCTTTCTTCTTTCTTCTTCTTCTTTTTTGTCTCTGTTGCACAGTGGAGTCCAGTGGCATGATCATATCTCATTGAAGCCTCCAACTCTTAGGTTTAAGCGTCCTCCCACCTCAGCCTCCTGGGTAGCCAGGACTACAGGTGTGTGCCACCACACCTAGTTTTTTTTGTTGTTGTTTGGTTTTTTCTCTGGACAGAGTCTTGCTCTGTCACCCAAGCTGGAGTGCAATGGCATGATCTCAGCTCACGGCAACCTCTGCCTCCTGGGTTCAAGCAATTCTCCTGCCTCAGCCTCCCGAGTAGCTGGGATTATAGGTGCGCACCACCACACCCAGCTAATTTTTGGTATTTTTAGTAGAGACGGGGTTTCACCATGTTGGCCAGGCTGGTCTCAAACTCCTGACCTCAGGTGATCCACCTGCCTCGGCCTCCTAAAATGCTGGAATTACAGGCGTAAGCCACTGCGCCCAGCCCAGGCCTAGTTAATTTTTAAATTTTTTGTAGCGATGGGAATCTCATTGTGTTGCTCAGACTGGTCTTGAACTCCTGGTCTCAAGCAATCCTCCCACCTCAACCTCCCAAAGTGCTGGGATTACAAGCATGCACCACCGTGCCCTGCACACATCCTGACTTTAATGTTAGCTGTACAGTGCTCCTTTCCCTTCAAGAATCTATAGATTTGTAAGCATTGTCATTTGGAGTCCTGTAAGTCAGTAGCAACAAATCCTGTAACTGCTACTCTTAGCGCAGTCCCTAAGGTAAAATGACTCGATTCTGTCTAATTGGGCTGAAAAGGACATAGATGTATTAGTCTTTAGTTTCTCAAGCTAATCCAGTTGCCATTCTGCTGACAGAGGATTCACATTCACAATGTCTATAGATATTGCCAGATTCTCATTTCTACCAGTAGTGTGTGGACAGACCTTTTGCAGTACACTGTCATCAAAATTTGAGGTACTCAATCATTTGCATTTTTGCCATCTGAGAGGTGAAACATTTGATGTCATTGTCTGCACTTGTACTTGGCAAAATCAAGGATGCCAGGAAGGGGATGTAGCTTGCCTATCTCTCTTGGTTTCCTGAGGAGGTTGCCTAGGTGCTCTCGGCAGCCCCTATGGAGTGAAGAATGCATTATTTCAGAGGAGATCAGAGCAAGCCAGAACTTGTGGCTCTTACAGTATTTTAGTTTGGGGTCAAGGGTTGATCGGCATTCAAGATTCATTCTTGGACCGGGAGCGGTGGCTCGCACCTGTAATCTCAGCACTTTGGGAGGCTGAGGGGGCTGGATCTCTTGAGCTCAAGAGTTCACGACCAGCCTGACCAACATGGTGAAACCCCATCTCTACCAAAAATATAAAAACATTAGTCAAGTGTGGTGGTGTGGCTACAGCAGGAGAATCACTTGAACCCAGGAGGCGGAGGGTGCAGTGAGACAAGATCACGTCACTGCACTCCAGCCTGAGTGACAGAGTGAGACTCCGTCTCAAAAAAAAAAAAAAGATTCATTCCTGTGACACGTAAGGGAATGCTTCTATATCAGAGGTACATCCCACCACATCCCACTACTTACTGTACCATCGTACCCACTTGAGGTTTCAGTGCAGCAAGCCTGGCCGTGCCCTACCACACCTCACACCTTTTCAGATCTGTGGTCCATTTTCCTTCTGTCTGCCTATACTTTTTTCTTAATTTGTAGACACTCTTGCATAATTAACCCATGGTCTGTCACATGTCCTGCAAATATATTCTTCAGTCAGTCATTTGCCATTTAACTTTCCTTGTCGTTTATTTTTTACATTATGAAAATGTCCTACATTTTCTCCTGGTATTTTATACTTTTATGTTTTATGTTATCAAATAAGAAAGGATGCTATTTGTTACATAGTATCATGTTATGTTTGTATAGATATATGTTATTAATGTAAGTGTTCCAGAAATTGTATGAAATTTCTAGAAATCTGATATGTCCTGGGATAATGTTATCAGCTATAATTCCAGTTGTTATCTTAAAACGTCATATACCTCATGAATAACTAAATTTTCTTACGAAAATTCAAATGAACTCTCATGAGATCATTAACCGTGGCCATTTTAATTTTTTTTGTCATCCACCAGGTGGTTATTGTTTACTCTGATGCTTTCCTGAAAGCACTTGCAAATCGCTATGACACAAAATTTCAAGAGATTCATAAAAAAAGACTCAAGCATAGGTGTCTGATAACTTTTAATTCACACTGTTGAACCCATTAAACTGGAGTTGTTCTTAGCCTTACAGCTCTGCGAATGGGAGCTGGATGACTTGATAGAGACTTCAGAGAAATTGCTACAACAGGTTATACCTGGACAACCTTGGTGCCTGAGGCTGTGTTGGCCACACAGAAAGTTCACCAGAAACCTGATGATATCACCAGAGACACCCAAGCTGCAAACCAGGAAAACCCATCGGATTGAGACTGCCACACCAGAAGAAGAAAAAACAAATGCTATTTCTATGTGAATACGACAGGAATAGATGCCCAAATATTGGATCTTTAGAGATATAAAAGGCCAGGTCCAGGTTCTCCAGCAGATGTGGAAAACATCATCAACTGACCTAGTTAAATCAAGAGATTAAATCTTGGCTCTTGGGGACTCTAGTTTCAGGTACTTTCCAAACTCTTGGCATTATCCTCTCATTAGTCCTACTGATAACATTTCCTATCTGTTGCTTCTCTCAGGAGTCTTCAGTGCTTGTCAGCAGCCACTGACTCATCACGTGATCTCAGGAGGATGGAGCAACAAAAACTGCTTCAATTGGAATTGTCAAAAAAAGAAAAAACCTACTGAAACTCTGCTTCATGATCTTCAGACAGCATGGAGACCAAGTCATGTGGAAACCGAGTGTAGTGCTAAGCAGTGGGTCACACTCTGAGTACGACTGAGAGAATGACCCAAATTGGGCAATTGTTAAAAACAAACAGGAAAATAGATGGCCAGGTGTGGTGGCTCACGCCTGTAATCCCAGCAATTTTGGAGGCCGAGGCAGGTGGATCACTTGGCTAACATGGTGAAACCCCTTCTCTACAAAAAGTACAAAAGAATTAGCCTTGTGTGGTGGTGTGAACCTGTAATCCCACATATTCAGGAGGCTGAGGCATGGGAATCACTTGAACCCTGGAGGCAGAGGTTGCAGTGAGCTGAGATTACGCCATTGCACTCCAGCCTGGAGTATGATACCCTGTCTAAAGAAAGAAGAAAGAAAGGAAGAGAGAAAGAGAGAGAGAAAGAAAGAAGAAAGGAAGGAAGGAAGGAAGGAAGGAAGGGAGGGAGGGAGGGAGGGAGGGAAAGAGGCCCTGAGCCGACTAGCTATGGCCATGTAACTGAAACTGAATTGATCCTGATTTCCCCTCAAATGCTGGCTCTACCCACAAATAAAAATTAAGCTTTTCTTCCTTGCCAACCTGGAAACATGAAGCCGATACAAATAAGCTTGTGCAGCTCTGTTTGCAAGACAGAGGTGAAGGTGCCTCCTCATTCTTGCTTTGTAAGCTGCACTGTAACTGCTGGACTTCCTCTTACCATGTTCACAAATTATTCTTTTGCATGCACAATCACCTGAAAAATTCTTAAATTTGATCTGACTTTATTTTTAACAAAGTATGATTTTGCTGTTGGTTTCTGAGAGTTGGCTTTGATGTGATAGTTATTGCTCATATTTCTAGCTTAATGGAAGTCTTTATTTGGATTTTGTTAAATGACTTTGAGTATTTGTTCTGTACAGGTTTATGGCTAGAAGGGGAAGTGAGGAGTGGAAGGAAACTCTGGAGGAGAAGGGGAGGGAAGAGGGGCTTACTCGTCTAGTGGTGTCTCACAGGGCCTCGGGTCAGAGAACTCCCAAGGGTGGCGGCAGCTTGGAGGCCTTAGAATTTTGAGGCTCCAGCTCATCCATAGATAACACTTGTCCTGTGAAGTTTCACAGGACATGCAAAGCAGGCAGGATCTAAATGGCTAACGGTTTCATTGTTGGGACTATTTTTTACAATAACTGGATGTGTACAAATTTGAGTTTGGCAGCAGTGGGCTTTTGAGCTAACAGATGTGAATCTGTAGTGAAAAAATAAACAACCCCATGGGTCCACAGGCCCAGGCCATTGTTGGCTCATTTTTAGAACAGCAGCTTAGAGACAGCCCATGTCCAAAGATTCTAATAAATTAAGGAGGTAAAGGCTCCCTCTTACTACACAGTGCACTGCATTACAGACAGAGGGGTCAAGTGTTTGAGGTGGGAGAAAGTGAAGGTGGAGCCACGTGGCCTACGGCAGCAATGAAGAGTTGATGGAGGGTGTGGTAGCACTCCTCTGTAGTTCCAGCTACTGGGGAGACTGAGGCAGGAGGATCGTTTGAGCCCAGGAATTCGAGGCTGCAGTGAGCCATGATCTCATCGCTACATTCCAGCCTGGGTAACAGAGTGAGACCCCATCTTTTAAAAATAAAAACGAGCTGATAACACACGAGCAGGCAGTGTCTGAATGCTCAAGGTAGTACAAGTTCCCATGGTGAGATTTGCTTCAGTGAAACCCCAGTGTACACTTCTTCCAATCTTGGGAGTAATATCATCCTCTCCCATCATGGATATTAAGAACAATATTACAAAGGAGGTGTACACCCCCTGAGATGTTGAGAGTAATATTATGCTCTCCCCTTCGGGATATTAGGAACAATATTGCAGGAGGTGTGTACAACCCCTGCGATATTGGGAGTAATATCATCCTCTCCCCCTGAATGTAAGAAACAGTATCACAGGAGGATGTACACCCCCTGCGATATTGGTAGTAATATCATTTTCTCCCCCTCTGGATATTCGGAACAGTATCACAGTGGGTGTGTACACCCCCTGCGATATTGCCACCAGTATCATAGTCTCCCTCCCAGGATATAAGGAACAATATCACAAGGGGTGAACACCCCTGTGATATTGGGGGTAATATCTTCTTCTCCCCCGCTGGCTATGAGGAACAATGTCACAGAAGGGGTGTACACACCCTGCTCTATTGGTAGTGATATCATCCTCTCTGTCCCTGGATATTAGGAACAACATCACTAGGGAGTGTACACCTCCTGCGAAAGAGGATGATATTAAGACTATATAAGGAACCAGATGACCGAAGGGATGTACACCCGCTGCGATAGTTTCAAGAATGTCATCCTCTACCCCCTGGCTGCTAGGAATAACAACATACAGGGGTATACACTTTCAGTGATATTGGGAGTCATATCATCCTCTCCCCCGGATATCAGGAACAGGTCTATTAATTATTAATATTAATAAATATAAAATTAATAGTAATAATCAGTATTAATAATCACAAGGAAGATAGTGAAAATTAATATTGGTTAAAAATGTTAACAATTAGTATTAATAATAGTAATATCACCATTAATAATCAAATGATATCAGCAATTATTGTTACTTAAATCAATACTAAGTGATGTTAGTAATAAAATAATAATTAATATTAAGAACTAATAATATTGTTAAATGACATTAATATTAATTAATTTTAAGCGTGCATAAT
>NW_016809683.1:2532724-2537485 GCF_001698545.2 Rhinopithecus bieti
TACACGCCCCTGTGATATGGTTCCTAATATCCACATTGGGAGAGGATGATATTACTCTCAATATCACAGGGGTTGTCCATCCCGCCTGTGATATTCTTCCTACTATCCAGAATAAGAGAGAATGATATTACTCCCAATAGTGCAAGGGGTGTACCCCCCACCATGGGATATTGTTCTCAAGAGGTAAAGGAAGAGAAGATAATACTATTCTTTGTACTGCAGGTGATGTACTCCCCACAATGTGGGAAGTCATAGCCACCCCCTCTCTCGCCCTGGCTATTACGGTCCATGGTGGACTCACAGCCTGTTTACGGTGTTGTGAGTAATATCATCTCCCCGCCTGGAAATTATGAACTGTTTCACAGATGGGTGTACATCCGTCCTTATTGGGAATCATATCATCCTCTTCCTCCCTGAATATTAAGAGCAGTATCCCAGGAGTGTTTCTACTCCCTACCATATGGGGTGTCATATCCTCCTCTCCCACGTCAAAATTAGAAACTAGATCACTGGGGGCATGTACACCTTCTGTGATCTTTAAAGTAATATCATCCTCTTCCCTCCAGGATCATGGGAACAATATCCCTGGGGGGTGTACACTTTCTGCCATATATGTAGTCATATCATACCCTCCGCCTTGGAATATTATGAAGGACCATCTCACACGAGGGTGTACAACCCTTGCTGCGATACTGGGAATAGGATTATCCTCTTCCCCCTGTGCATATTTGGAAAAAGATCAGAGTGGGTGTACACCTCCTGCGATATGGGGATTAATATCCTCTTCTTCCTTTCTGGATATGAGAAAAAATATCACATGGGGTTTACACTTTCTTCGATATCTGGAGTAATGTCATCCTCTCCTGTTTTGAATGGCAAGAACAATATCTCAGGGGGGATGTACACCCCCTGCCATATTGGGAATAATACTACGCTCTCCACGCCTTGATATTAGGAACAAAATCCCAGCGTGGGTGTACAGCTCCTACTCTATGGAAAGTAATACTGTCCTCTCCCTTCCTGGATTTTAGGAACAATATCACAGGGTGGGTGTACACAGCCTGCGATTTTGAAAGTAATACCATCCTCTCCCCCTCCGGATATTAGCAACAATATCGCAGAAGGATTGTTCACTCTCTGTGATATTGGGAGTAATACAGCCGCCTGTGATATACTTCCTAACATTGAGGTGGGTAGAGGATGATATTACTGCCCATATCGCAGGAGTTGTAAAACCCCTTCAATATTTTGCCTACAATCCTGAGGGGAGAGGATGATATTGCTCCCAATATCGAAGAAGGCGTACACCCCCCTGTGACTCTATGCCCAATATCCACGTTGGGAGACGATGATATTACGCCCAATATCGCGGGGGATGTACACCCACCCTGGGATATTGTTCCTTCTATCGAGAGGGGGAGAAGATGCTATGACTCCCAATAATGCAGGGGCTGTGGCTGTACACCCCTCCTGTGATACTGTTCTTAATATCCTAGGGAAGAGAGGATGATACTACACCCAATAGGAGGTGTACACCCACCCGGTGATATTGTTCGTAATGTACTCCACCTCCGTCCACCAGGGATATCGTTTCTAATATCTAGGGGAAGAGAGGATAACATTATGCCCAATATCGCAGGGGAGTATACACACCCTTTGTGATGTTGTTCCTATTATCCAAAGGTAGAGACGATGATATTACTGGCCATATCACAGGGGGTGTACACCCTTCTGTAATCTTGTTTTTGACATTCAGTGGGGGAGAGGATAACATTAATCCCAATATCACAGAAGGTGTACAGACCCCTGTGATATAGTTCCTACTATACAGGGACAAGGGAAGAATATTGCTGTCAGTGTCGCAGGGGGTGTAACCATCCTGCCTCCCATATATTGTTCCTAATATGCAGCGGGGTGGAGGCTGATAGTACTCCCAATATCCCAGAAGGTGCACACACACCTGTGATACAGTTCCTAATATCCAGCGGGAAAGAGGCTGATTTTACTTGCGATATCGCAGTGAGCGTACATGGCCCCCAACCCCGAGGTATCGTTCGTAATATCCAGGTGAGAAGATGACATTGCTGACAATATCGAAGGGGGTGGACACCTCTTCTGTAATATGGTTCCTGATATCCAGGGGGTAAGTGGATGATATTACTCCCAATAAAGTAGGAACCGTATAGCCACCCTGGGATTTTGTCCTTAATAACCACAGGGGAGAGGTGATATTACTACCAATATTGCAAGGGGT
Source organism: Rhinopithecus bieti (assembly GCF_001698545.2). NCBI lineage: Eukaryota > Metazoa > Chordata > Mammalia > Primates > Cercopithecidae > Rhinopithecus > Rhinopithecus bieti. The sequence continues at coordinate 2,534,979 of NW_016809683.1, forward strand.
GTACACCCCTTCTGTGATATTGTTTCTGATATCCAGGAAAGGATAAGATGGTATTACTACCAATATTGAAGAGATGTACGGTCCCCATGGGATATTGTTCTAAAGATACAGGTTGAAAGAGGATGAGATTTCATCCAATATAACAAGGGGTGTACACCCCGCCTGTGATATGAATCGTGAAACCTAGAAGAAGAGAGAATGACATTGCTTCCAAAAACACACGTGGTGTACACCCACCCTGTGATACTGTTCCTGTCATCTAAAGGAAGAGATGATGATACTACTCCCACTACCGGAGAAGCTACACACCCCCCTGTGATATTGTTCCTCATCACTTGTGGGGGAGAGCGTGATATTACTTCCAATATGACAGTGGCTTGACACCCAGTCTGTGATATTGCTCCTAATTTCCAGTAGGTAAAGTATGATGTTCCTGCCGAGAGAGTAGTAGGTGCACAGCCGCCCTGTGATGTGTCTCCGAATATTCAGGGAAACACAGGACGACATTACCCCAAATCTCCCAAAAGGTATACACCCATTGTGTGATATGGTTGCTCATATCCGGAGGTGCAGAGGATGGTGTTCGTTCTCCTGTCGCAGGCTGTGTACATACACCCTGTGAAATTGTTCCTAATATCCTGAACAAAAGAGACTGCTAATAATGGATACACATTGCAGGGGGGAGTAATTATTACGATCCACATCGTAATGGGGAGTAATAGCAACCCCCTCTCTCCCCCTTGCTGTTACGATCCACATCGCAGGGGGGTGAGGCATCCCCGCGATATGGGGAGTAATAGGATCCCCTCTCTCCCCTGGCCTTGTATAAGGAGGCTGGCCTTATATAAGTGTCCCCCAATGCCATCGCAGGCTTTAATGTATTCACTTGAAGTTTTTTCCTCATTTAGATCTTCCTTTCCCTTAACAGATCTAATTGCTGCCTGACATTCTGTATTAGCATTTTCATGAGCAAGCAGCTGAACGATCACTTTCTTGGCATGAGAATCGGAAATAGCCTTTTGAGCCGCATCCTGCGAACGGGCGATAGAATCTGGATAAGGCTTCCTTGGACTCTGTTGAACTGTGTGAAAAGAAGGATAAGCAGTAGCAGGGTCATGAATTTTTTCCCAGGCTCTTCGGCATATAGTTCTGAGCTGATCAACAGCCTCATTACCCATTACCATCTGTTGATTTAGAGTACCCCATGCCTGTCCGATTCCAAGCAGTTGATCAGATGTGACATTAACGGGACGTTGGGCTTGAGCATTTCTGCGTGCCTGATTTGTTGCTGCATCTGTCAACCAGGTTTTAAATTGGAGAAATTCAGAGGGGCACAGGGTGGGTCGGGCGAGTGCCTCCCAATCCGTAGGTATTCAACGTCTGTTATAAGCCACACATTGTAACAAGGAATGAACATAAGGAGAATTTGGCCCATATTGTCCAATTGCTTGCTTTAAGTCTTTTAATATTTTAAAAGGAAATAGCTCCCAGCATGCTTGAGCAAGTTCTCTGGGCTCCTCAGCTGGCGAAATAATGACCAGAAACTGCCAAGCATTCAAATCCCCCATTTCTTGTGCCTGGGGAATGGATGCCTGGATTGTCCCTGTGCCATCATTTGTATTTGGACCGGCTCGCAGCATTCTTCTACCATAATTAACAGGTGGGCAAGCCTGGATCATTCCCGCATCCTAATTGGCTGTTGGAGAAGCCTGAAGTTTCCCTTCGCCATAGTTACTGGCGGGGCCTGCAACAATGGGAGCCGCAAGGCGCGTCTCAGGCTCCCCTTCCAAAAATTCTTAAGGCTGACCTGGGGGTGGCCATTCCAGACCTTCCCCTAAAGGCGCGGTAGGTGGCACTGTTTCTTTTATAAATTTTTGGAGATTAGCATACATACCTTCCGGTTTCTCGTCCTTTTAAAAACTAGACTGTCATGGTTCACTTTGCTGATACTTAGACTCCTGATTATTCAACTTTCCTATGTCATCCTGAAACTCCTCCTTCTCCTCCTCAGTGTGGAAGGGCTCCAGTGCCGTTTTAATTGCAGACCACACTGACCAAGCAGAGATGGGAATATGGTGGCCCTCTTGTTGTGCTCGTTTTCAGTCTGATCCGACCTTGTCCCAATCTTTTACATTCATGGTTCCATATTCCGGGAACCAAGGAGAATACTTGTCTACGAGATGGAACAAAGATGTGAGATTTTGGGTACTCACAATTACCCCTTCGCGGCGCAGTAACTGCCGCACAAAGCTTAAGTAATTAGCGAACTTACTCTCAGCCTGACCCATATTTTCCCGAGGTTTCCCTGGAATTCTCGGAGCGCCCTACTTACCCTAGAGCTTGAAGTGAAAACCTACTCGGGAGTCCTTTGTCTGTCGTCCTCCGCTTTCCACGCTCTGGTGTTCCTTCACTGGATTATTTGTAGAGATTACGGGGAGCCCCGCGTTGGGCACCAGAGACCAACCTGGGCAACCGAGGGTGACCCCTGTTTCTACCAAAAAAAAAAA
>NW_016809683.1:2537849-2539153 GCF_001698545.2 Rhinopithecus bieti
CTTTCTTGTTCTCCATGCCTGCTTGCCCTTAGTTACTGTAAACAACCTTCCCGTCAGTTCTAATCAATCACTCACATCTGTTCCCTTGGTTACCTGCTCTGCACCCATGTCTCCCTTCCAAACCACACGTCCCACCGTTGTAACTCACATCCCCCTTTCCCCTTCCTTATTTGGGAAAATATTCACAAATAGCCAACCGGGTCAGTTTAGATCTTGAGGTCTGGCCCCAGCCCATGCCAGAGGTAGGGATTGCGTTAGGAATAAAAACCCCTGCTTTCCTTTGTTCCGTGTGCTCTTGCGATTGTGATTGATGCGAGCAGCACGCTTCCGCAGAAGTAAATTGCGTTGCTGAGAAAACTTTCGCTTGAGTGCTGGTTTCACTTTGCGGCACCGAGTATTTATCTCCAGCAAAACCAAGCTGTGCTCTGACCACCTTGGGCAGCTGTCATCAGGACATCCTGAGGCTGTGTCATGCACAAGCATCCCCAACCTTGGCAAAATAAACTTTCTAAATACTCTTATCCCCAAATGCTCAGGAAGACTGATTTGAATAATCATAAAACTCCGAAGCTGCACTCCAGCCTGGGAGACAGAGCAAGACTCTGTTTCAGAAAAATAAAATAAAATAAAAAACTCTGGTCTCCCGCACAGCCGACTCTGCGTGAATTACTCTTTCTCTATTGCTATTCCCCTGTCTTGAGAAATTGGCTCTGTCTAGGTAGCGGGCAAGGTGAACCCACTGGGCAGTTACAGATTTGTCATTATATTGCTTGCAATTTTATATATATATTATGCACAAATAGCTATAACCTTGTATACAAGGTTAAATGCGAATGTCCTCCTTGCATGCTCAGATCCCAGCGCAGGAAGGACGCACCCCCTACAAACTGCTAGGCCAAAACGGTCATTCTGGCCTCATCCAGCCTCACGTGAGATCGCAATCTCCTATCACTCAGGACCTGAGGGGGCGGGGCCGGAAGCCCCATACAATCAGGCGCGCTGGGGTGGGGAACCCTTCAATCAGGCGCGCCGCCGGAAAGGAGAGGGCGGCTTCCGGGATCTGGCTGGCGGGCGCTTTGTCTCGCTTTCGCCACAGTAGGCTCTTGCTGTTAGTCTCCGCTGCTGCTTCTTGACTCTGGGAGGCCCAGGTGGCTCTGCAGCAGCCTCTGCCACCCTGTGACTTGCGGGTATTGGGACATCCCTAGCTGACGCCAGGACACCCGGGAAGCCGAGGAATGGTGAGTGGACTGCGCCTGGCTTCCCGAAGTGGGGAAGAGGGCTGGTTGAAACCTGCTGGAAGCAGC
>NW_016809684.1:0-1517 GCF_001698545.2 Rhinopithecus bieti
ATGACACAAACAACAAATGGAAACACATTCCATGCTCATGGATGGATAGAATCAATATTGTGAAAATGACAGTACTGCCAAAAGCAATCTACAAATTCTATGTAATTGCAATCAAATACTACCATCATTCTTCACAGAACTAGAAAAAAATATATAAAATTTATATGGCACTTCCCCAAAAAACCCCTGCATAGCCAAAGCAAGACTAAGCAAAAGAGCTAACCTGGGGCATCACATTACCTGACTTCAAACTATACTATAAGGCTATAGTTACCTAAACAGCATGGTTCTGGTATAAAATAGGCACATAGACCAATGCAACAGAATAAAGAACCCAGAAATAAAGCCAAAGATTTACAGCCAACTGGTCTTTGACAAAGCATACAAAACATGAGGTGGGGAAAGAACACCTGATCCCAGCCCAAACGGTGCTGGGATAATTTGCAAGTCACATGTAGAAGATTAAAAGCCGGGCGCAATGGCTCAAGCCTGTAATCCCAGCACTTTGGGAGGCCGAGACGGGTGGATCACGAGGTCAGGAGATCGAGACCATCCTGGCTAACACAGTGAAACCCCGTCTCTACTAAAAAATACAAAAAACTATCCAGGCGAGGTGGCGGGCGCCTGTAGTCCCAGCTACTCGGAGGCTGAGGCAGGAGAATGGCGTAAACCCGGGGGGCGGAGGTTGCAGTGAGCTGAGATCCGGCCACTGTACTCCAGCCCGGGCGACAGAGCGAGACTCCGTCTCAAAAAAAAAAGAAGATTAAAAAAACCCTTACCTTACACAAAAATCAATTCAAGATGAATCAAAGACCTGAAACCATAAATCTAAATATAAGACCTGAAACCATAAAAATTCTAGAAGACAGCATCAGAAAAACTCTTCTAGACATTGGCTTAGGCAAAGAATTTATGACCAACAACCCAAAAGCAAATGCAACAAAGACAATAATAATTAAATAGGACTTAGTGAAACTAAACAGCTGCTGCACATTAAAAAAAAAAATCAGAAGAGTAAACAGACAATCTACAGAGTGGGAGAAAATATTAACGAAATGAACTATGCATCCAACAAAGGACTAATATCCAGAATCTACAAGGAACTCAAACAAATCTGCAAGAAAACAATAAATAATATTATCAAAAAGTGGGAAAAGGATATGCATAGCCAATTCTCAAAAGATATACAGTCTGGGCATGGTGGTTCATGCCTGTCATCCCATCCATTTGGGAGGCCTAGGCAGGTGGGTTTCTTGAGTCCAGGAGTTTGAGACCAGCCTGGGCAACATAGTGAAACCTCATATCTACTAAAATACAAAATTAGTTGGTAAGGTGGTACACACCTGTAGTCCTAGCAACTTGGGAGGCTGAGGTCCGTGGACTGCCTGAGCCCGGGAGGCAGGTGTTGCAGTGAGCCGAGGTTGCGTCACTGCTCTCCAGCCTGGGTGACAGCGCCACACCCAGTCTAGGAAGGAAGGAAAGAAGGAAAGAAGGAAGGAAGGAAGGAAGGAAGGAAG
>NW_016809685.1:0-1524 GCF_001698545.2 Rhinopithecus bieti
AGGTAAGGTCAAGGCATAACACAGAATCCTTAAAGCCTACATATCCAAATTTATTTTAAAAATACTCCCTGATATTCCATATGGTATTGAATAGCATGGGCTTTGGAGTCAGACACACTAAGATTTGAATACTGGTTGTGCCATTTCTATGTGTGTCTATAGAGGCCATATACTTAAACTTTGAGAGCCCCCGGTTTCCTCAACTATAATATCTAAGATATAATATTTCTCCCTCTTGGGTGGTTTTGAGTATTGAGATAATATATGAAAAAGTGTCTGGCATGTGACAGGCTTGCAGTAAATAGTGGCTCTTATTTCTTTAAAAAGGATTTAATGTTTAAGATACAACTTAAAGAGATGAAGATTTGTTATTTAATTCTGTATACATAATTATTAGACAATGATGATTATAATAACTTTGATTTATAATTAATAAGCTCTTATTCATCTTGTGTATCTTTGTTCCACTTCTTATTGCTTTTATTTTGTCATGATGTCATTTTCCTTGCTATGTAAGTCTGTAGAGAAATAATTCATTTAAAGATCTTCACATTTACCATTCTCTCAAAGAATGAAATTGGAGGTTAGGAATAAGAAACAAGAATTCTGTATGAGTTAGTGATATACATAAAAATTAAAATGGAAAAGTGTGATTTTATAACTACAAATGATTATGAGTCGTATTTCAGTTAACGTAGGGCATTCATCTAATATAATGAAAATAGAAAAAAACCTGACAAGATCTAAGCAGAATTCTAGAAGGTATGATGCTATTTTTGTTGCATGTTTTCCACTATTTATGAAGTTATTTGGGGAGGGTTAATGTACTTTTTTCCACAGATTACTTACTCTTTGTCCTTTAGGACCTTGACTCCCAGGTGGTCCTCTTGCCCCCACATGACCCTGTATGTTGTAAATTTAAAAATCAGTTGTACAATTCACAAGAATACTATCAGAATAGTAGCCATAATCTTTCTTATAACATATATCATTCTCCCAGGACATTCTTAAAATTGATTAGTCTTCCTTAAAAATATGCTTTAACCATACTGCCCTCTACCAATATTCTACTTTTGAAATAGTCTACTCTTTGGACAAATTTAATGTCTGGGTGTTTACACCCTGAACAAAAAATGGAGAAGCCTTTAATATTCACTGACCAAGTTGTTTTCAGAAGGCACACATATGGAGCGATGGAGAAAGGAGATATCCATTCAGCTAGTCAGACCAGTCTATTCTGCCTGGCCCATTAAAAAAGCAATGGCTATCATGGTAATAGTTCTTTACTATTATTCTAGACATTTATGACAATCCCATCACATAAAAGAAGTAGTTTTTTTGTTATCATAAAATGCCACAAAATGTTCAAAATTAATATGCTATAAAAATAGCCTGCAATGGAGATTAAGTTGCTATTTATTATTAAGTCAATTATAATGAATTATTTTTATAGCTACAGTCTTTAATCAAGACTCAGCTGGAAAACAAAATTTATTTATCTGTTAACCTAAGGTAGATAAAATG
>NW_016809686.1:0-1030 GCF_001698545.2 Rhinopithecus bieti
CGAGACTCTGTCTCAAAAAAAAAAAAAAAAAAAAAAAAAAATTTCCTTCCTGTTTTGTTGACCTGTTTTGTGGCCCAACATGCGGTCTATGTTTGAGGATGATTCATGTGCTGAGGTAAGAATGTGTGATCTGCACGGTTCATGTGCTGAGGTAAGAATGTGTGATCTGCAGCTGCTGCGTGACGTGTTCTGTCAATGTCCGTTTGGTCTGTAGTGTACATTAAGTCCCATGTTTCTTTGATTCTCTGTCTGGATGATTGATCTGTCCAATGCTGAAAACGGGGTGTTGAAATCTCCAGCTATTATTGTATTGGGATCTCTCTCTGTAGCTCTAGTAATATTTGCTTCCTGTATCTGGAAGCTGCAGCACTGGGTGCATATGTTTTTACAATTGTTATATTCCCTTGCTGAGTTGACCCCTTTATCATTATATAATAACCCGCTTTGTCTCTTTTATAGTTTTGTCTTGAAATTGATCCATTTTCTCTAAGTTTTGCTCCTCCTGCTTTTGGATTGTGTGCATGGAGTATCCTTGCCAATTCCTTTATTTTTAGTCTATGTGGGTTGTTTGTTTCTGTTTTTGTATTTTGTTTAAGATGGAGTCTTGCTCTGTGTCCCGGGCTGGATGGAGTGCAGTGGTGCGATCTTGGCTCCCTGCAAGCTCCGCCTCCCTGGTTCACGCCATTCTCCTGCCTCAGCCTCCCGAGTAGCTGAGACTACGGGCGCCCGCCACCACACCTGGCTAATTTTTTGTATTTTTAGTAGAGACAGGGTTTCACCGTGTTAGCCAGGATGGTCTCGATCTCCTGACCTCATGATCCGCCCACCTCGGCCTCCCAAAGTGCTGGGATTATAGGGGTGAGCCACCGCGCCTGGCCTAGTCTATGTCTGTTTTTATAGGTAAAGTGTTTCTTGTATGCAGGAGATGGTTGGGTCTTGTTTTTTGATCCATTCATCCACTCTTTTTTTTTATTTGATTTTTTAATGATACTTTTAGTTGTAGGGTACATGTGCACAACATGCAGGCTTG
>NW_016809687.1:0-4382 GCF_001698545.2 Rhinopithecus bieti
ACAATTTCCTTATACTATGATGTGTGTTTGTACATTTGTATTTGTGTGTGTGTCTGTGTGTCTGCAGGTACACTTATTTACTCATTTTAAATGTTTTAGCATGATAAAATAATTTATTCCCTAATTGTATTTTCCTATGCCATCGTTCATTTATCCCAATCTTCTGAGAACAGTGGAAGTGTGGATTTCCAAGCAGTTTTTGAAACATTTTTTGAACTCTTGTATACAAATTCAAATTCCCTATAGGCTGATTTTCTCATTGCTTCGTTATTTACTTGCCAGATGACCTGAGATCTGTCTGGTAGATTCCCTCTCCAAAATTAACTTTCTGGCAAGATGTAAGTTAAGTGCCTGTGGAGACAATACATCTAATATCTTAGTTTTAGGACTGGGGACTTGCCACCATTGTCATAAACTACTGAGGGCCACAACAGTGCTCACCCAGAACTCCCACCTGAATAGATATACAATAACTCATTATTGTCCCTGAGTCCTTTCATACTCTGGACCAAACACAATTGCCTTTTCCTTCACTTCATGCGAGTGGCTAAACGGCTTTAATAAAAATCACATATATATGTTGATTAGGACCATGACAAATTCAGAGCTTCCAACTTCATCTTTGCGCTCATAACTTCCCCAGGAATCTGTGTTTGTCTGCACTCAGCTCCTGATCCCATCATCTGTCTTCTCAATGATTATCACCCATCTCTTGGTCTCTTGTAGCCACCTGTTGAGCATCTAATTCTCAGGAGATAACCCAGTTTACACTTATCCCATTGAGAAAACTGTTTACACTTAACATTTTGATCCCAAACATGAAAATTTACCGGCACCCACCTTCTCTTTACTATATCATATCAAATCTCTGAGGATGAGGTACCTCTAAATCTGATCAAGGTCACTTATTTCATCTGTAGCTTTGACACCCTCCTTTGAAATTTTATTTTGTCAATGGTCACCATTCTCTGGTCTTTTCACTGTCTTTACTCGTTCTTCATTGCACTCACCAAACATGCTGAGATTTCTACCAACCTAGACAATACATTTCTTGAACTCTGATCCCATCTTGCTGTCATATAATGTCTTCCTTTCTCTTCTCATACAGACTTCCTGAAAGACTTGTCTACCTTTTCCAGTTCAACTTATTCTCCGTTTAATTCTGTAGCTCATCAGCATATGACTTCTGTCCCTTATTGTTACTCTTAAACTGTCACTCACAACATCCTCATTTCTAAATCCTGTGACATTTAAAAAATATTTATGATTGTGAAACCGTTTGTTGCATTTGATGCTATTGTGCACACCCTACTTCATAATTTTGCAATTCACATTTTACATATTCATTATAAAACAGCAAAGAAGCCAACAGACAACAAACATTACAGTATATATATTTCAGTCTTTATGAATTCTCATTAATATCTACATATATTTAAATATAATGAGTTCATTATATAGTAATTTGCAGTATGAACGTTTTTTGCTAAGATTTTATTGTGAATGTGGGTCAATGATACCAAATACTATTTTAGAACATAGAAATAATGTAGCCATCATGTTTTCCTAATTTACTAATCAATTCTTAGGTTGATTGGTGGTATCCACTTCCATTACTTTTAGAAATATGCAACAAAACAATATTCTACTTGGATCTTTTCACATTTTAGCTAATAATGCCTTAGGATAAACAACTGAATTTGGAATTTATGAGTTAAAATAAAAGCACATTTTGAAGGTTTTGTTATATATTTTAAGGAATCTTTCAAATAGTTACATTACAGAAACAGTAGATTTTATAAGCCTTTGTTCCCAGAAATAGTGAATGTATATATTATATTCAATTTGATTGGCAGAATGTGACATTTAAATTGGTTTATATTTGAATAATAGTGAGATACATATTTCTTCAAATACATGATGTTTCTACTTTTTTAGTGATTTTGTAATTTATATCATTTGCCTTTGTTCAAATAGACATTTTGTATATGAGATTTAGCAAATGTAAACATCTGTATAAACCACCATAGAAAGATATTTCATGACCATTTGCAGTCAGTACAAGCCCACCCCTACTCCCAGAGGCAACTATAATCGTTATCACCATTATTTTGCATCACAGTTTTTTTTTTTTACAACAGCTTTATTGATAATCCACATAGCACACAATTCACCCATTTAAAATGTGTAAGTCAATGTTTTCTAGTATATTCACAGGTCTGTACAGCAGTCACCACAGTCAATTTTACAAATATTTTCATCACCTCAAAAGGTGAACCCCTCCACTCTAGCGATCACAACCCTCTATAGATTTTCCTATTCTGGATATTTTTTAAAAATTGAATTATAGAATATGTGGTCTTTTGTGAGTGGTTTGTGTCACTTAGCATAATGTTTTCAAGGCTCATTTGTGTTGCAGCATATGTCAGTACTTCATTTCATTTTATGGCTGAAGGCAATTCCTGCCTTTATGCAGGAATATTTGTAATTTATCTATTCCAACAGGAAGGGAAGTTGAGAGTATAGATACAGAGTAAGTAGATGGGCAATCTAGTGTGATTCCCATTCAAAATATACCCACTTTTTAATAAAAGTTTCACTATTTCACTATTCTTCTCTTATCTGTATGTATTGACCTCTCTAATACTTGATTTAGATGCTATATCTTTATAGAATATTTTAGCATATGTACAGTGCTGGTCCCCTCTTATTATATTAACAATTTTATTTTTAATTCATTAATTGATAATTTTGCATAAAATTTATAAAGTTTAAAAAATCCTTTGGGAACTATTTTTTGAATTACATGAATAGTAGAGATTATTATAAAAATTGGCATTAAAATGTTGATTTTTTCCTACCTTTCCTATCTTGATACAATTTATTTTAAAAAATTATGTTCAACAGAGTGTCGTTATTTTCTTCATAGTTATATTATACAACTGTGGCAATGTTTGTGTATTCGTATTTTATAATTCAATAACGTGGTGAAATCATGACAGTGTTTATATCACCCATATTGCTAATATATAGAAAAAACATTAATTTTGTATATTTATTTCATCAAGATACACATTATTGAATGACCTGATCATTCACCATTAGGTGATTCTCCCGTGACATTATCCCATCATATGAAAAATTCTGTTAGACACCCACATTCCCAATGAACAAAACTGTTCTCTGTGTTAAATATAATTGGATTTACTTTAACTTCTGAGAAACAAAGCGTGCATTAATAAGAGTGAAAATCACTTTTTTCTTTCTATATAATGAGAATTACTATACCATATTCATACTAATTAAAATTTGTGTATTAGCATAGCAATGGCTAATTTTTAACCTAATAAGAAAAAAGTAAGTTTGAGATATGTGTGTTGGATTTTAACAAATACTTTTTCAGCATCTTTTGAGAGAAGAACATTTTCTTTTCTAATGTAATGGTATAACAAATTTCTTTAGTAGAGTTATAAGATTTGAATTACATAAATTATATAATCAAATATTTTCATTAACTAAAATATTTAATCATAGTTATACAATTTATTACATTTTTATGTGGGAAGAGAAATATGATTCTCACAAAAGATGCTGAAAATTACCTGTAATTTATGAAATGATCCATACTTGATGATAATGACTTTTAAAATATACTATTGCTTATCATGTATTAGTACTTCGAGAGTTTTTGCATCAATATTTCTTATTGATATTGTTTCCCACTTTTCTATTCTGAATCATCTTTTATAGGATTTGTTGTAAAGATTCTACATGGTTTGTATAACAAAGCGGGAGGGGTTCAACTACTTTTTAATTTCCGGAAAGAGTTTATATAAATAGATTATTAAAGCTTTGCTTATGAAACATGCATCTTCAAACCCTCTCTAAAATGATTATATTTATCCCTGGTTCTTAGGGTTTTCAAATTTTTCACATCTTCTTAAGCATATATATATATATATATATAAAATTATCCATGTTTTTAAAAGCAATATTACAGTTTTTGCATTTTACAAATGAATGCATGCCCATTATAAGTGGAAGCAAAAAAGAAAAAGATACAAAATGATATTTAAGAAGAAAGAAGCTCAAATTTTAACACCAAAACAACCACTATTACTATTATCCTTACATTATTCTAGACATACACTCACTCAAACACACACCACACACACACACACAAGCAGAATATGTCAGGTAAATGCATAAATGGTGGATGAATAGGTGAATAGTTTGGTGAACTGGAGTGAGAGAGAGAAAGGGAAAGAGAAAAGAAAGAAGACAAATAGTACCACGCAATATTTTAATAACAGGGTTAGTTATAGTAATATCTCTATAGAATTAATAAACTAAAACAAAAGAAATCCAAATTTAGGAGATAA
>NW_016809687.1:6448-9254 GCF_001698545.2 Rhinopithecus bieti
TTATCCTAACTTTAAGATTATTGAAGACAATATTTTGTTTATTCTCACATCTTTTTATTCTACCTCCCATATTTTAATGGTAGAATCTAAAATTTGTGTTCTATTGGTTTCATCACAATTTAAAAATATTATATATATCTTTTCCAAGAATTTTGTTTTTTATTTCAGGTATTTAAGTATTTTTATAACTCCAACTTTAATATAAAGTTATGTTTAAGTCACTTTGATGTTAGAAGATAAATTAACATTGATTTATTTTGATCTTTAAAAATGTATTTCCCATTATGTACCTCCTGAGTTACTGTATATCTGAAAACACCAAGCTATTGCATTCATTATGACACTAAGTTGATGGAGTATTGAATTCTTGTGTAGAATTCCATTACCTGCTCCATTGACCTTTATGTAACTTGCAGAGAAGTTAGTAGCCAACAGATAGGTAAGTTATTCATTGGATCACATTTTAATCTCCTTTTGTATAATTTTCCTTGACTGGACAATTGAAGATTTTATCTTTACGTCTTCAGAAGTTATCCAGACTATGTTTATTACTTATTACCTTTACTAAAGTGCTTATTACACATTTCAACCTGGGTTTCATACCCTCTCCTGAATTCTGCCAGTTTTCTATTTAAAATAAGAAAGTTTTCTTATCGTCTTAATCTTAATTTCTTTTCCCTTTCCTTTGAGACAAGGTCTCACTCTGTTGCCCAGGCTGGAGTGCAATGGCATGTTTACGGCTCATTGCAGCCTCAAACTCCTGGGCTCAAGTGATCCTCCCACTTCATTCTCCCAAGTAGCTGGGACTACAAACATGCATTACCAAGCCTGGCTAATTTCAAAAACGATTTTTTTTTTTGTAGAGATGAGGTTTTGCCGTGCTGCCCAGGCTGGTCTCAAACTCCTAGGCTCAAGCGATCCTTCCTCCTCGAGCTCCTAAAGTGTTGGAATTACAGGCGTGAGCCACCATGCCCGGCCCTCATTATTTTTCTAATGCTTTATTTACTTTTATCAAGAATGAAAGCAAACTCTGCTTAAAATTAACTTCTGTTTCTTTGAAAGGAATAAATATTGCTATGTAAATATGGCATGTGTATATGTACTTTTACAATCATTCTCTAATCTTAAACTGAAAAACATAAATTTATAGTAACATCCCAGAAATCCAAGAACTAGTGTTGACTTACGTTTTTATACGAATTCCAATTAACTAACAAAACCATAAAAACATGGTAGGTATAGTTATATGAGAAAAGGCCTATTACAGAATCTCAATAGCTGTAGGCCGAGGATATGTTACTTTATTCTCTCTGAATCTCATCTTTCTCAGTTGTAAGATGAGAATAATAGTGAAATTAGCATCATATCATTATTGAAATTTCAAAATGACATAATGAATACAAGTATTCTGCAGGATGTTTAGTATTCAGGAAGTACCAAAAATGAGAGTGTTTATTCTTGACTATTGGTTGATGAAATTATGAATGGATAAATTATGAATGAATGAAATAAAAATATGAGATAAAATTGTACTCTGCCACAGTATTTTGCTATTCTGAAAGATCTAGTATGTTGTGTTTGCAAACCTCATCAAGAAAATAATCACATTTTTGCAAAAAATACAATTCAGTGATTGTGAGATTTAACTATTTTATTTCTAAAAAACAAAAAAAGTGTAAACCAATGCAAACTTAGTATGCTAGATATGTTCCCTGTTCTATCCGATAGATGTGCAGAGATCTGCATGAATTTTCAAGTTGCATACTGAATGATATGTACTACTCATCACGTTTAAGTGATATTGTTGACATTGCTAGTGGATAATTTGTGAGCAATATTATATTGAAATGCAGCCCAGAGTGTGGGTATAAAGAAGTGATTTATTGGTTATTTTCTATGTTCTTACTGTAATAATAATCATAGGCTCAATGATATGAAGATTTTTTGTAGGGAACAAGTGGCAAGTATCTTCATGTACCAATTTGCCTAATTAGGCACTTACAGTAAAATTCCAATCATAGTTGTTTTTAAAACCTTTGACTAGACTCATGTCAGCCTGTTAAATAATATGAAACCAGCCTTCTTGAAGGCAGGACATGTGCCTGCTCTTATGTTATTTTTATCTTTTTGAACATCTAATTAGGTTCCTTGTGCATGATAGATGCTCAAATATTAAAGAATTGGGTATCATTAAAGAACTTTTTATGTATCTTTTAAGACCTACAATTGGAAAATCATAACTAAGAATTGATCAGAAACATGGCAGTTGGAGTTAGATGCATCAGTCTTGCAGGGGTCATTTTGGTACAACTGTAGCCCACATGAACTTGCCACTACTTCCCAGGGTTGTAAAAAATAAGAGCTGATAGCCAAAGAGGCCAGAATTGAGGTGGCGGAGCACTGCCAAAGCAATGACAGGATGGGGTGGCAGCCTCTGCTTAGACAGTTCTCTACAAGAGGCACTTGTATTCAATTCCCACAGCTCCCTTGGGTGTCACTGAAGGTCTGTGGCAGAAATTGGCCACAGAAACAAGATTACCTATTACAGTGATACATAAAAGTTTCTTCTTTCTTTCCTCCCTCCCTCCCTCCTTTCCTTATTTCCTCCTTCCCTTACTTCCCTACTTCCTCCCTCACTTCCTTTCTTCCTTCCATCTTTCCTTCCTTGCTTTGTGCCTCCCTCCCTCCACTCACATACTCAGAGAAAAAAGAAAACACCCTATCTCTCCCATCCTCTACCTCCATCATCAATATTTTCTCATATATTCAATTATTTTTTAATATCAGGGCATATATCAATTTTAAT
>NW_016809687.1:11882-16244 GCF_001698545.2 Rhinopithecus bieti
TTTAATTAAATATTAAATATTCATAAAGAGATTTTTAGACAGTGAAGTGAATTCTGAAGCAGCTCAGAAGGGAAACCAGAAATAAAGGACAAGAAAGACATTGTAAGAAGGATAAGATCTTAAAGGATTGCCACTAACTGGAACAGGCCGCACAAAGCCCAGTCCTAAGTCTGTTAAGTTTTGCTCAACATTGCTATGGAAATTACTTTTCCTCTACTTTTAGTCTGCCTATATTTCCTACTCATTTCTCCACAGCATTCTCTAAGCAGAGATCATGATGTCCTGTTGCACTCTCTGCTCACCTCTAATCTAAGGAAAACTGCAGTTTCTGAAATGTCTTCCTTCCTTTTACTGCCTTATCAACTCTTTCAAAACATTGTTCGAATATTTTATGGTGTTCTTTATGACAGGATCATACTATCACTTTTTATTTTTTATGAATGTTATTTAATTTGGTATCATACTTTGGGATATGGATATTATTGAAAACTTTATTTAAGATTCAGAATACTGAATCCTTGGTGACTTAACATAACAGGGTTGGGGGTGATAGAATATTGGATTTGATTTTTAAAAGCCATCTGGCTTCACTTTCTTTATAATAACTTCAAAAGAATGTGGCAGCCATAGCTCAATATATCTGTATCTGAATCCAAAAGTGACCATGAACTCCATTGATTTAATAGTAATAGTCAAAAAAAACAAAACAAAAAAAAAAAAACCCAGAATATAATAGAGTCTTTCTGAGAATTCCAAATAATTTGTTAAGGATCAAATAATAAGAGATGATGTTGTAATTTGTTCCATGATAATTTCATAAGCATGCTCTGCATAATCAGAAATATATACAGAAAGTAATTGTAATAATGACAAAAAATTTAAAAAAAAATTAATTCAATTTAAAAAATAAGTGCAAAAGGAATTTAAAATATTCAGGGTTTTTCATGGTTCCATATAAATTTTAGTTTCATTTAAAAAAAATTCTGTAAAAAATGCCACTGGGATTTTGGTAGGGATTACACTGAATCTTTAGATTGCTATGGGTACTATGGACATTTTAACAATATTGAATCTTCCAATCAATGAATATCAGATGTCTATTTATTTATGTCTTCTTTAATTTCTTTCATCAATATGTATAGTTTTCAATGTATGAGACTTTCATCTTCTTGGTTAAGTGTATATCTAAGCATTTTATTCTTTTTGATACAATTATATATAAAATTATTTCTTAATTTCCATTTGGGACAGTTCCTTGTTAGTATATAGAAATGCAACACTTCCTGATTTCAAAATATTTTTTAAAATACAGTAATAAAACAGTATAGTACTGGTATAAAACAGACACATAGACCAATGGAACAGAATTGAGAGACTGCAGCACTTCCTGATTTCAAAATATATTTTAAAATACAGTGATTAAAACAGTATAGTACTCGCATAGAACAGACATATAGACCAATGGAACAAAATAGAGAGCCCAGAAATAAACACACACAAATAAGGTGTACTGATCTTTGACAAGGGTGCATATAATACACACAGGAGAAAATAGTTTCTTCAACAAATGGTGTTGAGAAAACTGGATAGCCACATTCAAAAGTATAAAATTGCACTCATCTCACTTCAAACACAAAAAATAAACTCAAAAGACTTAACCATAAAACCTGAAACTGTAAAACTCCTGTAGGAAAACATAGGAGAAAGCCTTCTTGATATTGGTCTTGGCAATGTTTTCTTGGATATGACATCAAAAGCATGGGCAACAAAACAAAATAGTCAGTGAGACTACATCAAAATAAAAAGCTTCTATGCAGCAAAGGAAACAATCAACAAAGTGCAAAGGTAACCTACAGAATGGGAGAAAATATTTGCAGGCCATATATTGCACAGAAGGTTAATATCCAAAATGTATAAGGAAATCCTACAACTCAATAGCAATTAATAAATAACTCAATATTTAAAAATAGGAAAAGGACTTGAATAGATATTTTTTCCAAAACAGACATACAAATGGCCAACAGGTATATGAAAAAGTGCTCAACATCATTATCAAGAAAATGCAAATCAAAACCACAACGAGATAACACTTTACACCTGTTAGAATGACTATCATCCAAAAATGGGGTAAGTTGGTGAGTTTGTGGAGAAATTGGAACCTTTGTCCATTGTTGTTAGAAATGTAAAAGCATGAAGCCACTATGGGAAATGGTATGGAGGTGCCACAAAAAAATTAAAACTAAAACTACCATATGATCCAGCAATCCCTCTTCTAGGTATATATCAAAAGGAATTGAAATTACAATACAGGAGAGAGATCTGCACTCCTATGTTCATTCCAGCATTGCTCACAATAGTCAAGGTGTGGAAACAATGTAAATGTCTATTGATAAATGAATGAATATAGAAAATGTGGTATATACATACAGCAGAATACTATGCAGCCTTAAAAAATAAAAAAATTATGTTGAATGTGAAAACATGAATGCCTTGAGAAGATTACACTAAATGAAATTAAGTCAATCATAAAAGGACAAATACTGCATCATTCTACTTGTATAAGGTTTCGAAAATTTTCAAACTTAAGGAAGCAAATAATGAAATTGTGGTTGCCAGGAACTTGTGGGAGGCAGAAATGGGGAGTTGCTAATCAGTTGGTATGAAGTTTCCGCTGCGCAAGACAAATAAGTTCTAAAGATCTGCTGTAAAACATTGTGCCTATAGCAAACAATACTATATGCACTCCTTAAAATTCTTTAAGATGGTAAATCTCATGTTAAGTGTTAACTGCCACAAATAAAAAAATTAATTTAGGCTGGGCGCCCTGGCTCCCGCCTGTAATCCCAGCACTTTGGGAGGCTGAGGTGGGCGGATCACTTGAGGTCAGCAGTTCGAGACCAGCCTGGCCAACACGACGAAACTCCGTCTCCACTAAAAATACAAATATTAGCCTGGCGTGGTGGCACGCGCCTGTAATCCCAGCCACTCGGGAGGTTGAGGCAGGAGAATCACTTGCACCCGGGAGTTAGAGGTTGCAGTGAGCCAAGATCTCGCCATTGTACTCCAGCCTGGGCGACAAGAAAAAAACTCTGTCTGGCAGGGCGCGGTGGCTCAAGGCTCTAATCCCAGCACTTTGGGAGGCCGAGACAGGCGGATCACGAGGTCAGGAGATCTAGACCATCCTGGCTAACACAGTGAAACCCCGCCTCTACTAAAGAATACAAAAAACTAGCCAGGCGAGGTGGCGGGCGCCTGTAGTCCCAGCTACTCGGGAGGCTGAGGCGGGAGAATGGCGTAAACCCGGGAGGCAGAGCTTGCAGTGAGCTGAGATCCGGCCACTGCACTCCAGCCCGGGCGACAGAGCGAGACTCCGTCTCAAAAACAAAACAAAACAAAACAAAACAAAAAAACACATTCTGTGTCAATAAAATAAAATAAAATAAATTTAAAGTATCATGTCCCGCAAAGCTAAAGGTTTAAAATGGAAATTTCCTGTCATTTAAAACAAGTTATATAATTTAAATTTTTCTCCTGACTGAATTAACTTGCATTAATTCTTTCCTTCTGACCCTCTGTGTGTATGGATGCCATTCTCCTAGTTAGGAAACCCAACAGTTATTTTCTGGAACAATTGATGGGAAGAGTCTCTCCATCAGGGACAGAAGCATTCAATGTCTGGCAGAATGGAATGGAGAGAGATATGAGGCTGAACATGGAGGCAGTCAGTGACGATTCACATGGTGAATGCTAAGACCTTCACCACTTTCTCCCTGCCCAGCTAGATTGTAAAACATTTTTAACTATAAGGAATGCAGTTAAAATGTAGTTTAAGAATGTAGTTAAATTTTTTGCCTGAAACTCCAGGCAAAATTCTGAAAAATTATATTTTAGGACACTCAATAACCCTAAAGATAAGAATTCCCACTTCTGAACATTTGAAGACCCTCCCAATTAAAAAGTCATCACCCAACTACACTGTAGTGAGTGCTATCAGTAAATAAGTCTCCTCATACACATACAGTCATACACTCAGCCAATGATGATTAGACATTTGAGAAAAGCCTCTAAAGTGAAACACAGGCACCAAAATGAAAAAATTAAAAAGTTAAATTTGTAAAATTAGAAATATACAGAGAGCAGAAAATAAGTTCAATTTTTAAATAATTAGTAGTTTCAGTGTAGTGTAAATGAAACAAAAATAAAATATTTTAATCAAGTCATCATAGAATAAGAAGCAGCTCACTCTTGGGCATTGAATGTAGGTTAACTGGCATTAAAAATAAATAGCAGAACTAAAAAACAAAGTTGAGCTCATTTCCCCAAGTTTTAGTAAAAACAAAAGAGATGGGAATTAGCAGATGA
>NW_016809687.1:19686-21334 GCF_001698545.2 Rhinopithecus bieti
CTGGAAAAAAAGTCAAAGGGGGATGCACAGTGTGTTCTTTTAAGCACCCAACACTCATGCACTCCTTTGTCCCACAACTTCATAACAACTAGAAAATTGTAGCAAGTATCATGAATCATGACGAAATATAAGATGCATTTTTGTTTAAGCCACAAATATGGCAAGCATGGCTGTTAACTCATCTGTTGTTCTTCATTAAATTGGTAGTACTCATATTTACAATAAGATGTGATAAAAATAGAAGATATAAATAATTATTTTTACAAAGTATATATATATATATATCTGGTTTCAAATGACACAACTTATTATCTTACAGTTCTAGATATCAAAAGTCTGAAATCAGCTTTACTGGACTAAAATTAAAGTGTCATCAGGGATGCATTCTAGGGGAGAATCCATTTCTCTGCCTTTTCCAACTTCTAGAGGCTATAGGCATTCTTTGCCTCATGACCCCTTCCTCCACATTCAAGGAGCAGTGTAGCATCTACTAAGTATGAGTAGGACTCCTATTTCTGTTGGTATATCTGCTTTCTTCCATCCCTGACCCTTCTGCCTCCCTCTTATAAGAACTCCTGTGATTACACTGGGACCACCTAGATGATCCAGGATATCTCAAGATCCTCAACTTAATCACATGCAAAAAAAAAAATCCCTTATGATGTGTAATGTAACACTCAGTGGTCCCACAAATTAGGATGTGAACATATTTTGGGATACATTATCTTCCTGAGTGAGTGTCTGTCCTTAGTGCTGCCTCTGTCCCTGAGCTTCTTCTGGGATTAAACACTTCACTCTGAATTCTATCTCCTGACAAGGATGTTTTCTTCTTCCAGTAGTTCACAAAATTACTGATGTTTGAGAATCTAATTTCTGCATCACCAGAAACTTTATATAAGATGAGGTTAGGTAGGAAAAATAGAGATTGGGAAAGCCCTGCCCAGTGAAACCTGGATGCCCAAAATGACATGTGGCCACTGTGTGACAGGATGTAGGCCACATACTGGCACCACATTCTCCCTCCTTGGGCACCCAGTAAGACTGTCTTTCCTATCCTTCCTCACAGTTAGGTGTGTCTTGGGATAAAGTTCTAGTTGGGTGAGTGTGAATAGGAGTGATAGAGGAATGTGGGAGGAATGTGTTTCTAGGTATGGGCCACAAATCCTTCCACAAAAGATCCTCACTGCTCTTCTCCCTTCTGCTAGTAGATACTGATGTCCCTGGTGACCATGGAAGCCACACATTGAAGGCAGCAGGATTTTGTCTGCCTGGTTCCCAGAATGACTCTATGTAGCAGAGTTGGCTATGTACCCTTCTATCAGCCACACTTCTAGCTTCTGTAAATTTGATGTCTTAACATCTGTCTTGCATGCATATGCCAGACACACCTTGTTGTACACAATTCAATAATATGTCTAAGTCACCTTATCTTGGCCTCCTGCCTCCCTCATTGCTTCTCCTTCCCTTGGCAATAGCCAATAATCAGTAGCATTTCTGTACACTAACAATGAACTATCTGAAAAAGAAATCAAGAAGGCAATCTGCTGTGACCACCAGCTAAGATAAAATAACTAAGAGAATAAATTTCAAATGCCAGGGGCGGAGCAAGATGGCCGAATAGGAACAGCTCCAGTCTCCAACTCCCAGC
>NW_016809688.1:0-1836 GCF_001698545.2 Rhinopithecus bieti
AAGAAAAGAAAACTGTAACTCCACGAAAAAAATAAACACCTCAGAAAGAACTTTCTCAGAAAGCTTCTGTCTAGTTTTACCTGAGGATATTTCCTTTGTCAACATAGGCTTCAATGCAATACAAAATATTCCATCTCATATTCCACAAAAAGACTGCTACCAAACTGATCCATGAAAAGGATCACGTACCACTGTGTGATAAATTAACACATCATAAAGAGGTTTCTCAGAAAGCTCTGTCTAGTTTTTAAATGAGGATATTGTGTTTGTCACCATAAGCTTCAAAGCACTGCTAAATATATCATTGCAGATTCCAAGGAAACAGTGTTAGCAAACTGCTCAATGAAAAAGAAAAATGTAACTCTGTGAGATGAATTCACACATCACAAAGAAGTTTCTCAGAAAACTTCTCGGTAGTTTTTTCTGAGGATATTGTCTTTTTCACCAAAGGCCTCAAAGCGCTCCCAAATATCCCTTTACAGATTTCAGGAAAACAGTGTTAGCAAACTCCTCCATGAAAAGAAAGGTGTATCTCTGTGAGGTGAATTCACAGATCACAAAGAACTTTCTCAGAGCTCCTTTCTAGTTTTTATTTGAGGATACTTCCTTAGTCACCATAGGCTTCAAAGTGATCCAAAATATCCCTTCTCAGATTCCCCAAAAACAGTGCGACCAAACTGTTCCATGAAAAGAATAGTGTAACTCTGTGAGATGAAACAACAAATCACAAAAGGGATTCTCAGATAGCTTCTTTCTAATTTTTAAATGAGGATATTTCCTTTTCCACTGTGGGCCTTGATGTCCTCCGGAATATCCCATTGCAGATTCCATGAAAACAGTATTAGCAAATTTCTCTGTGAAAAATAAGGTGTAAATCTGTGAGGTGAATTCCCACATCACAAAGCAGTTTCTCAGAAAGTTTCTTTTTCATTTTTGTCTGAGGCTATTGAATTTGTCACCATAGGCTTCAATGCACTCCCAAATATCTTATAGCAGATTCCACGAAAACATATCAAACTGCTCAATGAAAAGAACAGTGTAACTCTGTGAGATGAATTCACACATCAGAAGGCACTTTCTTAGAAAGCTTCTTTCTAGTTTTTATCTGAGGGTATTTCCTGTTTCACCATCGGCCTCAGTGCACTCCCAAATATCCCATTGTAGATTCCAGGAAAACAGTGTTAGCAAACTGCTTAATGAAAAGAAAGTGTATCTCTGTGAGATAAATTCACACATTACAAAGAACTTTCTCAGAAAGTTTCTTTCTAGTATTTATCTGTGGATATTACCTATGTCACCATAGGCTTCAACGCGATCCAAAATATCCCTTCTCATATTCCCCAAAAACAGTGCTACCAAACTGTTCCATATGTGCTACCAAACTGTTCCATGGTAAAAAGAATATGTCCTTTTTATGATATGCACTCCATAACATCCCTTTGCAGATTCCACGACAACAGTGCTAGCAAACTTCTCAATGAAAAGAACAGTATAACTCTGTGAGATGAATTCACATATCACAAGGCAGTTTCTCACAAAACATCTTTCTAGTTTTATATGAGGTTATTTCCTTTTCACCATATTCCTCAATGCACTCTCAAATATCCCATTGCAGAATAAAAGAAAAAAGTGTTAGCAAACTTCTCAATGAAATAAAAGGTGTAACCCTGTGAGGTGAATGCATGCATCACAAAGCCGTTTCACAGAAAGTTTCTCTTTGCGTTTTATCTGAGGATAGTTCCTTTGTCACCATAGACATAAATGCTCAACAAAATCTCCTATTGCAGATTCCACAAAAACAGTGGTATCAAAATGCTCCATGAGAAGAAAGTTGTA
>NW_016809689.1:0-1524 GCF_001698545.2 Rhinopithecus bieti
TTACTTTCAATTTAAAAACACTGTGTATTTTGCTTAACAGTTTTCTGTTTTGTCTGTGTGTGTGTTAACTGTTCACATTCATATTAAAGTTTGAGATTCCCATGGAAAACAAAAGCAGAAAACTTTATGCTTCCTGTTTTCATTAGAAGAAAATGTATAAAATTGAAACTATTTAAGTTTTGAACAGTGTATTAAGTTGACTGTAAACAATCATGAAGACTTAATGTAAGAACTGTAAGAGAACAGTAATTTAATAGTGCTAAGTTTTGATGTACTAATTAAATCTTAGCTAAACCCTGTTGTAAAGAAGTTTTTTAGTAAGTGTCTTTTCACAAACTTTTCATTTCCCAGTCTCCAGATTCCAGAAGTCTATATCTTCTCCTTTTAAACCTAGATGGACTCTCATGACTGACTTGGCCAAAACAGTTAAGACATCCAACTCTAGGTCAAAATACTCTGTGCGCTTCTCCCTAGGTATTTTCTTTGGGCAGGGGTGTCAGAGAAGGTGGGAGAGTAACTGACTCCTAAAACACTAGCCACCATGTTGTGAGAAATCTCCAGATGTCTTTAGAGGAGCTAACATGGAAAAGAAACAATACACAAGCCACATTCTCAGCTGGACTTCTGGGCAATAACCAGCACCAACTTGCTCAGCCTTGCGAGGTCATCATCTTGAAAGTGGATCCTTCACCCTCCAGTTAAGCGTCCAGGCTGATGCTGTGTGGAGGAGAGGCAAGTTTTCCCCATCACACCCACCTAACCTTCAGATGGATATATAGGCAAACTAAGTACCCATTGGTGCTTTAAGCCACTAAATTTTGAGATGGATTGTTACATTATAGTAGACGACTTATTCACTTCCTAAGAGAAATGCTCTACAGAGACTCAAAGTCTATAAAGTCTACAGCGACTATAGCATGACCAATTTTCTTTTATTTACTAATTTTATATTAATGGTGTTTTCTAAACTGAGGTTTTCAAAACAGGGATTAAGTGTGTTCTTGTTTCATCCCCTGGTTATAGCACTGTACTTTGAAAATTTTGTTCAGTACATATGTACAAAGGCTGACATATGTTCACCCTTGCCAAATTAGGTAACACGAAACATGAGTTCAGAAAAAAGATGATGAGTTCTTAAGGAACAAACGTTCAGTTCTCTACTAGATTTAGGAAAGACATGGGGCATCAAAACACTTATTTTATAAGGGTAATCCATGTGGGTGATCCATGTGGGTGATCCATGTGGGTGATCCATGTGGGTAAGCCACGTGGGTAAGCCATGTGGGTGATCCATGTGGGTAAGCCATGTGGGTGATCCATGTGGGTAATCCATGCATGTGGGTGATCCATGTGGGTGATCCATGCATGTGGGTGATCCATGTGGGTGATCCATGTGGGTAAGCCATGTGGGTGATCCATGTGGGTAAGCCATGTGGGTAAGCCATGTGGGTGATCCATGTGGGTGATCCATGTGGGTAAGCCATGTGCGTGATCCATGTGGGTGATCCATGTGGGTGATCCATG